>NC_082723.1:57816145-58152456 GCF_030144855.1 Hypanus sabinus
ACCACTCCATGAAGATGTCTTGGATACTACAGAGGCTAGTAACTAGCTGACTAATTTTACAAGTTTCAGCAACTTACTTCAGTTTTGTGCAAGAGCCCCTCCCCCCCATACCCAGCCGGCGATGCAGCCAGCCAGGGTTCTCCACGGTACACTTCTAGAAGATCACTGACGTGTTGTGAAATCCGTTGTTTTGTAACAGCAGTAGACTGTAAGACATAAATTACTGTAAGTTACAAACAAATAAATTGTTCATATGTTCTCCCGGTGAGCAAATGGTTTCCTCTGGATGTTCCGGTTTCCTCCCATATTCCAAAGATGTAGGGGTTAGCAGGTTAATTGGTCGCATGGGTGTAATGGGGCGGCGTGGGCTCATTGGGCCGGAAGGGCCTGTTATCGTGGGATAGCAGAACAGCTGGTTTGGAAGGGGGGAGCAGATGATTTCAGGAGGTGGGTGGGGAATGCAGTGGTGGCTGACCACATCCCTCCTTTTCCTTTCAGTTCGTGAACAAATGCAAGGTGACTCATGCCCTAGGCCGTCCTGGGCAGGTGGACGAAGTGGCCCAGACCATCGCCTTCCTTGCGTCTGACGCAGCGTCCTTCATCACTGGTGTCACCCTGCCCGTGGATGGTGGACGCCATGCCATGTGTCCACGGTGAGTGTACAACTCCCTGCATGGGGTTGGCAGTGCAGAGGCTCCCAGAGAAAGCAGTTAGAGATTGCTGCCTCTATAACCCCAGCAGGATCCATTGGGAATACAACCAGAGAACCACCGTCAAAGCATTCTGTGAATCAACATCAAATAAACACGATTTCTGGTTTCAAGCTGTCACTTTTTTTTAATACTGCAGTATAATTTTGATGGTGTCCCTCATCGGGCAGCAGCGTTTCTTGAGCATTTTTGTCTGTTTTTTGTTAACAAGGCTGAATGGCTAGCTCGACGCGCCAGCAAGCTTGGAGCCGGCTGGATTCGAACTGGCGACTACTCACGAAGTGTGGGCGGCTGCCACTGCACCACCGGCCAGGTGGCAGTGTAATTTTACACAATTGTTACTGAATCAGAATTCGAGCCAGGTTTAATATCATTGGCACATGTCGGGAAATTTTGTTGTTTTGCTGCAGCACGCCATTGCAATACATTATAATAAGTAATATATATATATATATATATGATAAGTAGTAATATATATCTATCTATAGCGCACATCCCAAGTCCTGGTTACACGTCGCGACCTCTGGCGCCAAGCAGACAGTCTCTGAAGAATGTTGACAGTGACTGGGGTCACCCTTCTTGTAACAACACCATCCCAGAAGAAGGAAATAGCAAAGCACTTCTGTAGAAAAAAATGCGTGGAACATCATACCGCACGGCACATAACGAGCGAGTGTGTATAAAACAAAAAACTAGATTCCAGAAATCTGAAAAAAATAACAGAAAATATTGGAATTGTGTGGCTTCCCGTGCTTCAGCCTCCCCATGTAAAACAAAGTTATACAGGGCGTTCTCCGTTAAGGGAATAATCCCACTGGAGAACATCATATTACCAGTACATAACAAAGGAAACATCGGGTTGAGATGTTAGGAGAGGAGGTGAAGATAAAGAACTGCTAAATAGAAGTAATTATCAGACTGTTACTCCCCCAGGACAAGAGTGGCGCAAAGAAGCCCCGAATGGGCAAGGGGTGCAGAAATAATTATAGTTGGCATTTCAGAAAGATACAGGATCCGTGGAAGTACAAAACATGCTGCCCTTAACAGGTCAGACAGCGTCCGGGGGTGGGGAACCCGTCTGTGTCTCGGGCCGGAACTCCGACTGTTTATTCATTTCCATAGACGCTACCTGGCTTGCCAGTTCCTCCAACATTTTATGGGTGTTAATCTTTGTTCCGACGATCTACAAACTCATTTTTATTAACCAAATTTTCTGCATAATCACTCGAAGAGTTGAACTGTATGTGCGTGTAACGAGAGGGTTTAATATCAAGACATTTAATCCAAGACATCTTCATGGAGTGGTGTCACAGAAAGGTGGCGTCCATTATTAAAGACCCCCATCACCCAGGACATGCCCTCTTCTCACTGTTACCGCCTGGTAGGAGATACAGAAGCCTGATGGCGCACACTCAGAGATTTAGGAACAGCTTCTTCCCCTCTATCATCTGATTTTTTAAATTAACATTGAAGCCATGAACACTACCTCACTACTTTTCATTGCTGTTATTTTTGTACTATTTATTTTAACTTAATAGACATATATCCTTACAGTAATTCACTTTTGTCTCTATATTTATTATGTATTGTATTGTACTGCTGCCATAAAGTTAATGAATTTCACAGCATATGCCCGTGATATTAAACCTGATTCCGGGGGGTGGAGCATCGGGTTAGCGCGGCCGGCGCTTCCGGGGGGTGGAGACGAGCGCAGCCGCTGCGCGTTGACGTCACACGTTTGGCGGCGTCGGGGTGACGGCCGCGCGGACGCCATGGCGGCCGCCTTGCAGAGGGCGACCCGGGCCTTGGGAACCGGGGGCTGCCGTCTCTGCCCGAGGCTGGCGGCAGCGGCCCACCCCGGGCCTGGCATCCGAGCAGGTAAGCAGGCAGGGTTTGCAGGCAGCGGGTCAGCGGCACCACCACCACCTCTCCCTATTAGCTTGACCAGTGTCACCTTTGACCACACAACGCTCCGCCTATCCTTTCCCCACCATCTTCACCTGCTCTACCTCACCAGCACTCCTGTCCCTTCGCCCATTCACCCAATTCAGCCCCACCCCTCAATTCACCTCTCCCGCACTCCTTCACTCCACTGCTGTTTGGCCTCTCTGCAAATAGTGCTAGGTGGCTCTAACAGCGTGATCACTGGCAAAAGCCAGAGATAGAGGCTTTTATGTATTAGGGGAATCAAGTGGTGTAGGAAAGTTGTGCGCTATTGGGGACCAGGATTGAGGGGCTGAATGGCCGCTACCTACTTTTTTTGGCTTCACACCCTCATCTCTCCCTTCTCCAACACTCCTCCCCACCCTCCCCATTTGACATTGGTTTCTGAACTTGCTGTTATCTAATGACAGGCGCCCGTAATCCACTGCTGCTGCACTCAGTTCGAGCGGTGAGTGCCGACTCCTTTGATGAAGACAGATATTACAGCCTGTACCAAACACACATCCCCACCAACACGCTGCAAAAAACGCTGCTGGCCGCCGGCTCAGCCTTCATGTCTCTGTATGATCCGTACCGCCACGGTGAGTATCTCCTGCTTCACTCGCTCTGTGGCGAGTGACCGGCCCTGATCACATCCCGCATAACCTGTCATAACCTGTAATACAAAATGTTTGTGTTTCAATTACACGGTATTTGCAGGAGGAGGTACAGTTCCCTGGTATCAGCCACTGTATTAACAATTTGACTTTGACCAGTAAGGCACTGAATGCTACCAGCAATGCTATTGAATTCGCATTGTGCCTTGCCAAGAAAACAAGTTGCTGGGAGAACAGCAGTTTCTTCTTGTGGCAATCCTTCACTGCAGCTCGCCACCACTCCTTCCTGCAGTGTCACTTCCAAGTCTCACATGATCCTAATATTGCTGGTCCTTCATTGTCACTGGGTCTGAACCCTGAGACCCCCCTCCATCATGGAATACCTTCATCAGAAGGACTGCAGTGGCTCACCCCCAAGGGCAACTAATGAAAAACAATGAATGCCAGTACTGAACACATCCCCTAAAAAGTTTGAAGTAAATTATATTATCAAAATGCGTATATGTCACCATATATAACCCTGTAATTCATTTTCTTCTGGGCATATTCAACAAAGCTGTAGAATAATTATAACAGAATCAATGGAAGACTTCATCTAGGGCATTCAACCAGATACACAAATATAATAAATACGCAATAAATATTGTAAACATGAGTCCCTGAAAGTGAGTCCATAGGTTGTGGGAACAGTTTGATTGAGGGGTAATAACTATTGAGTGAGGTTATCCCCTTTGGTTCAAAAGCCTGATGGTTGAGGGGTAGTAACTGTTCTTGAAACTGGTGGTGGGAGTCCTGAGGCTCTCATACCTCCTTCCTGATGGCAGCAGTGAGAAGAGAGCATGTCCTGGGTGGCGAGGCTCCCTGCTGATGGCTGCTGCTTTCTTGCAACAATGCTTCATGTAGATGTGCTCAATGGTTGGGAGGGCTTGACCCATGATGGACTGGGCTGTATCCATTACTTTTTGTAGGATTTTCTGTTCAAAGGCATTGGTGTTTCCATACCAGGCTGTGGTGCAGCCAGTCAATATACTCTCCACTATATGAGGGGTGATTGATAAGTTTGTGGCCTAAGGTAGAAGGAGTCAATTTTAGAAAACCTAGCACATTTATTTTTCGGCATAGTCTGCTCCTACATTTACACACTTAGTCCAGCGGTCTTGGAGCATACAGATCTTGGACCTCCAGGAAGGGTCCACAGCAGGGGTGATTGATAAGTTTGTGGCCTAAGGTAGAAGGAGATGAATTATACAGCTCTCATTACGTGCACATGCAGTTTAACTTTTTGAATGATTATGCAGAAATTTGAAGTTAAAAACTCATCGGGGTGATTGACAAGTTTGTGGCCTAAGGTAGAAGGCGATGAGTTATACAGCTCTCGTTACACGCACATACAGTTCAACTCTTTGAGTGATTATGCAGAAAGTTTGGTTAATAACTCATCTGCTTCTACCTTAGGCCACAAACTTATCAATCACTCCATATATCTATAGAAGTCTTGTCAAAGTTTTAGATGTCATTCTGAAACTCTGCAAACTTGTAAAAAAAAAGTAGAGGTACTGCTATGCTTTGTTCATTTTTGAACTTATGTGCTGGGCATAGGACAGGTTCTCCAAAATAATAGCACTTAGGAATTTAAATTTGCTAACCCTCTCCACCTCTGATCCTTTGATGAGGACTGGCTCATGGACCTCTGGTTTCCTTCTCCTGAAATCTATAATTAGCTCCTTGGTCTTGCTGACATTGAGTGGGAGGTTGTTGTTATGACACTATTCTGTCAGATTTTTAATCAGCAAACTTGAATATGGCATTGGAGCCATGCTGTGCTTAGATACATAGTTGTTAGTGTTAAATGTGGAGGAGATGTTGCCAATATGAACTGACTCGGGTCAAATAAGTAACTACACCCCACCCTGTGCAGCAGAGTTGTTGAATCCGATTTTCTGATGAAATGCATGTCATTAAGCTTTATCTGTTTTCATTGTACTGTAGATATGGTGGCTGTTCTATCTGAAACCACAGGGCAGTTAGCAATCCGCAGACTCAGAGACAAGATGAAAAACGATGCGGAGGGATATCGGATTCTGCAGTAAGTGTGGCGGTGGTATGCACCTAAAGCAGGCTGCAGAGCCCTAGTGAAAAACGATGAATACCTTCATCGGAAGGATCCAGCTGTCTCAGGTGGTGTCCCTTTAACAGTACCTCAAGGACAATAGATGGTTCCCTTGCCAGCCAGCCGGTTGGTTGGTAAATTGTCTGATATAAATTGTCCTCTGTGTAGGTGAGTGATGAGCATGTGGGTGATGGCAATGAGTTAGAGGGAAATAACTCAGTGAATGGGATTGCTGTGAGAGTTGGCATGGACTGGATGGGAATGACTTCCATTATGAGGAAATCTGACATCGGCAAAAGAATTTAAATGAACTAAAAGCAGAGCTTGTAAACCTGAAGAAGGGCCAGAGGGCAGAATATATAAGATAAGGGCAAGACCCAGCAGAGTGAAGGAGAAGAGCAGAGGATGAGGGAAGAGTGAGGTGTTATAGCCAGTGATAGATGATCATCAGAAAGATAGGTCTAGACTAAAGATCCGGAATTGGGAGTTTAAGCCCACTACTGGCAGCAGGGCAATTTAAACTAGGCGGATGAAATAATCCCAGTTTTTAAAAAAAAAAGGCCCAGTAGAGTACCTTGAAAAAGTATTCAGCCCCACAAATATTTTCACATTTTGTCTCATTTTCTGAATTTAAAATATATTGTCGGATTTTCTGAGCTAATCTACAAAACGTTCCTCATGTCAAATCAAAAAAAAATTCAAAACCTGTCAACAATTAACTAAACAAAATTGTGAGGCTAAAAAAGTATTCATCCCCTTTGTAATTTTCCCAATCTACCTACATATTGAACTGCCACATGACTATTGTAACATTGCCCTCTTTGCATGCCTGTTGTAATTTGTATTCCACGTCCAGCTTGCTGTTTGACGCAGCATACAGTTTGGAGGCTTGTATGTAAGTCCCATCAGGGTATTTTTACCCTTGCAGTTTCTTTACTCTACCCACAAAGATTCTACACCTTCTCATCATATGCAATCTCTTTCCAAGGATTTGATTTAATTTTTTACCAACAGATCCACCCTCTGCCTACCTGCTTGTACTTTCAGTATGTGTCCCTGGATGTTAAGCTCCCTATCTTCCTTCAGCTACAACTCAGTGATGCCCAAAACGTCATACCTGCCATTCTCGAATTGTGCTACAAGATCACCTACCTTATTCTGTATACTGTGTGCATTCAAGTATAACATCTCAGTCCTGTATTCATCACACTTTTTGATTTTGCCCCCATGTTACACTTCAACTCATCCCACTGACTGCAAAATTTTCCCTATCATTTACCTGTGCTTCCTCACAATCTCACTACACACTTCATCCACTTGTAAACCAACTGCCCCGTCCTCATCCCTATCACTCCGGTTCCCATCTGCCTAATCCCCCCTGCCAGATTAGTTCTAATAAACCTGCCTGCAATGATATTGTTCCACTTTGAGTTTAGGTGTGACTGCTGTGCCAGAATTCTGCTGTTTACCCACTCCTGAGATCAGGATTTGATTGTGTTCCTGATGTTTATGTTTGGAGGGAAAGACCTCGGATCAACACATCTACGCTGGATCTAACCAGCCTGCGAGAGTTGCCGGAAGGAACATTTGGCAAAGAATATGTCCGCTTTCTTGATGTTAATGTGAGTTTAATGCTTTTCTGATCTACCTCAGTCTTCCCTTATGCAGCAAGCCTATTGAAATGGAAACAGATTCTTATCGTTGAGAACTTGGTGTGTATCCAGAGTTCGAATCCTGGCTCGCTGTAGAACATAGATATAGGTTTACTTTCACCTGGACATTGCTGTTCTTCTACCACAGGCAGCGTCTCAGTGAAGCATATTGTCCAGAAGTAAGTTTTGCATTCAGAAAGCATCTTTAATGGATCCCAGATATCCCAAAATGCTTTTGACATAGTCGCAGAGTCATAGAAAAGTACAGCACAGAAATAGGCCCTTTGACCCATCTAGTCCCTGCTGAACCATTTAAACTGCCTACTCCCATTGACCTGCACAGGGACCATAGCCCTCTATACTCTATCATCCATGTATCTTTCCAACTTCTCTTAAATGTTGTAATCAAGCTTGCATCCACTATGTGTGCTGCCAGCTCATTCCACACTTTCACAACCCTCTAAATTAAGAAGATTCCCCTCATGGTCCCCTTAAAATTTTCACCTTTCACCTTTAATTCATGACCACTAGTTGTAGTCCCACACAACCTCAGTGGAAAAAGCCTGCTTGCATTTACCCTTTCTATACCCCTAATTTTGTATACCTCTGTCAAATCTTCCCTCAGTCTTCCACATTCAAAGGAATAAAGTTCTAACATATTCACTCTTTCCTTAAAACACGGGTCCTCCAGACCTGGCAACATCCTTGTAAGTTTTCTCTACTCCTTCAACCTTATTTACATCTTTCCTGTATGGAACATCTGAAGAATAATTGGTGTTTTAATAAACTCCTATAAACATCAGTGTGATAATAACCATTTTATCTGTGTTTGGCTCCTTCACCAAAGATAAGAAATTGTCTCGTCTTTGAGACAGTCCAACAAATAATTTTGTGTTGTATCTCTAAATCCAATCACTTAAGTTTAAGAATGTCTAGAGGAAGGTTTACATCCATTGTCAAAGTGTAAGTAGAAAGCTGGGGGGGGGGGGGGGAGGGTAGTGTTGATGTTGGAACACTAATATAGAGAAACAAATCTCACAGAGTCAGGGAAAACAATTAATAACAAGAGTAAATTATTCCAAACTGTAGTAATGGGGCAGAGGACAAATGAGAACTTGCCTCAGACTTGGTCATTTCTCAATGTCCATCAGTGTCCAATAAGACACTAGTCAGGCCACACTTGGATTATGTCAACAGTTTTGGGCCCCTTATCTCAGAAAGGATGCATTGTCATTGGAGAGAGTCCAAAGGAGATTCATGACGATGATTCCGGGAATGAAAAGGTTAACATATGAGGAGCGTTTGGCAGCTTGGGGCCTATACTTACTGGAATTTAGAAGAATGTGTGGAGATCTTATTGAATCCTACCGAATGTTGAAAGATCTAGATAAGGTGGATGTGGAGAGGATGTTATGTTTCCTCTGGTGGGAGTATTCAGAACTAGAATGCACAGCCTCAAAATTGAGGGGTGACCTTTTAGAACAGAAGTAGGGAGGAATTTTTTTAGCCAGTGTGGTGGACCTGTGGAGTGCCCTGTCACAGACTGCGGTGGAGGCCAAGTCGGTGGGTATGTTTAAAGCAGAAGTTGATAGATACCTGATTGGTCGGGCATCAAGAGGTATGGTGAGAGGACAGTTGAATGGGATTTGGGATAAGCCATGATGAAATGGCAGAGCAGACTCGATGAGCTGAATGGCCTAATTCTGCTCCTTTGTCTTATGGTCTTATGAGTTTAGGAAAACACAGTAGAACAATAATATGGATCTCCACTTCTGTCGTACTGATGCAGCAGAGAGTGCTACTGGGTCTATGGTTCTGGTGATAGTGGATAGAAACAGAACATAAATTCCAGAAAAGTACAATAATTCCATGGTAATGAGGAATTAAACATATTGTGTTGAATAGCATTATGAAGGGTAAAGAGTGTCATGGGTTTCAATTTAGAGCTGTGTAAGGGTAGAATTCAATCCAAAATAGTATGACATAATGCATTTTTGGAGGACAGGCACAACAAGGAACTATGTAATAAATGGTATGATGTTGTAGAGCTGCATTATTACCTTGCAACTCTGGAACTCAATTCCTCCCCACCCCCATTTCTGCTGGCAGCTCAATCCCCACTTGCACAACCCTCTGAGTAAAGGAGTTTCCCCTCTGATTTCCCTTAAATATTTCACCTTTCACCCTATGCCAACTACCTCCAGTTCTAACCTCACCCAAACTGAGGTGGAAGAGCCTGCTTGCTTTCACCCTAAATATATCCCTCATAGTTTTATATAACTGTGTCAGATTTTCCCTCATTCTCCTGTGCTCCAAGGAATAAAGTCCTAACCTATTCAACCTTTCCTTACAACTCAGGTCCTCAAGTCTTAGCAACATAGTTGTAAATTTTCTTTGCATTCTTTCAAACTTGATATCTTTCACCATTGATATCTTTGCAACTTCAACACGACATCCTAACTCCTGTATTCCATGTCCTGATTTATGAAGGCCAATGTCCTGCCATGCAGTTTGTCAAAAGCCTTGCTAAATTCCATGCAGAAAACATCTACCACTTCTTCATCATGAATCTTCTTGGTAACCTCCTTTTAAAAAAAAAACCCTATAAGATTGGTTAGATATGACCCAGCATCCAGAAAGCCACGTTGACTATCCCTAATTAGGCTCTTATCTATCCAGATGCTTATATATCCTGTCCCTTAGAATACCTTCCAATAATTTATGCATGACCAACATCTGACTCACAATTTCCTGGCTTGTTCTTGGAGCCTTTCCTGAATAACATCAGCTATCATACAACTTTTCAGCCCTGGCCAAGGATGTTTGAAATATCTCTGCCAAAGCCCCTGCAATTTCTGCACCAGCCTCCCACAAGGTCCAAGGAGACACCTTGTCAGATCTTGGGTATTTATCCATCCTAATTCGATCCTCTTCTGTAATTCAGATACAGTCTCTGATCTTACTATTCTTTTGCCTTAGTTCTGTAGTCTTTGTGTCTGTCTCCCTGGTAAATGCAGGTGAAAATAAATTAAGATCTCTCCCATCTCTTTCAGCTGCATGCATAGATGTCCATGATGATCTTCAAGAGAACTGATTTTGTTCCATGCTATCCTTTTGCTCTTAATATATATCCATAGAAACCTTTGGATTCTCCTTCAGTGTCTGCCAGAGCAACCTCATCTCCTTTCAGCTCTCATGATTTCTGTCTCGTGTTCTGCATTTCTTATATTCCTCAAGTACTTGATTTAATCCTAATTGCCCATACCTGATATGCACCACCTTTTTTCTTTACCAGGGCCTCAATATTCTCTAATTAACCAAGATTCCCTCAAACTGTTATGCTTGCCTTTTATTCTCTCAGGAACAGACAGATTCTGTATTCTCAGTATTACACTTTTGAAAGCCTCCCATCCAAATCCACACCTGCTAGTTCCCATTTGATGCCATCAAAATTGGCATTACTCCACTTTAGAATCTCTATCCAAGGACCCGAGCTATCTCTCTCCATAATTATCTTGAAACTAACAATATTGAGGTCACAAGAGTGGCTCGTTCTCATTCCTTAAGAGGAGATCGAGTATGTAACAAACTCTCTCTAGTTGGGCCTATATTGATTAAGGAGACTTTCTGAAAACATTTAACAAACTCTTTCCCATCCAATCTTTTATAGTATAGGAGTCTGAGTCAATATGCAAGACATTAAAAAGTAGTAGTTATCACAACCTTGTATTTCTTACAACTGTCTGCTATCTCTCTATATATTTGTTCCTCTAAATCCCACGGATTATTTGAAGGTGGCCATCCTTTTTTTCTTTATTCCTCAGTCCCACCCATATTGCTAAGTAGATACAGTGGCATGTGAAAGTTTGGGCACCCCTGGTCAAAATTTCTGTTACTGTGAATAGCTAAGTGAGTAAAAGATGACTGATTTCCAAAAGGCATAAAGTTAAAGATGACACATTTCTTTAATATTTTAGGCAAGATTACTTTTTATTTCCATCTTTTACAGTTTAAAAGTAACAAAAAAGGAAAAGGGCCTGAAGCAAAAGTTTGAGCACCCTGCATAATCAGTACTTAGTAACACCCCCTTTGGCAAGTATCACAGCTTGTAAACACTTTCTGTAGCCAACTAAGAGTCTTTCAATTCTTGTTTGGGGAATTTTATCCCATTCTTCCTTGCAAAAGGCTTCTAGTTCTGTGAGATTCCTGGGCTGTCTTGCATGCACTGCTCTTTTGAGGTCTATCCACAGATTTTCAATGATGTTTAGGTCGGGAGACTGAGGGCCATGGCAAAACCTTCAGCTTGTACCTCTTGAGGTAGTCCATTGTGGATTTTGAGGTGTGTTTAGGTTCATTATCCTGTTGTACAAGCTATCCTCTTTTCACCTTCAGCTTTTTTACAGGCGGTGTGATATTTGCTTGCAGAATTTTCTGGTATTTGAATTCATTCTTCCCTCTATCAGTGAAATGTTCCCTGTGCCACTGGCTGCAACACAAGCTCAAAGCATGGTTGATCCATCCCCGTGCTTAACAGTTGGAGAGGTGTTCTTTTCATGAAATTCTGCACCCTTTTTTCTTCAAACATACCTTTGCTCATTGCGGCCAAAATTCAGCATCAGAAGTTTGCAAAGGGACATCTAAACAAGCCTGATGCATTTTGGAAACAAATCCTGTGGACTGATGAAGTTAAAATAGAACTTTTTGGCCGTAATGAGCAAAGGTATGTTTGGAGAAAAGAGGGTGCAGAATTTCATGAAAAGAACACCTCTCCAACTGTTAAGCACGGGGGTGGATCGATCATGCATTGGGCTTGTGTTGCAGCCAGTGGCACAGGGAATATTTCACTGGTAGAAGGAAGAATGAATTCAATTAAATACCAGAAAATTCTGGAAGCAAACATCACACCGTCTCTAAAAAAGCTGAAGATGAAAAGAAGATGGTTTCTACAACAGGATAATGATCCTAAACACACCTCAAAATCCACAATGAACTACCTCAAGAGGTGCAAGCTGAAGCTTTTGCCATGGCCCTCACAGTCTCCCGACTTAAACATCATCGAAAATCTGTAGATAGACTTCAAAGGAGCAGTGCATACAAGGCAGCCCAAGAATCTCACAGAACTAGAAGCCTTTTGCAAGGAAGAATGGGATAAAATCCCCCAAATAAGAATTGAAAGACTCTTAGTTGGCTATAGAAAGCGTTTACAAGCTGTGATACTTACCAAAGGGGGTGTTACTAAAAACTGACCATGCAGGCTGCCAAACTTTTGTCTCGGGCCCTTTTCCTTTTCTGTTATTTTTAAACTGTAAAAGATGGAAATAAAAAGTAATCTTGCTTGAAATATAAAGGAAATGTGTCATCTTTAACTTCATGCCTTTTGGAAATTAGGTCATCTTTTACTCGCTTAGCTATTCACAGTAACAGAAATTTTGACCAGGAGTGCCCAAACTTTTGCATGCCACTGTAAGTCCTCCAGTATGTCTTCCCTGAGCACAGCCGTGACATTTTCCCTGATGAATAATGCCTCCCCTCCCCCTTAATACCTTCCCATTTATCATGTCTAAAACACAGGAAACCTGGAACATTGAACTGCCAGTCCTGCCACTCCTGCAACCAAGTGTCGTTAACTGGGTTAGTCATTGAAACAATTGCACAGTGCAACCAAGGGTTATATCAGCTTCTATATTAAGATCCAATTATGAATTTCAATGGCTCAAAAGGGCTTGCTCATTAATTATCCTGTGTCAAATCTCACTTGGAAATCTGGAGATTAGTGTTTGTGACTGGCATGCTGTCTTGACACATGTGGCTCTTAAATAGGCACGAGCTCAGTCAGTCCCTTCTGTTTGCAGCGAGTTACTCCTGACAGTCGGATGCCTGTGAAGTTTGTTGATGATGAGGAGCTTGCGTATGTGATCCAGCGTTACCGTGAAGTGCACGACTTCATGCACACGTTACTGGGCATGCCTACTAACATGCTTGGTAAGACATTTCACTTGGGATGGGTTTTGGGTGTTGATCTTTTGAGGTAATTTGAGGGTATTTGCCAATGTATACCTGGCTACCTTTTCTTGCCACTTAATTGGAATGTATTACCCTCAGAGTGTTCTTTGGGAAAATAATGAAACACAAAAGAGGGTAAAGGGATCTTTGAAAGATGAACACAGGATCACTTGCTTTGCAGTCTCTCACAAAGAGCAGGCCAGACAAAGCAAAATTGGATTGAAATAGAATCCAAAAGCAAGATTAGTCACCGGCAGTAAATGAGGATCCAACTGTTCTATGCATTCACAGAGAAGGTGAGTAATATCAAAGTTAAGCTAACCATATCTAAAACAATGGGATCAGTTCCAGCCAAGCTACTGTAGATATAAATAGTCAGGGATAGGTGAGGTTTGTCCCAATTGATGAAAGATGTAAAGTGTGAGGGGTGAATTATGGAGGCACTTAAGTCTTTCTGAGGAAGTTACCTGGCACAGGAGCAGCAGCAACTGACAATGAAACTACAGCAAATCTGAAATGAAAACTGAAGCAGTTAGTGTTCAAGATCTGCAAAAGGCCAAGGTAAACATACTGTCTTGAATTAGGGTAAATGATATGCCTTCGAGAAGGAAGGGAGTGAGGAAATATAAAGATAATGGCAGTATAAAATAATTGATTTTTTTTAAAAGGTCGTTAAATGACAAGTTGATTTGTGGCTGAGAGTCAGCAAACGCATCAGACTTGAAGAATGACTGGGGCGAATGGTCTATGCCACACCAGTGAGTTTTAATCAAACGCAATACAAACTGGTCACCATGTTTAAAAACTGGGAAAGGCTTGGAGGTGGGATCTAAAACTGCAGGAAAAAATGCCTAATTACCTGAGTAGACAGAACGGTAGACATTATATTTAAGAAAGATTGTGGCTAAGAAAGGAAAATTTAGGGCCAGTGTACACCTTGATCAGGTTAAAATATTTGCAGTTGTTCAATCTCTCCAATATTCACAAACTGCAGAGCTACTGTATTGATGACTGCTTCATGCACACATGCTGAGCTCGTGAATTTCATCAACTTTGCCTCCAACTTCCACCCTGCCCTTAAATTCACTTGGTCGATTTCTAACACTTCTCTCCCCTTTTTCAATCTGTCTTCATCTCGAGAGACAAACTGTCTACTGATATCTTTTATAAACTTACCGATTGCCACAGCTATCTTGACTATACCTCTTCTCATCCTGTCTCCTGTAAAAGTACCTTTTCTCAATTCCTTTGACTCTGCTGTATCTGTTCATAAAATCCAGCTTTCCTTTCCAGAATGTTACAGATGTCCTCTTTCAAAGAATGGAGTTTCCCTTCCTCCAGCATTGATGCTGCCCTCACCCTCATCTCCTCCATCCTGAACATCTGTACTTACCCATCTTCCTGCCGTCTTAAGTGATAGAGTTCCTCTTGACCTTACCTACCACCCCATGAGCCTCCACATCCAACACGTTATTCTCCACAATTTCCGCCATCTCCAAAAGGATCCTAGCACCAAACACATCTTTACCTCTCACCACTTTCCACAGGGACCTCCATGGTTTCCTTGTCCATTCGTCCCACCCCACTAATCCCCTTCCCGACACTTATTCCTGAAGCTTATTCTTCCTGACACTTATTCCTATGTGTTACAGCTGCCAAATCCCCCTCCTCCCCCAATTCATTCAGGGCTCTAAACCGGGTAAGGCAACACTTCACCTTCTGAGGTGAATCTTCTGGGGTCGTCTATTGTGTACAGTGCTCCCAAAAGCAGAACCTGTGACCAAACATTTTAATTCCAATTCCCATTTTTGTTCCAATATGTCAGTCCATGAACTCCTCTTGTGCCATGATGAAGTCACCCTCAGGATGGAGGAGCAACACCTTATGTCTAGGTAGCCTCCAACCTGATGGCATGAATATCGATTTCTCCTTCCGGTAAAAAAAAATTCCTCCTCCTCTTCCCTCCCCTTACTTTATTCCCCAGTCTGGCCACTTACCTCTTCTAACCTATCACATCCCTCCTCCTTCCCTTTCTCCTATGGTCCACTCTTCTCTCCTATCAGATTCCTTCCTTTCCAGCCCTTTACCTTTCTTACCCACCTGGATTCATCTGTCATTTTCCAGCTGTCCCCCTTTCCCTCTTCCCCCCACCTTTTATTCTGGTGTCTCTTCCCCCTTCCTTTCCAGTCCTGAAGAAGAGTCTCAGTCCAAAACATCCACTGTTTATTCATTTCTACAGATGCTGTCCAACCTGCTGAGTTCCTCCAGTATTTTTTTTTCTGTGTTGCTTTGAATTTCCAGCATATGCAGAATTTCTCATGTACAATCCAGTTCACAAAATTGTCTCCAGTTCAGTGTGTAAACCAGCTCTAGGTTGGGAAATTGGAGAACATTACTGCAAGAATAAAGTTCATATTGAGGGACATTGTTTTGACCCATCTGGAAGTTTGTTAGTGGACGATTGACTATGAGTAATCTATAATCTGGGCCTGAAGTGCTGTGGATGTTCTGAAATTCAGTTTTGTTTACCTCACAGGGAAGAGTGTAAAGGTGTGCTTGATGTGTGCTGCTAGATTGGTGATGGAAATCGGCTGACCATTGCCCCTAACACAGTTGTTTCTCTGTACTGAACAGGTGAGGTTGCTGTCAAGTGGTTTGAGGCAGTACAGACTGGTCTACCCATGTGCATTCTGGGAGCTGTGTTTGGCCCTCTCCGCATATCTGCCAGGTAAGGGTTTCTGTTGCCTCTCTCTGAATTGCTTTTGAATCCTGAGCTGGCTTGTAGTCATACAGCACATAAAAAGGCCTTTCAGCTCACCCCATCTATGCCAACCACCAAATACTTCTTTATACCAATCCTATTTAGCAGCTGTTGGTCTATTGTGTTTTTGCAACTCAAGACTTCATCCACATATTTAAATATGTGGCAGTCACTCCCCCTCCATCACTCATTTAGGCATTATGTTCCTCATGTTACCACCCTCCAGGTGAAAATACTCTACTTCTGATCTTTTCCATACCTCTTAAATCTTAAGACACATCTGCTTTGGGGAAAAGATTTTGCTTTTTCTGTACCCCTCGTAATTTTGCATATCTTTATCATGTTCCCTTTGGCCTCCTCCACTCCAGGTAAAACAAACCCAGCCAGTTCAGTTTCTCCTCAAGATTTAAAAGCTCTATCCTAGTTATTTCTGTACTCTGTCCAGTGAAATCAGATTCTTCCTCTAGTACTGTGACCAGAATTGTATACAATACTCCAGCTGTAGCCTAACCAATGTTTATAACCTGTCCTTTTGGTCTATTCCCTGGCCAATGAAGACAGGTATCCCGTATGCTGCTTCGCACTCTATTTACCTGTCCGGCCATCCTTAAGAAACTTTGGACTTGTACACTCTTTATTTCTCAATGCTCCGTAGGTCCCTATCATTCACAATATACAGTACTGTGCAAAAGTCTTAAGAAGGTATATGTAGCTAGAGTGATTAAGGCTTTTGCACAGTACTGTAATAATTTTGTGTATCGCACTGTACTGCTGCCACAAAATAAAAGCAAATTTAATGACTTGAGTGATGATAAACCTGATTCTGATCTGGGTCTCTATTGTGGACAGAGTTGGAATGGGGAATCACAGATGGGAAGAGGGAAGGGAGCGGTAAGCACCAGAGAGACATTCTTTATTGACCCATAAACAAGTTGTTTAGAATCAAATGACCTTGCTTGGTGTCTTGGGGTAGGGTGTGTCTCCACCCACACCATCCCTCACACTCCTTTGCCACTGGTCTCACAGCACTCCTCTCAGCATTTTCAACATCCTTTGCTCCCACTAGATTTACAAACTCATTCTCCACTTCACATTGACAAATACTGTACTGCGCAAAAGTCTTAGGCATGCTAGCTATATATATATATAGTATATCTGAAGGTCGCTAGTCGAGCCTTGGCTGAGGCTTGTGTGTGTGTGTGTGTGTCCTTGAGCAAGGCACTTAACCACACATTGCTCTGCGACGACCCTGGTGCCAAGCTGTATGGGTCCTAATGCCCTTCCCTTGGACAACATTGGTGGCGTGGAGAAGGGAGACTTGCAGCTTGGGCAACTGCTGGTCTTCCATTTAAAAAAAAACCTTGCCCAGGCTTGCATCCTGGAAACTTTCCGAAGTGTAAATCCATGGTCTATCGAGACTAACAGGGGCCTACATATGTGCCTAAAACTTGTGCTTAGTACTGTAGAGTCAGTGGGCACTTTAGGTACCCCCTGTACCTAATAAAGTGGCCACTGGAGTGTATGCTCATGGTCTGCTGCTGCTGCTGTACCCCATTCACTTCAAGCCTTCTTGTCAACTTGAACCAGTTTGGACATTCTCCCCTGACCTCTCTCATTAACAAGGTGTTTTCACCCAAGGTGCTGTTGACTAGGTTTTTTTTTCCTCCACACCATTCTCTGTAATCCCAGGAGAATCAGCAGTTATTGAGATACTCAAACCACACCCCATTTGGCACCACAAGCATTCCAGGATCTGTCACTTCACATTTCTTCCTCATTCTGATGTTCAGTCTGAACAACAACTAAACCTTTTGACCATGTCTGCCATATGATTAGCTGACTAGATATTTGCATTAACAAGGTGTACCTAATAAAATGGGCACTGAGTGTGCCCTGTCATTGTTGGACACCGCAAGTATGTCACTTGTCAGTTCAAGATTCAATTCTAACTGCCGGTGTTCTTCCCAACTGTAATGTATGATGCTACACTATTGTTTTTTCAGGGTCAGGCTGCTCCAGTGAGCTGCTCTGTTTCCAGAGGTTGGGATGTATCAGTGCTGTAGCACTCACCATTTTGTTCCCTGTTTTGGCACACTTGTCTTTGTGTGGGGTGCAAAGGTTTTATTACTACTTCTGACCTTAGCAGGGAAGAGGCCACTGTTGCCCATTGGGGACTCCAGCAACTCTTACTAACACGTTTACACCTGAGATTTTTTTCCCTCCTCTCCCTCACTGACCATCCATCACTGGGTCAGCTTTCACGTCTGTGGGCTCTCGAGTTGGTGGTGGGAAAGGGCTGCTTCACAACCTTCTTCAGCTCAGTGTTTATCAAGCCGGCTGATAGAGGTGGTTACAGTTCCGGTCTCCAACCATCTCACTGCTTTGATATGGCTGCATTTCTGACTTGCATTGGGTTTGAAGAATTGACTTACTGCCTTGACAGGTTACAGTAGTTGGTGGTTGAGAGTAGTGTTCTGGTTCTGCTACTAAACAGGAGGCTACTGCGTGTCTCAGTCTATCACAGTTTTGGCACATACTGCTTGACATTCCACATATTATTCTTATTCTTGTTTGTCCCAACTCTGTTGCCAATGTTAATGAATGGAATAAAGCAAGTCCCCTAAATCTGGCAATGAGTTAACGATCTTTGTTGGGGTGGGACTGAAGTGAGGACATGAATGACTCAGTAAGTGGTTTACAACAATCCAACAGCTTTATTGGGTTAAATGGAGAAACCCGTTTATTCTGAGATTTTTAAAAACAGGTTTTAAGTTCTCACACTGAAACCAATGTCTTGTTGCTGTGACCATCCCAACCCCATTCGAGCTTTTCCCACATTTATTCAAACCAATCTGTTTCAAACAAGATGCAGGCCACTGCATCAAAAGAATCTAAAAATGAACAGGAGTCCTATCCAATAAGATCATGGCCTGTGCACCAGTTTCTCATCTGTTCCCCAAACCCATCTCAGCCATACATTCAACTTACAATCTCCCTCCACGCCACTACCTTTAATGATTCTCTCACTAGAATGAAATTTGTCTGAGTATATTCCCTGTTAAGTTCCCTTCAGAATCTTGCAAGATTATTTTTGTTCTTCTAAATTCTGAGGGAATCTTTCCAGGCAATCCTTTCCTCCCAGAAATCAACTCAGTGAACCTTCTCCAAATTATGTCCAAAAATGAGAGCAAAGCTGAGTTCTCCCAATTGTGGACTGGGATTTCTCTTTCTTTATCCTTCACTTCCTTCAGCCAATAAAGGCCAAAGCTGTGTTTTTTCCATATTAACTGTTCTGAATTAATCCATAACAAATGTTGAATAGTTGTTCTCCAAAACGTCACTGGGAGAGAGCCGTCTGAGTATAGATATGAGACTCTTATGTAGGGCTAACTTATCCTTATGTCTCCCTAACACAGGAATATCCAAATTTTAACAAGAGACCTGATCCCATGGGCTGTACGATGTGGCAGAGCTGCTCACTGTGTACTGAACATCTACTATGAGAATCGATGGGAGCAGAACTTACAGTCACTGCGGGAGGAGATTGGGATCCTACCATTTCCGTTTTCATTGTCTAATCAGGGCATAAAATAGGGGTATTGATGGTGAGGTTTGTTAAAGCCATCAAATAAGAGTTATAATATCACAGCTAAAGAAATTTGGCTGCAAGCAGAAGTTGTTCTGGAGCTGTCAGTCTTACATGTATGGGAAGTAAAACATCCTCTCAACATGTCTGTGCATACTGGCTACCACAATAAAATCACTAATCTTCATTTTAATTTGGTCTCCAGTTAGGCTTTTGCAGAATTATCTGACACAGCCTGCTTGCCAATGTCTTTGGTTTAGAAACATTTACTAATCCAAATCGCGAGTTCCACAGTACTGCAAATGAAAGGACTTTACTGGCATTGACTGCTGTCTGATGTAGATTTCCTTGTAGAAATACCACAAAAATATATTTCACTCTTGATCAGTAAACACAGATGGAGCAAATCAAAATCTTGTGACCACAGGTTTGTGCATAGTTCAGCCAATCAGTTCTTAGCCACTTAGGGCACTGGAAACCTCTGCAGTAATCCAGCGGGCATGTCTTCCTCAGAAATGTCACTATGTCTCCAGCTGTCCTTTAGGAGAGCAGCTTCCACTCTCGGCTGGTTGCGTTGGATTGCTATGGATATGCTCTGTAATTTCCAGTTCGTTCTGATTAATGCATCGTCCAGTGTGAAAATCCCATCACGTGTACGTCGCACGCTGGTGCAAACTGCTGAAGATTTCAGCTCCAAACCTATCTCGTGGACAATCTTACGCAGGTACTGCTGGGTCTCATGTACACATTGGACCTCTGAGGGGAAAGGCAAACATTCAAAGTGAGAAAGGTAAATACCTGATCAGGTGGGACTAGCCAAGTTAAACACTTATCAGTGAAGTGCCAATAACTGAATGACATTGGGGAAGAATAAGCTAACTGGGCCAATCACGCAAAAACAGTTACACGCAAATAATCATTTATAAATCATCAGGACAAGGCATCTGCTGGTTCCCAAACTCCTGTGGGTTTAATACAAATTTGTATTGTCTTAAAAAGGTGAATCACTAGATTCTGGAGGACTGGAAAATTGTAAATGTCACTCCATTCTTCAAGGGTGGGAGGCAGAAGTTAGGAAAGTATAGGCTAGTTAGCCAGACTTCAGTGGCTGGGAAGATGTTGGAATCAATTGTTAAGAATGAGATCTTGGGTACTTGGAGCTCTTGATAAAATAGGGCATAGTTAGCATGGTTTCCTTAAGGGAATATTTTGCCTGGCAAATCTGTTGGAATTATTTGAGGAAATAACAAGCAGGATAGACAAAGAATTGGTGGATGTTGTATTTGGATTTTCAAAGGCCTTTGATGAGGCACTGCACATAAAGCTGCTTAACAAGATGAGAGCACATGGTATTACATGAAAGATACTAGCACAGATAGAGGATTGGTTGATTGGCAGGAGGCAAAAATTGAGAATAAAGGGAGCCTTTTCTGGTCAGCTGCTGGCAACTAGTGGTGTTCCACAGTTGTTGGTGTTGAGACTGCTTTTTATGTTGTATGTCAATGATTTGGTGACAGAATTAATTGCTTTGTGGCCAAGTTTGCAGACGATATGAAGACAGATAAAAGGGCAGCTAGTGTTAAGGAAGCAGGGAGACTGCAGAAGGGCTTGGACAGATTGGGAGAATGGTCAAAGAAGTGGCTGATGGAATACTGTAATGGGAGGTGAATGGTCATGCATTTTGGTAGAAGGAACAAAAGCATAGACTATTTTCTAAATGGGCAGAAGTTTCAAAAATCCAAGGTGCAAAGGGACTTATGCAGGATGTCCTGAAATTAGCTTGCAGGCTGAGTCGGTGGTGAGGAAGGCAAGGGCAATGTTAACATTCATATCGAGAGTACTGGAATACAAAAGCAATGACGTAATGCTGTGGCCTCACTTGGAGGACTGAGCAGTTTGGGGTGTATTATCTTTGAAAGGATGTACTGATACTGAAGAGAGTTCAGAGGAGGTTCACATAAATGATTCTGGGAATGAAAGGGTTATTGTACGAGAAGCATTTGATGGTCTGGGGCCTATTCTCTCTGGAATTTAGAAGAATAAGAGAGGATCTCATTGAAACCTATTGAATATTGAAAGGCCTAGACAGAGTGAGTGGATGTGTAGAGGATGTTTCCTATAGTGGGGAAATTTAGGACCAGAGGGTACAGCCTCAGTTTAGAGGGACATCCATTTAGAACAGAAATGAGGAATTTCTTTACATTCTATGGAAATCATTTCCACAGTGGCTGTAGAGGCCAGGTAATTTAGTGTATTAAAAGCGAAGCTTGATAGGTTCTTGATTAATCAGGGCATGAAAGGTTACCGGGAGAATGGGGTTGAAAGGGAAAATGGATCAGTCATGATGAAATGGTGAAGCAGACTTGATGTGCCAAACAGCCTAATTCTGCTGCTATCCCTTATGGTCTTATGAATTAAAGGTGGGTCGGATGCCAAAATCCCAAGCATGCCAGTCTAACAGTTTTGCTGTACTATACTACAGGAGATCAGAGATTAGTATGCTAACAGCCACATTGACACTAAAATAATCTTGAGTGGTCAGCACCTTCACAACAGGATAAATCAAACTCTTAGCAACAAACAAAACTAAATTTACAGTGAGGAATGGATGTGAACCAACCATCTTCTATCAACATACCCAGAATGAAATTCGGAAGGCAGAACTCTATACATCGAATGCCAGTGATGATGGGAGGGGACTTGTTCATTGGACGTAACATCCCCTGGCATGCAAGCTCGTACGCTTCTTGGCTTTGCAAATCAATGCCAGAATACCTAGGGTAGGAGAGTTAAAGCATTTACAAAGCATCACACCCCCAAGCTCAGGACCCACAACATATGGACACTTATTTGTGCCCATTTATATTTGTTGACTGTGCACTATGGGCATATATTGCTGAGCTTGGACTGTGCTACATCAGCTCATTACATGCTTGGTCCACATGTGGACTAAAAAAAAGTCCAAATGGTAAACTTCCTGCAGGAGGAAAAGCTGAAACCCAGTAAACACAATGGGTAGTGGGATCTCTCTCTGCACTCTCTTAGATAAAAAAACAGATGATCGTGGTTGTTGGAGGCCAACTATCCCAGCTCCTGCATATTGCTTCAGGAGTTCCTTAGAGCAGTGTCCTAGTCCCAACCACATTTTGCTGCTTCACATTTCTTCCATCATAATGTCAAAGCAAGTCCATCCACAACTCCACACGACAGAAGGACCCAGATGACATTCTGTCTGGAAATGGAGTTTCCATTCTATCCAAGGGTTTCATAGCTCCCTTTAACTTTCAATGATGTTCCCATCTCCAAAATCCTCAACGTACTTCACAGTTGACAAGCCATATAAACACTGTGGCTGAAAGAGCAGATCTTTGAATGTGTATTCTACAGCGATCGATTTGTCTTTTAACACCCCAGGACATTTCCACCATCTACAAGGCATATGATGGAATATTCTCAATATGCCAAGAAGCAGTGCAGTGCCAACAACACTCAAGAGAATTGCCACCACCCAAGACAGAACAGGCTGTTCGACTGCGATTAAAATTTCTATTTTAAACAATTCCCCACCTCTCAATATCTGCAGTGTATACAAAATATATGGCAGAATTAATCAAGACTCCAAGTCACCAAACAAACTGACTTGGAAACTGGTCATTGTTCCTTCCCTGTCAATAGTTCACAATCTCTTTGTATCACTTCATGCCTTGGACTATAAGACAGTTGGCACAGGCATCCCTACTCTTGCTGAGTGATGCCCACTTCTCATGTTGCAATTAAGAGACCTGCTCTGCTCCCAATGGTAGGTGAGGGAACTTGGGTAATGAATAACATGATGAAGGTGGAGGTTAGCCACAATCCTTGCTCCAAATTAATGAACTTGGTAGTGAAAGTGTGGCCATTACTCCCTCCACTCTTGCTTCATTGGGACAGGGCTCAGTGATGTGGAAAGACTGATGTGTGTTTATTCTCTCTACAGAGAGAAGATTAGGTTGTGGTGTTTGAAATAAAACAGGAATTTCAGTAACAGAGGCAAATGGTATCACCAGTAGGAAATCAACAACCAGACAGGGATCTGGCAATTGGAACTAGGACCATGAGACCTTTCTGACACAGGTTGAGATACAGTTCCTTAAAGGGCAGTAGAAGTAAATCCATTAAGAATAAGATATAAATGTAAAAGAAATAAGACATTCTAACGCTAAGGTAAAAGGAAGGAATAAGTCTTAACAAAAATATAGTACCAGGATAACAGGCTGAATGGCCTCAATTACAAAATCTGATTCTAAAATATACTGCAATGGTCTGTTTCAGTTACAATTGTTCTCCTCCCTATCTCTGTACTCTAGGAGTCCACCATCACCAAGCTTGCAAAAAAGTACCTCCTTGCCCAGAAACCTACATTATCAGTGCTTTCTGGTGACTGCCCTGGATCACAGCGATGATGCGCTCCAAACTGTCCCGAGTGATGTGATCTGCAACAATATATCACGGTGTCAGTAAAGGCCTTGCCAGCACCCACTTCAATAACGCTAGTGCACTGGGCTCATGCAGTGTTACAGCAGAGCACTGAAGGATCTGGACCCCCACTGAGTCCCCTTCAGACACTGAAGAACAGGCAGCAAGCACTAAGTACATCAGGCTGAATAGAATCAAACATAAATCGAGAGACAGAATCCCAATTTGAATAAGAAGGCAGGTAGGAAGGTATGCTCAACGTTTTTCAGCACAGAGGTAACAGGCAGAAAAGTGACAAGCCAGAATAATCATGGGGCAATGTTTCTGAAGAGGGTGTAGCTTAATAGACAAAAGAGGGGGGTGCTGTGAGGAAGGGTCAGCTGTGGCCAGAGGGCAAGAGGATGCTCTAAATCTGTTCTCATTATCTAATACTTGTCCCTATACCTCCTCCATCACCACCATTCAGGGAACATAACAGCTCTTCCAGGTCAGACAAGAGTCGCATACACCTCCTCCAACCATGGTAGCCACAGCTATAGTGGGATGCTATTGGTGTATCGGAGTTCAGAGTTCAATTCCAGTGCCATCTGTAAGAGTACATCCCCCAAGAGGATCATAACCTTGTGGTTTGAAGGCTTGTGTGCCTCAATGACCCGGAGAGCTATGCAGGCTCTTGGTAGGGTTGCCGATGCCAAACAGGTCAAAGGCTAGAGATTAGTGGTCCTCCAGGTCTGGGGGTTCAGCTCAGGGCTAACAACCCTGACTGGCAAAATAAAGCTGTCACAGAAGCAGCAATGAAAGATCCTTCTATATCTGATTGCAACTGTATTCCTGAGACTCCTCCTGGACTTGCATGACTGACAGAAGTGAAAACTGAGCTACTAACACGATAAAGGAAGCCAGAACACCACCAGAGAAGGAAGACCTTCATTGCTGCTCCAAACATCAGCAGTGTAATGGGCAGTAGAGAGACCATAACCACATGCGTTCCTCAGGGTGCTCTGGTTTCCTCCCACAATCCAAAGACATACCCATTAGTAGGTTAATTGGTCATTGTAAATTATCCTGTGATTGGGTTACAGTTAGATAGATGGGTGGTGGTACGGCTCATTGGGCTGGAAGATGTTGTTCTGCACTAAATCTCTAAATGAAAATAAAAGAACCTCATCTGCTCCTGGTATTCCTCTGCATCGGTGAGGCCAAGCACAGACAGGTTCCACACTCTGACCACCATGGCAATCATGCCATTTCAGTTCCCCTTCCAAATCACATTCTAACCTGTTCATCCTCAGACTCTTACACTGCCAGGGGAAAGCCCAACATCTATTGGCTGTAGAGAAGGCTAACCACGTGGACAGTCATTGTCGACCATCCACCTGGGGAGTTTACAACCCAATGGAATGAACATTGGAATTTTCTAATTTCATGTAATATTTCTGTACTGGGTTGCACCAAATTCTGATTCAACTCCAATTCTCCCATTTTTGTCCCCATTTACATAGCCTCTCTTCAGCTTCACGCTACTCATTTTGTCCACCCCGGTTCCATCCACCTGCTAACCACACACCACTCACCAATTTGTCTCTGCCTCATTGGCCCTGGTTCTACCTGTTGTTCACCTCTCCCCGAATGGTTCCCATTATCACCTTCCTATCAGACTACAGCGCTGGTAGCCTTTGCATTCCCACATCACCCTCAAGCCTCCGTCTCCACTTTGACTCTCTCCAGCTGGTTCCATCTGCCTCTTTTTGTGGCTGCCCCAGTCATCACCACCTACCTCTATCTTCCAACTCCACCCCTCCCCCTCCATTTGGCTTCAGATGCCCGTCATACCTCACCCTTTCTCAGTCCATATCACATATGACCCGTCTTCCCCCTCCTCTTTGTACTGACCATCTCTCTCACTCTGGTGGAGTCTCAACCCAAAAAGTTAACAATCCCTCTCCCCACCCCCACAGATGCTGTTTGTCATTGCTGACTACCTCCAGCAGATTGTTTGCTCCCCTTTATTTAAAATTGTGGCATCTGATAATGATCTCCGTCCATCATGGGTTGATGTGGGATAGAAGACTGACCTGACTGGCAGGAGGCTAAGAGTGGGAATAAAGGGAGCCTTTTCGGGTTGGCTGCTGGTGACTAGTGGTGTTCTACATTGTTTGGTGTTAGGACCGCTTCTTTACTCTAAAGGTTAACTTGCAGGCAGTGTCAGCAGAAAGGAAGGCAATTGTAATGTTAGCGTTCATTTCACGAAGACTAGAATATGAAAGCAAGGATGTAATGCTGAGGCTTTATAAGGCATTGGTCAGACTTCACGGAGTACTGTGAGCAATTTTGGGCCCCTTATCTAAGAAAGCATGTGCTGGCATTGGAGAGGGTCCAGTTAAGTTTCACGAGAATCTCAGGAATGAATGGGTTAATGCATGAGGAGTGTTTAATGGCTCTGGGCCTGTACTCATTGAAATTTAAAATGATGGGGGATCTCATTGAAACCTATCGAATAGTGAAATGCCCAGATAGAGTGGACATGGAGGACATTTCCTTTAGTGGGAGGTAGTCTAGGACCGGAGGGCACTGCCTTAGAATACAAGGATGCCTCTTTTGAACAGAGATGAAGAGGAACTTCTTTAGCCAGAGAGTGGTAAATCTATGGAATTCATTGACACAGACTGCTGTGGAGGCCAAGTCAGTGGGTATATTTAAGGCAGAATATTGGTAGGTCTTGATGAGTAAGGAGTCAAGGGTTATGGGGAGAAGGCAGGAAAATGGTTTTGAGAAAGATAATAAATCAGCCATGATGGAATAGCGGAGCAGACTAGATGGGCCAAAATGGCCTGATTCTGTCATGTTTTATGGTCTATCACCCATCACCTTGCTGATGAGTTGTTCTGTGTGAGATCTGTCCTGCAGAATACACCCACCATAAGTTGTTTTCTCAATCAGTCGGCCCGTCTCTGTAAAATCCTCTGTTGCCATGCCAAAGCTGCCTTTTACAGTGTATTCCTGGGAAGCCAGAGCACAAGACATTCACACAATTATGAGTGCCAAAGGAGCAGAAGCTTTGGTAATAAGCCTGCATTGAGATAAATAAGGTTATTGTGTTCTTGGACGAGTGCACAGAAGGAATCAATCAACGTTTACTGCTCCTGTTCTTGGTCCAGTGAACTTGGACTAGTTCAGACTGGACATACTTTCACAGCTAAATCCCATCCTCCCCTCTTACTTAAAATCCACACTCTAAGGTGCCTTTCCAGTACTTTGAACCACAACACCTGTAGCTTTGCATTTCTTGGTCCCTCGGTTACATTTATGTAATACAGAAGACACCAATTGCAAAGCAAGCTCAGAGTATACCAGTCATTGCGCAGGTGGGGAATACAAACTCGGACACTGGGAAAATTCCAGTACTTTCATTCACTCAGAACCACTGGCTTAACACTCCAATCAAATATAGCGATCTGCTCCTTCTCCGCAGCAGTGCAGCATCCCGCCAGTACCACAATACCTGCAGTGTGGTGCTGCCCCAGTACCAGCTCTTAGGCACTAAATACCATCTCCTCAGTGAGGGGTAGCTGCTCTGCCTTCCCACAAACAACAGGTAATTCTGATACCATTCAGACCATCTTGTACCTAATGTACCCCCATGTAAATACGGACCAATACTGATCTCAACACACTGACATGTAAACACAGTAAAACATTTATTCTAACTGAAGCACTTCAGGTAGCTTTTGTCAAGGATCACGACTGGCATGTTTGTTCAGCTCCCCTGCAGCCTTACCTTGGTCAGATGACAATCGTGGAGGTAAGATAATTGCTTGTTGCCACTGCCGACTGCAAGCACTGCAAAGACACAATGGTGTATAATTTATCAGAACCTTGGCCTCCACACTGGGGACAATACCTCAATTGCACCAGGGCAATAAGCTGTGTGATACGAAATGGTTGTCTTCTTGGAGATATACTGGAACCTAAAAGGTAAAACACTGGGAGAATACTCCTCATCCGACTTTAACTGATGTGCAACTTCCACAGTGTATAGGCTGGGGAGGCAACTGCTCATCTTCATCACCCTTACTAAATACTCTAATCTCCGATGCCCATCAGAACACTGTTTTTGCTCCCACTCTTCTTTCCTGTTGCTTGTGAAGGTAACGAGCACTTCTTTCTTTGAGAAGTTTTCACCAATCATTCAGAAACCTAAAGCAGGAAATCCCAGAAAAACTCAGCAGGTGAGGTGGCCTCTGTGAAGAAAGAATTAGCATTTCCAATCCACCACCCCCAAAACATTAACTCTGTGTAGATGCTGCCTGCTTGTAAAGTGTTGGGAGAATTCAGCCTGTGCTGACTTCAATTCCACTCCAATCCAATCAGTTTATTCAGAGTCAAAGAGCACTGAAGCACAAAATCAGGCCCTTTGGCCCACCTAGTCCATGCCCAACTATTCTGCCTAATGTCACTGACCGGCACATGGACCATACCCCTCTTATCCATGTACTTATCCAAATTCATCTTAGATGTTGAAATTGAACCCACATCACTTCCACGATAGCTTGTTCCACAATCTCACCACCCTCTGAGAGAAGAATTTTCCCCTCATACTCCTTTTAAATATTTCACCCATGACCTCACGTCCTAGTCTCACCCAACCTCAGCAGGAAAAGCCTGCTTGCATTTATCCTGCCTATACCATTCATAATTTTCATAAATCTGAAGATCTCCCCTCATTCTCCTGTGCTCAAAGGAATAAAGCCCTAACCCATTCAACCCTTCCCTACAACTCAGGTCCTCGAGGAGAGAATAAAAAAGGGAAAAATCTGAGGGTTTGGAAAAGCACTTCATGACTTCCCAATCTCGTCCCAAAAGCCTGTAATAGATCAAGGAGCTAGTAGGGGCTAATACTCCATCAGATTGCATGCCTCAAAGGTCTTTGTTTCTGTGCATTGAAAGGCAGCCTGAGCACACTGCTGTTAGTATGTAAAAGGTTGGAGGGGCTGAATGGCCTCCAGAAAGACAGGGTGGGCAAAGGCAAGCAGGTAAGAACATACACATTGGAACTGTATGGACAGTGTCTGCCTGTTGCCAGAACTAGCTGTGCAGTCTTTTCCCGAGGAGCTGGATCCTAGTTGTTGGAACAACACACACAAAATGCTGGTGGAACACAGCAGGCCAGGCAGCATCTATAGGGAAAAGCGCTGTCGACGTTTCGGGCCGAGACCCTTCGTCAGGACTAACTAACTAGCTGAAAGGAGTCCAGTTGTTGGACTCCGCTAACTCTAATTTGATTAATTCTGAGCCCCACTTTCCATATTGTCAGGATGATAACTAGGCCAAGTACCTCAGTGTTATTTCACAGCTGACAGACTCTGAAAGCTGAAAAGACAACAGTTTCTGAAAACAAACAAACTGTGAACAGTGAAAAGCCTGGACATTCAAAGAAACCCGACTGAGCACTGGCGGGTATTTGCAACACTTCACATTGGGCAAAATATTAGTATGCAAAAAGGAACAGTAAAATACATGATTAGTACTGAGAGTGCATTCCACTAGACATGAATTGATATGACAGCCAAAATTTTTCAGGGTTAATATTTGCAATATTCAATCAGGTTATTTCACAGCTAAGATGCAGATGTGATTGAGTAATCAAACACACCGAGTTTAAACATACCAAAACAGAACAGAAACAAAATCAACAGCATACTCACCAAAGACCCCAGATGAGCGGTAGTCCAAACGATCACCAGCTCCCACTTTCAAACGAGAAAACTTAGGACCTCTAACTGTGACAAAGAGAAATAACAAAATTACACAAAGCCAAAATCCAGTGAAAAACACTCCAATACCGCAGACACCCACACACAGTGTTAAACACTACAATACTGCAGACACACAACACCCAGAGATAAACATTCCAATACTGCAGACACCCCACACCCAAGCATTAAACACAATAATGCAGATAACCCTCACACAGTGATAAATACTCCAATACCACAAACATACAACACCCAGAGATAAACACACCAATACAGCAGACACCCACACACAGTGTTAAACACAATACCGCAGACACACAACATCCAGTGATAAACACAATACTGCAGATACCCAAACCAAGCATTAAACGAGCCTATACTGCAATAGATTTCGAAGCTCACATCTATTATCAAAGCATGTGTACGAAATGCAACCTTGAGATTTGTCTCCTTACAGGCAGCCACAAAACAGATCAAGTAGAACCCACTAAAAAAAGACCAAATATCCAATGTGCAGTAAAAAAAATTGTTCACACAATAAAAGTAAGTAAATAATATTCAGAACTGAATTTCACGGAAGTGAGCCCACGGACATGAAGCCAGGCATCACAGCAACCAATTCAGGAGCTCATTAGTTGCAGCCACAGATTCAGTTTAATGCAGAGATGAGTAAATCTCACCAAGCAGCAAGCTGAACATCAGCCCATTGCTCTCCTTTGCCCTGAAACCCTGCCCTTTTCAATCTCACCCAGTGCTTAAATTGGCTAACCCCGGGTCATTCCAAGGCCCCGCCGCCGCAATTCAGCCTCTACCTGACTTTTCCAATGTGGCCTGGCACTTAAACCGGCCCAACCTCAGGTCACTCCTCACTCTCAGACCCGTGCCCTGCCACCTCAAATCTGCTCCAGAAATGGGCAGACATTGTTCATTCTCTGGTCCCCATAGCCTCGAATCGGCCCATATCCCCACAACCACCCTGCACCTTCAAGGCTTCAAACGGCAAAAATGCCAGGTTGTACAGGCAGTTCAAAAGCTCAGCTCCAAGAAGAAGTTACAGGCTACTGATTGCATTTCCAAGAAAAAGTGTGATTAATGCAGTAATTTATAGTTTTGTCTGCCACCAGAAAGTCATTGTTGTGCTTCACCAGCCCCATTTTAAACCTCTCAACATCAGTGTTAATCCTTCACTACTGTCAATCTTTGTGCCCTTTACCTCGTGGATGATTGGCCAGGACTGGCAGCTGTGTCACGGTCAGGTTGGTTTCAGTGCCATTAACACCCTGGGTAACAGTCGGTAGAAAGCGGATTTGGTATTCGGGACGAGGACATTCCGCAGAATTAAGATCTGTTAATGAAATGAAATGATCAGAGTTGTCATCAGTTCCCACCGGCCACACCAGCAGCTCCCCATATTCACAGGAGTTATAGGACTGTGGGCAGTGACAGGGCTTCGTGATGAAAATGGGTGAGTGTTCTGCTCTTTTGCACATGAAGGTAAGCTTGCTATGGACCTTCTTCACTACCTATCTACCCATAGTTCTGCTTTCAGGAAACTGGACAAGGTCTCTCTGATCATCGACGTTCTTTGCCTTACTCAAGTCCATAGATATATCTACCATCCTGCCTTTATCAATTGTAATTACCTCAATTTCCCTCACATTTAATTGTCTCCTCAATTGCAGACTATCCCTGATAAGATCCTGCCTTTCCAAAGGTACATGAACCCTGTCCTTATTTCTCCAATAATTTCCCTACCAATAATGTAAGGCTCAATGGCCCAATGTTACTTGGTTTATTCTTGCTGCCCTTCTTAAATGAAGGAACAACATTCACAATCAAAACGTCTATCAGGGCCCCAGCCATCTCCTCCCTTGCATCCCATATTATCCTGGTATAGGTCTCATTTGACTCTGGGGATTTATCAGCCCTTATGTGTTCCATATCTACCACCTCCCCTACTCAATACCACCGTGCTGTAGACCATCAATGTACTGCTTCCACGTCCTTTCCTTGCAGAATACAGATTAAGGACCCTACCCACGTTCCCTGGCTCAACACATATATTACCCCTTTGGTCGCTAAGGGGAGTTTTTCTCCTTTGTTACCCTCTTACTTCCAATATACTTAGAGAACCTCCTGGGATTCTTCTTAATCCTACTTGCAAGGGGTATCATGCCCATTTTAGTCCTTTTAAATTCTTTCTTAAGCTTTTGCTTACACCTTCTCTATTCGTTAAGGAACACATTTGATTGTAGTTACCTCCACCTGACACATGCTGCCCTTTTTACAGATCAACACTGCAATATTCTTCAATATCCAAGGTTCCTTTCTTTTTCTTTTCTTTACAATATTTTTATTCAGAAGAAAAAACAAGATTTACAGAGTGCAACGCATAGATACATCTCAACATAAATTGTGTACATTCATATATTGTAATAAAATTGATCAAAATGTTATAGCATATCACATAAAGGTATACCACTCTGTAATCAGAAATTTAAAGATAGGTCATACATCATAAAAGAAATTTTTTATAGAAAAAAGTCAACCCCCTACCAACTACCAAAGAAAAAAGCTGATGGATGATAATAGATAATTAGAAAAAAAACATATTCGCTTAAGAAGATAGAAATATACATAAAAGCCTGTGCACTGTTAGACTTTATAAATTGGAAAAGTAATTTAGGAAAGGTCCCCAGATATCATAAAAAGATTGTTTCGAATTTAAGACTGAGCAGCGGATCTTTTCTAAATTTCAGTAAGACATAATATCACGTAGCCACTGAAGATGTGTAGAAGGGGTAGACTCCTTCCATTTAAGCAAGATTGCTCTCCTTGCTAAAAGAGAGGTAAAAACTAAAACCTGTAGGTTAGGAGTATTTAAAGTTACATCTTCATTTGCAATAATACCAAACAAGGCAGTAAGGGGATTTGGGTCAAATTGGACCCTAAAAAGTTGTGAGAAGGTATGTAATACTTCCCACCAAAACTTTTCAATTTTAGGGCAAAACCAAAACATATGAATTAAGGAGGTATCAGCAGAGTTGCATTTATTACAAAGTGGAGAAACATTTGGATAAAAACTGGACAGCTTCTGTTTAGAAATGTAAGCTCTATGAACCACTTTAAATTGCAGAAGAGAATGATGGGCACAGAAAGATGATTTATTAACCAGTTTAAAAATTATATTCCATCTTTCATCAGAAATCTAACAAATTAGGTCATCCTCCCAAGCTTTTTTTATTTTATCTAAAAAGTCTTGTCTAGAATCAATCAACAAGTTATAGATACCGGTAATAGAACCATTAACAAAAGGTTTTAAATTTAAAAGATCATCCAATAAATTTTTATTCGGACCTACAGGAAAAGTAGTTAATTGGGAACGTAAGAAATCTCTAATTTGAAGGTATCTGTAAAAATGTGATTTTGGGAGTGCAAACTTAGTTGACAATTGGTCAAAAGAAGCAAGAGATCCTGAGATAAACAGGTCCCAAAAACACTTAATACCTAGTTCATCCCAATCCTTAAAGACTTTGTCAGTCATGGAAGGGATTAAAAAAAATTAAGGAGAATGGGAGATGATAATGAAAAATTCACTAAACCAAAAAATTTTCTAAATTGAGACCAGATCCTTAAACTTTGCTTAACAATTATGTTATCTGTTGTTTTATTTGCTGAAAAAGAAGAGTATGATCCAAGAAGAAAGACAATAGAGGAATTTTTTTTACAGAATTAACTTCTAAGGAGACCCATAATGGGCAATCTTTACGATAAATATAATAGGACCTAAAAGTAATATTCCTTATATTGGCAGCCCAATAGTAAAACCTAAAATTGGGTAAGGCTAGTCCACCCATCTCTTTATTTCTTTGTAGGTAAACTTTACTTAAACGAGCTTGTTTATTATTCCAGATATAAGATGTAAAAATTGAATCTAAAGAATCAAAGTAGGTCTTAGGAATAAAAATAGGTAAAGCCTGAAAAAGATATAAAAATTTAGGAAGAATCTTCATTTTAATCGAATTAATTCGGCCAATTAGGGATAAAGAAAGAGGAGACCATTTAGAAAGCGTCTTTTTCACATAATTCATTAAGGGGTTTAAGTTTTCTTTAAATAAATTCTTGAAGTTTTTAGTAATTGTTACACCTAGATATGTAAATTGACTTGTAACAACTTGGAATGGAAATTTGGCATTTGATGACATTAGGTCATTTAAAGGAAATAGCTCACTTTTATGTAAGTTCAGCTTATATCCTGAAAAAAAACTAAACTGGGAAATTAAAGTAAGAACCGAAGGTAAAGTTTCAGTGTTAGAGATAAAAAGTAAAATATCATCAGCGTATAACAAAATTTTATGAGTCATACCTTCCCTTAGTATACCAGAAATGTCCTTAGATTCTCGAAATGCTATAGCTAAGGGTTCTATAGCTAAAGCAAAAAGTAAAGGACTAAGAAGGCAACTCAAAGTTCCTTAATCTTCCCATCTTTGTCTTTCACCCTCACTGGAACATACTAGCATGAACTCTTACGATCTCTCTTTTAAAAGACTTCAACTTGTCAGACCACAAGCATCATCTCTTAATCTACTTCCGCCAGGTCTCTCTTATGTTTCCAATTTAGGTGTAACCTGTCTTCTGCACAGATCCCACTTGGACCAGAAGCCTTCCCAGTAATCTAACTACCTAAATCTTCATCCCCTTCTCCAATGCTTTAACTACGAGTTCATCTGACCTGTCCTCCTCCTTCTGTTCTTACTAGCATGTGGCATCTACTAGAGGCCCTGCCTTTTAACCTTCTGCAAAACTCCCTAAACACTAAGCAGGACATCTCACTTTCCACCTACAGGAACTATATAAATGTGTACAACGGCCTCTGGCTGTTCTTCCTCCCCCTAGAGAATGTTCTGTACCCAAACTAAGACATCCCTCCCCTCTAATCAGAACACAAGTAAAAATAATTACATAGGGAATACAGCATAGATATAGGCCATCCAGTCCATGGTAGGACTTACACTGCACTTGGGCCTCTTCCTATCTATCCTTATCTTCACCTTCACCTGCCTGACCACCCTCCCCTCAATCCCAGTTCCAACTCTGGTTCCGACAGCCCTAGACACCTCCAGACCACAGATCCAACCGCTGCCAACTCCAGCTCCAACAACCCGAGCACCTACCGACCGTGAATTATGTGGCCTCCAGCTCAGCTGCCACCACATCCAGGCTGAGAACATCCTCGCTGCTACTGGGCCTCTGGCACCTCTTCCCCACCATCACTCTGCAATCCAGGAACTCTCAGGTCCTCCATCTTCCTCTCAGTTTTCTGATCACACCAACCCTCCCCCCCCCCCCCTTTGATCGCAGCTCTAATCCCCGCTACTCCTTCACCATTTTTTCCAACCTTCCCCTCTCGGAGGTGGAACATTTTGTCCTCACCAAGTCTGACCTTCATCCCCATTCACCTGCCACAACGCCTGTGTCTCTGAGCCTACTTCTTTGGCAAATATTCCTCTCTCTGCACTGATGACCCCTTCTCCTGCCTCCACCCCTCCTGCTGTTCTTTGTTTTGTATATTTTTATTTCTAATTGTCGACAAGACATCAACTGGCTCAACTTCAGCACTCCTCTCTCCTCCCCAAACCTCTCCCCACTCTCGATGTATCACCCTTCACCCTCTCCACACCAACCCAACCTTACCACCAAACTACAGACAAAAGGGGTGCTGTTGTAGTGTGGTGGATTGACCTCTAACTTGCTGAGGTCAGGCTGCAATTCACAGGCAGCTTCTCTTACTTATCCCTTGAAAAAGACCCTGCTATAGACCACCAGAAAATTGCCACCAACCCCATCACCAATCTCACCAACTCTGGAGATCTCCCATCCACTGCCACTAAACTCATTCTTCCCTTACTCCACACTGCTCACTTCTATTCCTACCCAAGATCCAAAAACCTGACTATCCAAATAGGCCCATTATCTCTGCCTCCTCCTGCCCCACTGAACTCATACTGAACGCATACTTTGACTCCATTCTTGGTTCAGTCCCTTTTCACTATATCTGCAACATTTCACATGCTCTTGATCTCAACAGCTTTCAATTCCCTGACTGCCTCACATTCACCATGGATATCCAGTCCATATGCACTTCTAACCCTCATCAAGGCCCTAAAGCTCTCTGCTTCTTTTTCAAAAGACCTCAACCACTCTCCCTCCACCATCACGCTTCTCCCTCTACTAGAAATGGTCCTCACCCTCAACAGCTCCTCCCACTTTCTTCAAACTCAACAGGTAACCAAGGGCCTCAGCTATGCTTGCTTTCTCACTGACTGCATAAAACAATCCATGTTCCAAACCTTCCCTGGTAATGCTCCCTAACTCTTCCTCCACTGCATTGTTGCTGCTTCATGAACCCATGCTGAGCTCATCAATTCCATCAACTTTGCAACCAACTTCCACCCTGCCTTTAAATTTACTTGGTTCACTTCTGATACCTCTCTCCCCTTTCTCGATTTTTCTATCTCCATCTCTGGAGACAAACTGTCTACCGACATCTCTTATACTCCCACGGCAATCTTGACTATAATCTCTCCACCCTGTCTTTTGTAAAAACTATATTCCCTTTTCTCAGTTCCCAGGATGAGGATTTCCCTTTCAGGACATCAGAGATGCCCCCTTCCTTCAAAGGATGGGGTTTCCCTTCTCCACCATTGTTTCTGCTCTCACCTGTATCACCTCCATTTCCCAGACATCCCTGCTCACCCCATCTTCCTTAACAGGGACAGAGTTCCTCTTGTCCTCACCTGCTACCCTCATGAGCCTCCACATCCAACATTTCATTTTACGCAACTTTCACCATCTTCAACAGGATGAAGGTGAGCAGGGAACATCTTTCCCTGCTCACCTCCCTCCACTTCTCTGTTTTACGCAGGGATGCTTCCTACTAATTATCCTCCTGGCACATAACCCCGCAAGAGACAGAAATGCTGCAGTTGCCCATTCACCTCCATTCAGGGCCGCAAACTGTCCATCCAGGTGAGGCAACACTTTACCTGCAAATCTGTTGGGATCGTCTATTGTATCTGGTGCTCCCGATGCAGCCTTTTCTACATTGGTGAGACCCAACATAAATTGGGGCCCGTTTTGTCAAGCACCTCCGCTCCAACTGCCAAAAGCAGAATTTCCTGGCTGCCAACCATTTTAAATCCTATCCCTATTCCCATTCCGATGTTGGTCCATGCAACAATGAGGCAACTCTCAGGGTGGAGGAACAACAACTCGTACTCCTTCTAGGTAGCCTCCAACCCGATGGCATGAACTTCGATTTCTCTTTCTAGTAATTTTCCCCTCCCCTTTCACTCTTCTTCTATTCCCCACTTTGTCTCTTGCTCTCAAAGCCTATCACCTTCTCTGGTGCCTCTCCTTCTCCCATGGTTGACTGTACTCAGACTCCCCCCTCCCTTCCAGTCCTGAAGAAGGGCCTCGGCCTGAACTGTTTATTCATTTCCACAGATGCTGCCTGACCTACTGAATTACTCCAGCATTTTCTGTGTAGCGCTCCTCTAAAATGCCTCTATACAATAGACACCTGAATGTGCAGGAAATGGAAGGACATGGACGTTGTGTAGGCTGAAGGGATTAGTGGGACATTTGATTACTAATTTAGTTCAGTACAACATTGTGGGCCAAAGGGCCTGTTCCTGTGCTGTACTGTTCCATATTGCAGAGTTCTCACTGGAACTCTGCTGAAGTGATATCTGCATTCCCTCTGTTGGATTTCCAGGAACTTCTGTACCAGCCACCTCTGCTCCTCCTCACATCTGGGAACCTCTCTCCTTATCAATAAACTTCTTCATTTCAAGGAACTCTACTAGATCACCACTCAGAATTTTTTTTTTAAAAAGAGACCCAGCCTATGTGCTTACTCTTCACAGATCCAGTGTCATCCTTGTAAATCATCGTTCCCTGCAGTCTATCTATACCTTTCTTAGAATCACAGAAACATTCAACATAGAAACATGTCCTTGTGGTCACCTTATCCGAGCAGATCATGACATCTTCCATTTGCCTGCATTAGCCCCACCTCGCTCCATGTCTTTCCAATGTACCCATCCAAATGCCATTTATATATTGTATCTGTCACCACCACCTGTTCTTCCAGATATTCCTCACCATTTGTGGAAAAACTTCACCCTCAGGTCTCTACCAAGACTCTTGTAATATTAAGACAAGTTACTGCTTGTTGTGGACCCAAAATTCAATATGTGACTTTTCAATTCTATCACTCTGGAAATAAATCCTGGGATTTGTATAACCAGTGTGGATATTACACATTTTCAGAGAATATTTGAGAACATTGTTGAGTGATCACCTCAATCAGCCTGGCAATCACTTGCTCTGATTTCAAAGCTTCGTGTCAGGACTGCAAACAATGCGGCACCAGAACACAAGAAGCAGCAGGAGGTCACACAGCATCTCAATTCTGTTCCATCATTGAGTAAGATCACAGCTGATCCAATCCTGACACCACCACCACTTTCCAAAGTCCCTTGAAAGCTCCGCAGTTTAGATGGCCATCAGTCTCAGCCATGCCTGTATTCGCAGACATCTAACATCTCGGAGGATCTCACCTGGACCCTACACTTAAATGCAATTATGAAAATGGCACACCAGCTGGTCTACTTCACTAACAGTTTGAGTAGGTTTGGTAGGTCACCAAAGACACTTGCAGATTTCTACAGATGTACTACAGAGAGTACTCTAACTGGTTACATCACCACCCAGTATGAAGCCTCCAATGCACAAAAGCCTGCGGAGGGTTGCAAACTCAGCCAGCTCCATCATGGGCACTACCCTCTCTGCCTCTGAGGACAGCTTTGAGACTGGGTGTCTCAAGAAGGCGGTGTCCATCACCAAAGACCCTCATCGTCTGGGATATGCTTTCTCCTCGTTACTACCTTCAGGGAAGAGGTACCCACACTCAATGATTCAGCTTCCCCTCTGGCATCAGATTTCTGTATCATCCACGAACACTACTTCACTGTTCCTTTTTTTGCACCATTTATTTTGTAATCTGTAGTAATCTTATCTTTACGATGTACTGCTGCTGCAAAACAACAAATTCCACGTAATACAAGGCCACGATAATAAACCAGATTTTGAAACTGATTCATTAGTTCCACCTCGCAGAACTCAAAGATCGTGACCCTCAGAAGGTATTTCTCCTCATCTCAGTCTTACATGGACAGCCCCTTATTCTGAAACTAGATACCCCTCTCAGCATGTTCTCTGTATCCCCACCACCCAGAATCTTGTACGTGTCAATAAGATCACCTTATTCTTCTAAATCCACTGAGAATTTACCTAACCCATTCAAACCTAGCTCAGAAGATAATCCCTTCTCTCTTGATAGTCAAACCCTTCATCCCAGGAATCAACTGTTGCTGCAATGTCTTCAACACAAATGTTTACTTTCTTAAATACAGAGACAAAACTACACAGTACTCTAGGTACAGGCTCTCCAGGGCCCTGTAAAGTTCAACAAATCTTCCCTACTTATATTTTCCTTATCCCTTGCAAATAACCATTAGTTTTCCTATTTACCTGCTAGCTAACCTTTTATGCTTTATGTAGTGGGATACCCAGATCCCTTTTTACTACAACATTTTAAAACCTTGGTCTGTTTAAATAGTAATTTGTATTTCTGTTTGATCTTCCGAAATAAATCACCTCAAATTTCCTCACATTATATTCCATCTGCCAACTGCCTGCCCACTTTTCACATCCCTTTACCTCCTCCTTGCAACTTACTGACCCACTTATAGTTGTATCATCAGCAAATTTGCCTACTGAGTCCCTTCACCAAGGTTATTAATACAGACCGTAATAGTTGAGATGCCAGTACTGATGCCTGTAACACCTCACTGGTTACTGACTGCCAATTCAAAAATGCCCTATTTTTCCTAACTCAGCCACTCCCCTATCCATGTCAATATATTATCCCCAACCCTGAATTTATCATGTGACACCTCAGTGAATTGATACAGTACAGAAAAAGGAACTTTGCTAGACTGTGCTAAATTTACTCTGCCTAATCCCATCAGCCTGCACCTGGAAACAGCCCTCCAATTCATGTACTTACTCAAATATCTCTTAAAAGTGTAATCAAACCCGTTTCCATCACTTCTACTTGCAACTCATTTGACGCTCTCACCAGCTTCTGAGTGAAGTAGTTCCCCCTCAGGTTCCTCTTAATATTTCACCTTTCACCCTTAACCCATGACCTCGAGTTCCAGTCTCACCCAACCTCAGGGGAAAATGCCTGCTTGCCTTTACCCTATCATAATTTTGTATACCTTTATCAAAACTCCTCCCATTCTCGTACGCTGTAAGGAATAAAGCCCTAATCTATTCGTTCTTTCTCTAAAACTCAGGTCCTCAAGTTCCAGCATCACCTTTTGTACATTTTCACTAAACTCATATTGACACCTTTTCTGTAGGTAGGGACACACAATATTTCAAATTTCACCTCGCCAGAGTCTTATACAACTTCAACACAACATCCCAACTCTTGTCCTCAATACTTACTCAGCTTAAAGAACAAAAACTAAATTGAGAAAACAGGCTGGATTCCCTTCATTTGGGACATTGTAACATTTAATTGGGACAGGAAACTTCGGCGGAACAGTTCCTAACCTATCTAAACCAGCAGAAAATTCAAATATCCAAGGTGCAAAGAGACCTGGGAGTTCACGTACAGGACTCCCTAAAGGTTAACTCGCAGGTTGATTCGGTGATGACAAATGTGATGTTAGCATTCTTCCCAAGAGGACTAGAACATAACAGTAAGGATGTTATGTTGAGGCTTTATAAGGTACAGACGAGGCCTCACTTGGAGTACTTTGAACAGTTTTAGGCCCTCCATCTAAGAAACGGTATGTTGACATACCATTTGAGGGTTCATGTTGCGAGTTCAAAGATTCACAAAAAATGATTCCAGGATTGAAAGGCTTGTCATACAAAGAACATTTGATGTCTCTGAGCCTCTACTCACTGGAATTCAGAAGAATGAGGGGTGACTCGATGGGCCAAATAGCCTAATTCTGCTCCTCTATCTATGGTCAAAATCGCCCTCATCCTTTGTGGAAGAACTCAGCAGGTCAGGAGGCATTCAACATTTTGGGCCAAAAAACTTCTGAACCATCGACTGTCTATTTATCTCCATAGATGCTGCCTGACCTGCTGAGTTCCTCCAGCATTTTGTGTGTCGATTTATACCCATCACACACCTATTTCCTGACCAGTGCCTCAATATACTTTGTCAACCAGCATTCCCTAAATCACGACAGCCTTGCTCTAACGACACTCTAACAGGATCAGGCTGTACAAGAACTCTGTATTTCACTTTCAAAAGCCTCCTATCATTTATCATCTCATCTACAAAGAGGACTCTGCCGAGGTTCTGTAGGCGGCATCACTTTTATGAAAGTAGCAGAACTCTGTGAGAGACCAGCTTGCCATTATAGTCAGAATCAAGTTTATTATCATGGGTATACGCCATAAAATTTGGTGTTTTACGGCAGTACAGTGTAAGACAAAGAAAATACTGTCGGTTACAAAAAAATAAATTAGTGGAAAAGAGGAATAATGAAGTACAGTAGTGTTAATGAGTTCATGGACCGTTCAGAAATGTGAAAGCAAAGGGGAAGATACTGTTCCTAAAACGGTGAGTGTGCGTCTTCGCGGTCCTGTACCTCCTCCCTGGTGGTAGAGATGAGAAGAGAGTCCGCAGTGATGAATGCTGCCTTCTCCAGGACTGCTTCTTAAAGAAGTCCTGACTGGTGAGGGAGGGTTGTGCCCATAATATGGAGCTGGCTGAATCTACAAATTGTGTGTGTGTGTGTATAGGGGTGCTAGTATCAGGGGGTCAAAAACTGACGGTAAAATGCCAAAGGACACAAGCTAGGGGCATGGGATGTGTTCTGTATCGGCCTTACTAACAGTGAATGGATGCTCGGACTCGCCAGTGTCGGTTTAATAGGTGGGCAATCAACGGCTCAGTGTCTGAAGACCGGGGATCCTCACCTTTCAACAAGTTAGCCTCGACGGTGTCCCGGACTCGCTTCCAGTGGACACCAGGGGGCTTGTAGAGGGCGAAAAGGCCATTCAGCGCCCGCACGGCCCTCATCCCCTCCCGACAGAGCCGCCCGTTCCTCGCCCGCCACCTTCTTCGCAGCTCCTTTCCGCCGGGAGTCCCGGCCCCATCAGCCATTGGTCGGCGGGACACGGTCTCTTGCTGATTGGATAGCTCTCCCTGTCAGTCAGCATAATTGCTTGGCCTCCGGCGGCAGCGGCCTCTGCAGGTTGGGTGTACCACGCCGGCGGCCAATGTGGGTGAGCGACGGAATTTTCCTTGAGCGCCGCTCGCGTTAGCAGATGCTGAAACGCGCAGACACAGCGATGTTCGTCAGAAGTTCTGTTCAAATCATGCGCTAACCCAATATGAGGCAGTATTAGTTTTCATTCCGAGAGAAATTAATTGGAAAACAATTTGGGAATAGGAAACAACGTAATAAACAAACGGAAGAAGAGAAAATGTTTTGTTGACTGACATTTGTCGAGTTGGTTCACACACTTACAGCCTAAAAAGGGAGTTCTTATCCAATTTCCTCCTGATGGCTTCAGAATTCACGGATTTTCTGAAAATTACAACTAATGCACCTGCTGTTTTGGTAGCCAGTTCCTCAGGTGAACGCCATCAAGCCAGGAGATTTACCGTTTGTCATACCAGTTTTACCAAATACTAATTCTCTAGTAATTGTGAATTTGTGAATTTATTTAGTTCTTTACTGATATTTTTCAGATTCGGATCATGGATGTGCATCATATCTTATCCCATGAAGATATGCAAAATATTTATTCATCCTCTGTCACTTCTTTGTTCCCCACATCCATTTCTCCAGCCTTGTTCTCCAGGGGTTGATGAACATAGCTGCTTCCAAACCTAGCAGCTTGCTCTCAAGCATATCACAATATTTCACCATACTACTTTCTAAGAGATCTTTTACCCCGGAGTCATTTATCAAATCTAAACACAAGTGATTCTGTAGATGCTGGAAATTCAGCAGGTCAGGCAGCATCTATGGATGGGAATAAACAGCCTCCTCTTCCTCCACCAGCAGTCTGCTGCGGTCAGCCTCAGCATCCACCATAGATAGTCATAGAAAAGTACAGCACAGAAACCCACCTTGTCCATGCTGAACCATTTAAACTGCCTACTCCCACTGACCTGCACTGGGACCATAGTCCTCCATACCCCTACCATCCTTGTACCTATTCAAGCATCTCAAACATTGAAATTGAGCTTGCAAGCACCACTTTGGCTGGCAGCTCATTCCACACTCTCACAACCCTCATGAGTGAAGAAGTTTCACCTCATGTTCCCCTTAAACGTTTCACCTTTTATCCTTAACCCATGACTTCTAGTCCCACCCAGCCTCAATGGAAAACGCCTGCTTGCATTGACCCTATGTATAGCCCTCTTAATTTTGTATACCTGTATTAGATCTCCTCTCAGTCTTCCATGTTCCAAGGAATAAAGTCCTAATCTATTCAATCTTTCCTTATTACAGTACTCAGGTGCTCCAGACCCAGCAACATCCTTGTAAATTTTCTCTGTACTCTGCCAACCTTATTTACATCTTTCCTGTAGGGAGGTGACCAAAACTGCACACAATACTCTGAATATTTCTCTTTCTTCGTTAATCTTACAAAAATTCCTCCTCCTCTTCCCAACAGCAAGAATAGCTGGAAAGTGAATTCATTTCTCATTTTCTCTCTCAAGCCAACTCTCATAACTCTCAGCTCTGCAGGAGATGGTTCACACTCAGTGTAGTCAGTGTCTCTCAGCTCCACCCCCTTCCACACAGCCCTGCAGGAGATGGTTCACACTCAGTGTAGTCAGTGTCTCTCAGCTCCACACTCTCCCACACAGCCCTACAGGAGATGGTTCACACTCAGTGTAGTCAGTGTCTCTCAGCTCCACACTCTCCCACACAGCCCTACAGGAGATGGTTCACACTCAGTGTAGTCAGTGTCTCTCAGCTCCACACTCTCCCACACAGCCCTACAGGAGATGGTTCACACTCAGTGTAGTCAGTGTCTCTCAGCTCCACACTCTCCCACACAGCTCTGCAGGAGATGGTTCACACTCAGTGTAGTCAGTGTCTCTCAGCTCCCACACTCTCCCACACAGCCCTACAGGAGATGGTTCACACTCAGTGTAGTCAGTGTCTCTCAGCTCCACCCCCTTCCACACAGCTCTGCAGGAGATGGTTCACACTCAGTGTAGTCAGTGTCTCTCAGCTCCACACTCTCCCACACAGCCCTACAGGAGATGGTTCACACTCAGTGTAGTCAGTGTCTCTCAGCTCCACACTCTTCCACACAGCTCTGCAGGAGATGGTTCACACTCAGTGTAGTCAGTGTCTCTCAGCTCCACACTCTCCCACACAGCCCTGCAGGAGATGGTTCACACTCAGTGTAGTCAGTGTCTCTCAGCTCCACACTCTCCCACACAGCCCTGCAGGAGATGGTTCACACTCAGTGTAGTCAGTGTCTCTCAGCTCCACCCCCTTCCACACAGCCCTACAGGAGATGGTTCACACTCAGTGTAGTCAGTGTCTCTCAGCTCCACCCCCTTCCACACAGCCCTGCAGGAGATGGTTCACACTCAGTGTAGTCAGTGTCTCTCAGCTCCACCCCCTTCCACACAGCCCTGCAGGAGATGGTTCACACTCAGTGTAGTCAGTGTCTCTCAGCTCCACACTCTCCCACACAGCCCTGCAGGAGATGGTTCACACTCAGTGTAGTCAGTGTCTCTCAGCTCCACACTCTCCCACACAGCCCTACAGGAGATGGTTCACACTCAGTGTAGTCAGTGTCTCTCAGCTCCACACTCTCCCACACAGCCCTACAGGAGATGGTTCACACTCAGTGTAGTCAGTGTCTCTCAGCTCCACCCCCTTCCACACAGCCCTGCAGGAGATGGTTCACACTCAGTGTAGTCAGTGTCTCTCAGCTCCACCCCCTTCCACACAGCCCTGCAGGAGATGGTTCACACTCAGTGTAGTCAGTGTCTCTCAGCTCCACACTCTCCCACACAGCCCTACAGGAGATGGTTCACACTCAGTGTAGTCAGTGTCTCTCAGCTCCACACTCTCCCACACAGCCCTACAGGAGATGGTTCACACTCATTGTAGTCAATATCTCTCAGCTCCACACTCTCCCACACAGCCCTGCAGGAGATGGTTCACACTCAGTGTAGTCAGTGTCTCTCAGCTTCACACTCAGCCAGTGCTGTAGCTGACCCAGTACTGTGTCATGGACAGTGGAAAGGCAGTCCTACTCTGTTCCATCATGTTTTAAGTAACTTTATGTATATATTTGTGCCAGGCAATGACCATCTCCAACAAGAGAGGCTCTAACCATCATCCCTTGACATTCAGTGGCATCACCAACACTGAATCCCCTATCTTCCACATCCTGGGGGTTACCATTGATAGGAAACTGAACTGGTCTAGCCATATAAACACCGTGGCTACCAGAGCAGGTCAAAGGCTAGGAATCCTGTGGCGTGCAACTCAAAGCCTGTCCCCCATCTACAAAGCTCAGGTCAGGAGCGTAATGGAATACTCGCCACTCGCCTGGCTGAGTGCAGCTCCATCGAAAAGCTTGACACCATCCAGTATGAGGCAGCCCACTTGACTGGTACCCCTTCCACAAGCATCCATTCCCCCCACCACCAACAAACAGTTGCAGCAGTGTGTACTTTCTACAGGATGCACTGCAACAACACATCAAAGTTCCTAAAGCAGCTCCTGCCAAACCCACGACCACGACCGTCTAGAAGGACGAGAACAGCAGATACCTGGGAACACTAGCACTTGGAAATCCCCCTCCAAGTCACTCAGCATCCTGACTCGGAAACATATCGCTGTTCCTTCATTGTTGCTGAAATCATGGAATTCCCTCTGTAACAGCACTGTGGGACCCACACCTCAGGGACTGTAGCGGTTCAAGGCAGTTCATCACCACCTCCTGCTTCTATGTCTTGTGGTCTTATGGTCTTGTCAAGGGCAACTGGGGTTGGGCAATAAATGCTGGTGACGCCCACATCCGTCAATGAATAAATTTTTAAAATGACAAAACTCATTATTATTTAATTATGCTGTGATTCTCACTGTGCAGAATGCACTACAGCCTGTGTAAAGCCCACCAGAACCCGAAGGGCTCTAAGCGAGCCAGTGGACATTGTGTGTTCCCTCTTCTGAATCAGCCAGGCATGCATATATTTTCAGAAGTGGGGATGGAGGCAGTTGGCTCCATCCTGAGGCAGTCTGGACCTGAGCTTGGGAATGTAATTCGAGATATTGTGGACAGAACTTTACCCTGTGTGTAACTCTGTTGTCCCTGACATGGAAGCGAGTGATGGGAAAGTGCAGAGAAAACTTCAGCCTTTCATTCCACAACAGTAGATACTGTTCCAACGCTACCACCTGACTACTAAATAAACTCAGAGATCAAAGAGGACACGCTTGGCAGAGACTGCACAGAGACACAGAGATATTGAACGGACATCGCCAGCTCCAGAATCCTGATTCAGAGAGCACAAGCTCCCAGCAGTTCTATCACCCTCTGATACACCGGCAGACACTACACAAAACCCTGTGCATAGCCCAGTGTGGAAAGCTGCATGAAGCACTGCACTTGCTGTGCATGGGGCAGTGAGCAGCACTGCATGTGCAGCCGCAGAATTATGTGGCATGAGTGTAGCCCTGTGCTCCTCTAAATGATGTCATGCAGTATAGAACACAGTCATACAGTACAGAACGCAGTCCTTTGTTAGGACCTGTGTGCCACACTGCATATTGACAGATGTGTAACCCTGCCTCTAGACCTCTGTGGCTCTGCATTTGACTGTGTGCAGTCCTGTACACAGCTTGTGTCACTCAGTTTCCCAGTGATCACAGTGATAGTGATAGACAGCGTAAGCTAACATGAATACAACTGCCTTTATCAGCAAAGAAGAAAGGACTCTCTGGCTCCCAGGCTCTTTAATAAAGAGGTATTTTATTGTACATGGAGTGCTGTGTTGGAGGCGTCCTGCTCCTCTGAAGCTCACTGTGGATCTTGTACGCCACTCGCAGGGACAGTCTCCACTGGCACCGTATTCTGTGTGAGGAGAAGAAGAAGAGGAGCTCAGTCCCAGTAACTCAACCAGCTGCACTGCCAGATGTGTGAAGGTAACCGTATGCAGGAAGAGGACACCTGGACACAGTGTAGACTCCGTGAACCAACACTGCTGCTCCCCTCATGTCCCATCCATACATAAACCGAGGCAATGCCTGCTCCTCTCTCTCCCAGCCACATGTCCTTGGAAGGCCTGCTGCTCATGCAGACTTCTGAGAACCATCCAGTTAGCTGCACTCTCCTGAGGCAGCATATTAAAGACAGTCTCACACATAGGAGTTTCAGAGAGAAAGCTTTCTTCAAAATCCTACCATGAAGTAAGAGGAACAACACAGAGCAAAAGGAAGTACAAAAGCTGGAAACCTGAAATAGCGATCAAAAATGGTTGGAGGGTGAGAGACTCATGAGAAACCAATGTTAGATTTTATTGGATTGGTGTAGAAGGGCAAAGGCAGAATGGTCAGAGTGGATGGAGAATTAAAGTGTCAAGAAACTGGAAGCTCTGGCCCCAGTTCATTGTGAACACTGAACGTGGTGCACCAGACTGGAATCATTGCCTCACCTGGTTGGCGGGAAGGAGATGGAAGGACAGCTGTTTCATCTCCTGCGGTTGAAAAGGAAAGTGCTGAGAGAACGAGGGTAGGTGGTGGAGATGAAAGAGTGGGCCAGGAGGTCACAGATGGAATAGTCCCTTTGGTATGATGATAGGGGAGGGAAGATGTGTCTTTTTTTGGTGGAATCATGCTGAAGGCAGCAGACATTATGAAGGGTAATCTGTAGAACATGGAGGCGGGCAGTGGGGGGTGGGTGCTGGAAGGTGAAGACTGGGGAACTCCTTCCTGTTCCTACTGGAAGGAGAGGGGCTGAAAGTATCAGGGTGGGAAATAATCACTGAGAGCCCTGTCAACCATGGTTCAAGGGAAGCTATTGTTTGGAGGGCCAGAAGATCTTAGAAGCACTGAGGTGGAAAGTCTCAACCTCCAAACAGTTATGACAGAGACCAAGTGGGAGCATGGATTGGAGTAAGTAGGGAGGAGGTGTTGTTGAGACAGCTGTGGTCTGCAGGCTTGTAATGGATATTGGTCTCTTACCTGCCCCAAAGGTGGAGAGCTTGAGCGAAGCAGGAAAGGAAAAGTCAGAGACAACAGGGTGGAACTTTACAGCAACGCTGGTGGACATTGACACAAGCAATGTTGCATTAGTGACCTAGGGCTTTTCCCTCTTGAGCAAGGAGTTTGAGAGATGGCTTGATAGAGATGATAAGAGGCACAGTATTGAAAGAGTGGACAGCCAGCGTCTTTTTCCCAGCACAGAAATGGTTAATGCAAGGGGAAATAATTTTAAGGTGATTGGAGGAAAGTATAAGGGCAATGTCAGAGGCAAGTTTTTTTTACATGGTGAGTAGTGGGTGTGTGAAACACGTTGCCAAGTGTAGTGGTGGAGGCAGCTATATTAGAGACATTTGAGAGACTCTTAGATAGGCACATGGATGAAAGAAAAATGGAGGCAATGCAGAAGAGGAGCATTAGATTGATCTTAGAATAGGTTAAGTGGTCAGCATAACATCTTGGGACGAAGCATCTGTACTGTTCTGTGTTCTATGTTAAGAGTAGGTCCAGAGAGGGTAAGAGACAAAGAGAGGGAATGGGAGAAAGGATCTGTTGTCTAGGGTGAAGTCTCCCCATTGTAAGACCACAAGACATAGAAGCTAAATTAGGCCATTTATCTCATCAAGTCTGCTCTGACATTCGATCATGGCTGAAATATTTTCCCTCTCAGTCCCATTCTCCTGCCTTGTCCCTTTAACATCCTTACTAATTAGGTATCTATCGACCACCACTTTAAATATACCCATTGACTTGGCCTCCACAGCCACCTGCGGCAGTTAATTCCACAGATTCACCACCCTCTGGTTAAAAAAATTCCTCACAATCTTTGTTCCAAAGGGTTGTCCTTCTATTCTGAGACTGTGCCCTCTGGCCCTAGACTCCCCCACTACAGGAAACATCTCCACATCCACTCTATCCAGGCCTTTCAATGTTCAATAGGTTTCAATGGGATTCCTCACCCACACCCACCTCAGTGAGTGAGCACAGTGAAAGAGGCAGAGTCTGAGATCTCGGAGGCTGTTACTTGTCATGAGTAGCACCAGCTTTAAAAAGTGAGTGGGGCCTGTCAGGATTTCCTGCTGAGTTTAAGATCAATTAGGTTATTAGGCAAGTAGCAATAAAAAGAAGTTAGAGGGGTATTGTATTAGTGTTATTGCTCAAGCAAATCAGACTGGAATCTGAGCTTCAAACTGTGATAAATCAGGGAGGGGGCCATTTACCTAGCAACAGTGTTTCATGAGGCAATCGCACCCATTAGACTACCAACTTCTGTGGCCAGGGACAAGAGGGTGTGACTGCAGGTGTGACAGGTAGGGGAACCTAACAGGAGCTTGCCAATAGGTACAAAATTGTTGCTCCCTGTGAGGATGAGCGCGGGGGCTGTAGGAGGAATAAGCAACTGAACAGTGGCTACCAACCTCGAGATGAAGGGACATCAGCTGGGACCTACCAACTTACAGCTCCTTGTACAGTGTTCCCAAACTGGTTCTATTAACCCTGCAGTATGATTCCATTTATACTCTTCGATACTTACACCCGGAGACTGTGTGGCCTCTCTCTGTTGGATGCGTAACGCGTGTTCCCTCCCCCCTCCCCATTACCAGCCCACCGCCAGTGATACCTTGTTACGGTTTCGATAGCTGATGTTGTCAAACCCAAAGAACGTCCTCGAATCATTACTGCTTCCACGAAAGCAGGCGATCTTGTTTTTATACCAGTAATTGGTGGCCACAGCGAGGCACACCAGTGCAGCCAGAATGAGGATCACAGCAGCAACGATCCCAGCAGTGTTGCTGGCACCTGCAGTCACACACAACACCACAGTCAGAGTGAGCTCCTCATCCCACTCCTCACTGTCCCTACCCAGTGCTGTGTGAGGATATACCACAGAGACTCTGTGTTGCCCCTGCCCAGAGACTGTGTGTTACGACAGTGCAGAGGGAACCCAACCAATACTGTCCCCATCCTAGAACTATATGACGGGACAGCTTAGAGAGAGATTTAACCTGTGTCTAACCTACGTTGTCTCAGTCTGAATCCAACAACCCTCTCCTCTGGCAACATGAGAATGGCTCCACACACATGGAATACAATTCACTGATGTACTCCTATCTCAAGATGAAGGTACATCATCAAGGACCTACAGACTTTCAGCATACAGAAGTCCCTCACTGGTACTTATGAAGCCCCTTGTCAAACACTGACTCCCAGTTGCGGGAGAGAAAGGGGACAGACAGACTGGCCATCTGGGAAAAGACCCTGCAATGTTGCCTTGGAGGGACCTGTCAGATTATGTAAAACTAGCCGGGGTGAATCTCAGCTGTGCTGAGGACGGAGGGCAGCTTCATGAGAGGATCACTGCTCTGTGCCATGAGGGAGCCATCCCCTTCCAGCCCTGGAACTGGGGAGGGCAGCAGCTGATACCCTCCAGGCTGAACTTCAGCAAGTCCTCACGCAAAACACTGAGTGCATCCTGTGGGAATCCCCCAAAGAGGACAGAGCCCCACATAGCTCTCCCAGCCATGGGAGACAGTGAGGGGACAGTGTAAGGGGAGGGTCACTCTGTGTCTCTATCTTTCCCTGGGAGTGTGTGATGAGATGATATAGAGGGGGCTTCACTCTGTGTCTATCCCATGCCCTGGGAGTGTGTGATGAGGGAACAATTGAGCTGGGCTGGACATTGCTGTCAGTGCCCTGACTGTTCCCACAACCTCACCCGCTGCAGGGAGCAGATTAATTAAACACCATCTTACCTCCAGCAGCGCTATCCGTCGGAACTCCAAAACAGTTCACACCAGGATGATATTCAATGTCGTCAATGGCAATGTAACCATTTGTTAGCTCCTCTGATTTTATCGCTTTAAAACCAATCTGAGGTAGGACACAACCCATCAGTGTTGAACTCCACCAGCCCCTGAAATGTGTAGTACCCCAGCCTCTCTCCAGCACACACTGGACAAGACCACTCCACCCCTTGGTCAGTCCCAGTCAGCACCACCGTCAGCACAGGGTTGACTCCAGTACTAGTCCTGGAGTTCTGACCCACACTCAGGGCGAAGGGGCTGATGTCCTGAAGTGTCTGGTCAAAAGCTGAGGGAGTGGAAATAACGGGGCAACTGTGCTGACAGACAGTGGGAGGGGCAGTGGAGGGGGTGGGGACAGTGGGAGGGGCAGTGTTGGGGGAGGGGGGTTCAGTGGGAGGGGCAGTGGAGGAGATGGGGTCTCAGTGGGAGAGACAGTGCCGAGGGACAGTACTGAGGGAGTGCCGAGGGACAGTACTGAGGGAATGCTACACTAGTGGAGAGACAGTACTGAATGGATGGATACACATGTAAAGTGCACCAGAAGGGGGAGATAAATAGGTGAGAGCATTAGGAGGGAGGTTGCGGTGGGGGCATTTCGGGAGTTGTTGGGATGGCAGACAGAATGGACACACTTGTTCCATGAATATGCTGTTTCTATTCACTTAAAGGCTTCCAAAGAAACAGAAACATTTGCGGGAAGACCCAGCCTGACCTGGAACTCCATGGCATTTTCCACAGTTATGTTGCCAGTTCGCCAGTTGTCGTCCTGGATATCCTTGGCCTCCCAGAGCATTTTCTCCATCCCATTAGGTGTGTACTGGAAAACCTTGAGCGGCCCGTGCACTGCAAACAATTCATACAACTCACAGGGATCATTAACATCACAGGCAGGTGAACTGGGCACTCAGCTCAACACAGGGGCGATATCTGTGGTAACCTGTGGAATTTGTTGCCAAGGGCAGCGGTGGAGGCCAAGTCTTTATGTATATTTAAGGCTAAAATCGATAGACACTTGATTGGTCAGAGCATGAAGGGATATAGGGAGAAGGCAGGAGATTGGGTCTGAGGGGAAAATCAGATCAGCCATGATGAAATGGCGGAGCAGACCCAATGGGCCAAATGGCCTAACTCTGCTCCTCTATCTCGTGGTCTTACTTACTTTTATAAAATTTAGTTTCATAATTATATTTTCATAACCTTGTTTTTCTTCCCATTTGCAGTGGCAAACATGTAGTAGATAGTGGTAAATAATTTCAAATAGTTAGCTGAAATGGACAGATTCAGGAACAGTGGGCGCTGAAGTCCATGGATTCTATTGAGGCACTGTGTACTTCAGCACAGCCTGCCCATAGGGGGCTGTGACTTGGGGAGGGCGGACTTAGGGGAGCGAAGGACTTCAATGAGGGAAGTACAATGCTGTAGCTTTATATTCAAAGAATTAAGTAATTTAATGCAGGCTTGAAAGAGCAGATTATGTTGCAAATGTAGAAAACTTTGTTGTGATTCATCGTGTAGTAATTGTCTGTGACTCAGGAACCTTAGCTCGGAGTTGGTGAGCTGCCGTCCAAGATTTGGGCACTATGATTTTGGGCACAGGTGATCGTTGGAAGGTTCCTACCAAGGGAGCACTGAAGGAGGATCAGTAACGCAGAACTAGTGGTCAAGAAAGGCAGGGGACGTGATTGTGAGTCAGGTAGGAATGAAGATCCAGTGGTAGCTTTGGAGGAGCCTCACCCCTGGAACTGCAGAGCGCAGGGAGGATGATCAAAGTGACTGGGGCTCCATGGTACAGGGGATTATTCAAACTGGAGAGGGAAGAGGAATGAAGAGATATAGGGGTGGCACAGTTAGACAGGCAGCTCTCTGCAGCAATGAACAGGTTATGTTGCTTGCCTGGTTCCGAGGTTAAGGGCACTTCCTCAGACCGAGGTTAACCAGTGACAGGACAAAGAAAGAGGATCTTCTGAATGAATAGCAGCCAGCGTCCAATTTGAAAAGCAGAAACATGAAATTAATAATCGTTATGCTTTTCCCTGAGCGCCATGCAAATTGACAAAAGGTGGATAAAATCAGAGAGTTGAATCCATGGCCAGACTGGTGCTGGAGAAATGGTGTCAATTCATGGAACAGTAGCACCAGTCTGGGAGAAAGAGGAAGTTGGCACAATTTTGTTTCTGGAATTAGGCTGGACCCAGATTCCTAGTGAATTGTGGGTAAGGCTTTAAATTAAATAGCAGGGTATTGGTAGGAGGAGAGATGGGTCAGAGCCCAGACAATCGAGAAATGGCAGAAAACATTGGTGGGAGTTCTCCACAGCCCCAGACGTTTGTGGGGCATAGAATAATTTGCAAAACTGGAGGTGCAGCTATCACTGGGGACTTTAATCTGCGCATAGATTTTGTGGGTCCATTTGGGAGGGGTGTGTGTGTGCGCACTACGGTCCCACATACACCGACCCTCACTGGGGTACAGTCCCACACAAACTGACCCTCACTGAGGGACAGGTCCCACTCACACACTGGTGGGAGGGGGTGAAACTTGTAATGTAAAAGAGATGGCCTTCTACCTAAAAATACTGAGGAACTACATGAACTTTTAGAGCTAATAATTATTCATTATGGAAGTGTGTTAATTAATTGGAAAGGGGTTTTTCATAGCTTTAGTGATGAGTGCTCATAATGTAATAGACTTTATACTAAGACAATGTGATTTGGTTAAATCTGAAATCAGGGTTTTAAATCTAAACAAAGCAAAACTGTAGATTGTATTTCATAAACATGAGAAAGTGTGTAGATGCTGGTAGTCCAAAGCAACACACAGAAAATGCTGGAGGAGCTCAGCAGGTCAGGCTGCATCTAGGGAAAAGAATAAACAGTCAATGTTTTGGACCAAGATCCTTCATCAGGACTGGAAAGGAAAAGTGTGGGGGGGGGGGGAAAGAAATGCCAGAATAAAAAGGTGGGGGGAGGGGAAGGAGGTTAGCTGGAAGGTGAAAGGTGAGACCAGGTGGGTAGGAAAGGTAAAGGGCTGGAGAGGTAGGGATCTTGCTTCCATATAGATTGCATACAATGGTCCTAGAAAGTTTATGAGCCCTGTACAATTTTCTCTATTTCTGTATAAATAGGCCTAAAAATGTGATCAGATCTTCAAGTAAGTCCTAAAACTAGACAGAGATCCCAGTTAAATAAATAATGCAAAATCATTATACTTGTTCATTTATTTATTGAGAGAAATGATCCAATATTACATGTATTTGTTGGAAAAAGTATGTGAAGCTCTGGGTGATGCCTTCTACAAAAGGTATTTGGAGTCAGGTGTTCCAATCAATGAGATGAGATTGGAGGCGTGGGATGTAGAGGTGTCCTGCCCTATAAACAAGACATACGAAGAGCCTGCTCTTCTCAAAAAAGAACTGTTTATGTGCACCATGCCTCGATCAAAACAACTTTCAGAGGACCTTAGAAGAGGAATTGTGGAGATGCATTAAGTTGGAAAAGGCTGTAAAAGCATTTCTAAAGACCCGAGTGTTCATCAGTCCACAGTAAGAGAAATGGTCTATAACTGGAGGAAATTCAGTGCTGTTGCTACTCTCCCTAAGAGTGGATATCCCACAAAGATCACTCCAAGAGCACAACATACAATGCTGAAGGAGGTGAAAAAGAACCCAATGGAAAAAGATATGCAGAAATCTCTAAAGCTTGCTCAGGTCTCTGTTCACATGTCCACTATATGAAAAACACTGAACAAGAAAGGTGATCATGGAAGGACACCATGAAGGAAACCACAGCTCTTCAAAAACAAACATTGTTGTTCATCTCAAGTTTGCAAAAGACCACCTGGATATTCTGCAATGTTTCCAGGATCATGTACTGTGGGCAGATGAGACAAAAGTTGAACCTTTTGTCAGAAATGCACTCTGCTATATTGGGAGGAAAGAGGGCACTGCACACCAACACCAAAACCTCATCCCAACGGTGAAGCATGATTTGGGGTTGCTTTGCTGCCTCAGGGCCTGGGCAGCTTGCGATTGTTGAGGGAACAATAAGTCCAAAATTGTATCAAGACATTTTATAGGACAATGTCAGGGTGGCAGTCCATCTTAATAAAAGCTTAATAGAGGCTGGATAATGTGTCAAGACAACAATCCGAAAGACAAGAGTAAGTCGACAACAGAATGGTTTACAAAGAAGAAAATTCATGTTTTGGAATGGCCAAGTCAAAGTCTTGACCTGAATCCTATGAAAATGTTGTGGAAGGACCTGAAGCAAGCAGTTCAAGCAAGTGAAACCCCCTGGGTTCCTCGGCAGCATAGGTCTAAGGAAGACAATCTCTGCCTTAAATACACCCAATGACCTGGCCTCCACAGCTGCACGTGGCAACAAATTCCACAAATTCATCACCCTTCGGCTAAAGAAATGTTTCCACATCTGTTTTGAAGGGCATCTCTCAATCCTGAGGCTGTGCCCTCTTGTCCTAGACTCTCCCACCATGGCAAACATCCTTTCCACATCTACTCTGTCTAGGTCTTTCAACATTCAAAAGGTTTCAATGAGATCCTCCCTCATCCTTTTGAATTCCAGCGAGTACAGACCCAGAGCCATCAAACGTTCCTTGCATGATAACCCTTTCATTCCTGGAATCATCCTTGTGAACCTCCTCTGGACCCTCTCCAATGCCAGCAAATCTATTCTAAGACGAGGGGCCCAAAACTATTCACAATATTCAAGGTGAGGCCTCACTTGTGCCTTATTATATCACATCCCTGCTCTTGCATTCTAGACCTCTTGAAATAAATGTTAACATGGCATTTGCCTTCCTCACCACCAACTCAACCTGCAAGTTAACATTTAGGGTGTTCTGCAGAAGAGCTCCCAAGTCCCTATGCATCTCAGATTTTTGGATTTTCTTCCTGTTTGGAAAATAGTCTGCACATTTATTTCTACTACCAAAGTGCATGACCATACATTTTCCAACATTGTATTTCATTTGCCACTTTCTTGCCCATTCTCCTAATCTGTCTAAGTCCTTCTGCATCCTACCTGTTTCCTCAACACTACCTGCCCCTCCACCAATCTTCATATCATCTGCAAACCTGGCAACAAAGCCATCTATTTCATCATCTAAATCATTTATATACAGCATAAAAAGAAGCAGTCTCATCACTGATCTCTGTGGAACACCACAATTCACGGGCAGTCAACCAGAAAAGAATAATTTTATTCCCACTCGCTGCCTCCTACCAATCAGCCAATGCTCTAACCATGTTAGTAACTTTCCTGTAATACGACGGGCTCTTAACTTGGTAAGCAGCCTTGTGTGGCACCTTGTCAAAGGCCTTCTGAAAGTTCAAATATACAATATCCACTGCATCCCCTTTATCTATCCTCCTCGTAATCTCCTCAAAGAATTCCAATAGGTTCATCAGGCAGGATTTTCCCTGAAGGAAACCATGCTGACTTTGTACTATCTTGTCCTGTGTCAACAAGTACTCCATCATCTCATCCTTAACAATTGACTCCAACATCTTCCCAACCACTGAGGTCAGGCTAACTGGTCTATAATTTCCTTTCTGCTGCCTTCCTCTTTTCTTAAAGATTGGAGTGACATTTGCAATTTTCCAGACCTCTGGCACCATGCCAGAGACCAGTGATTTTTGAAAGATCATTTCTGATGACACCACAATCTCTAACGCTACCTCTTTCAGAACCCTAGGGTGCAGTTCATCTGGTCCGGGTGACTTATGTACCTTTAAGTCTTTCAGCTTTTAGAGCACCTTCTCTCTTGTAATAGTGACTGCACCCACTTTTCTTCCTTCACACACTGCTACATCAGACATACTGCTAGTGTCTTCCACAGTGAAGACTGATGCAAGATACTCATTTAGTTCATCAGCCATCTCCTTGTCTCCTGATATTATTTCTCTTGCCTCATTTTCTAGTGGTCCTACATCCACTCTCATTCCTCTTTTATTTTTAACATACTTGAAAAAAACTTTTACTATCCACTTTGATATTATTTGCTAGCTTGCTTTCATATTACATCTTTTCCCTTCTAGTGATATTTTTAGTTGCTCTCTGTAGGTTTTTAAAAACTTCCCAATCCTCTATCTTCCCACTAATTTTTGCTTTGTTGTATGTCCTTTCTTTTGATTTTATAATAGCTTTGACTTCCCTTGTCAGCCACAGTTGTACTATTTTACCATTTCTTCATTTTTGCAATACATATGTCCTGGACCTTCCTCATTTTTTCCAGAAACAGACTGAGACGGCTCTCCTACCCCAAATCCCAGTTTGTGTGGACGCTGTGAAGTTTGCAACCCTGTTACAACTCAGTGCCAAGAAATAACAGACAGCACACTGCATACTACTAGAGTACCTGCATTCTATAGAGCACTGCATTCTATAATAGAATTATATTTATGAATCTTACTTAACTAAAGGGTTAGTAGAGAAAGAAAAATAAACAAAAGGGGCCCATTATAATCAAACAGTCAAATGTGCACAAGTTGGAGCTCATCTTGAACTTCTCTGTCACTCATGCGCTGGGCCCTCGGTCTGCGTGAAAGCACACACCACCTTCCGAACATTGCCCACAATCCAGCTCGAACAAACGGGTCTCCCACCGGGTCATATCCTACAACTGGTTCTCCCCAGCGTCTTCCCTCTTCGTCTCCCGCCGAACAAAAGACCCAAGACCAACCTTAGTGTTGCTTACCAAAGAAACGTCCTCCCAGTTCCACCATCCCAACTGGATGGCACATTCCTCAACATCCTTTATCTTCAACAATAATCCAAACAGGCTGAAAGCAGAACCGACTGCTCTTACAGAGCTGCTAAATGAAATACCTACAGCATAACAGTAAAGACGTGAACCAGGGCATTACACAAGGAAGCCCACCAACATCCCAGAGTTGAGGCAGCTTTGTAAGGAGGAATGGCCTATAATTCCTCCAAGCAGATGTGCAGGACTGATCAACAGTTACTGGAAATGTTTGGTTGAAATTATTGCTGCACAAAGGGGTCACACCAATTATTGATAGCAAAGGTTCACATACTTTTTCCAACAAATACATGTAATATTGGATTATCTTTCTCAATAAATAAATGAATAAGTATGTTTTTATTCTGTTATTTATTTAATTGGGTTTTCTTTATCCAGTTTTAGGACTTGTGTGAAGATCTGATCACATTTTAAGTCATATTCTGCAAAAACAGAGAAAATTCTACAGGGTTCACAAACTTTCTAGCACCACATATAGTAGATTTGGAAATTATGTTAAATTTAAGCATGAAACAGCTAATTATCTACATTCCTTTAAGGCGCAGAGGCCCAAAAGGAAAAGTGCTCCAGCCATGGCTTTGAAGAGCATGAAAGATATGATTAGATCAAAGGAAAAATCTGTCCAAAGGCATAGAAAGCCCGAGGATTGGGAGGCCCTCAGAATTTAGTAAAGGAGGGCCCACTCTTTCATAAGGAAAGGAGAGAAGGGAAAAGAGATTGATCAGTGAGATTATAGGCACAGAATTTAGGAGCTTCTGTGGTAATGGAAAATGCAAACATTTGCAAAAGTTTAACAAGCATCCCTTCGAAACCAAGAAATATCTTGTGCTGTCTTTATGGAAAAAGACGCAGTAAACCGATCTGAAGGATATCAGCATAAATAAAAAGTTAGTATTGGAAAATTTAATGGATTGAGAAGGCAATATATCACCAGGATCCTATAATTGTTTAAAAGGCAGTGACCAGGGAGATTGTGAATATGCTGATTATCATTTCCAAAGCTCCGTAGATTCTAGAGTGGTCCTACGGTATGGACAGAGACAAAGGTTACCTCGAATTTTGAGAAAAAAGAGAGGAAACTGTACATCACACACCGTTAATCTGGCATTAAGACAATGTTGGATTCTGTTGTTAAGGAATAGCTAAAAGGGCACTTATGAGTATATTATGGAAAATAATAGCATTCGGCAGAGTCAAAATGGATTCATGGAAGGGAAATTATTTTTGACAAATATGATCGAGTTTTACAAGCTGTAATCAGTTGTAATGCACTGACCCCACTGGGATACCGTCAGACACACACTGACCCCCACTGGGATACAGTCCCACACACACTGACCCATTCAGGTTACAGTCCCATACACACACACTGACCCTCACTGGGGTACACTCCCACACACACTGACACTCACTGGGGTACAGTCCCACACACACTGACCCCCACTGGGGTACAGTCTCACACACACTGACCCTCACTGGAGTACAGTCCCATACACACACTGACACTCACTGGGGTATGGTTGCACGTACACTGACCCTCACTGGGGTACAGTCGCACACACACTGACCATCACTGGGGTACAGTCCCATACACACACTGACATTCACTGGGGTACAGTCGCACACACACTGACCATCACTGGGGTACAGTCCCATACACACACTGACATTCACTGGGGTACAGTCGCACACAAACTGACACTCACTGGGGTACACTCCCACACACACTGACACTCACTGTGGTACAGTCCCATGTACACTGACTTTCACTGGGGTACAGTCCCACACACACTAACCATCACTGGGGTACAGTCCCATACACACACTGACACTCACTGGGGTACAGTCCCATACACACACTGACACTCACTGGGGTACAGTCCCACGTACACTGACCCTCACTGGAGTACAGTCCCCCACACACTGTCCATCACTGGGGTACAGTCACACACACACTGACCATCACTGGGGTATGGTCCCATGTACACTGACATTCACTGGGGTACGGTCCCACACACACTAACCCCCACTGTGGTACAGTCTCACACACAATGACCCTCACTGGCATACACTCCTACACACACTGACCATCACTGGGGTACAGTCCCATACACACACTGACACTCACTGGGGTACAGTCCCATACACACACTGACACTCACTGGAGTACGGTCCCATGTACACTGACACTCACTGGGGTACGGTCCCAGGTACACTGACCCACACTGGGGTATAGTCGCACACACACTGACCATCACTGGGGTACAGTCCCACATACACTGACCATCACTGGGGTACAGTCCCAGGTACACGGACCCTCACTGGGGTACAGTCGCACACACACACTTACCCTCACTGGGGTACAGTCGCACACACACACTGACCATCACTGGGGTACAGTCCCACACACACTGACCCCCACTGGGGTACAGTCTCACACACACTGACCCTCACTGGGGTACAGTCACACACACACTGATAGTCACTGGGGTACAGTCGCACACACACTGACCATCACTGGGGTACAGTCCCATGTACACTGACCCTCACTGGGGTACAGTCCCACACACACTGACCATCACTGGGGTACAGTCCCACGTACAGTGACCCTCACTGGGGTACAGTCGCGCACACACTGACACTCACTGGGGTACGGTCCCACACACACTTACCCCCACTGGGGTACAGTCTCACACACACTGACACTCACTGGGGTACTGTCCCATGTACACTGACCCTCACTGGGGTACAGTCGCACACACACTGACACTCACTGGGGTACAGTGCCTCACACACTGACCATCACTGGGGTACAGTCCCACATACACTGACCCTCACTGGGGTACAGTCACACACACACTGACACTCACTAGGGTACACTCCCATACACACTGACCATCCCTGGGGTACAGTCCCATGCACACTGACCCTCACTGGCGTACAGTCACACACACACTGACCCTCACTGGGGTACAGTCCCACACACACTGACCCTCACTGGGGTACAGTCGCACAGACACTGACCCTCACTGGGGTACAGTCCCACACACACTGACACTCACTGGGGTACAGTCCCAATGTACACTGACCCCCACTGGGGTACAGTCGCGCACACACTGACCCTCACTGGGGAATGGTCCCACACACACTGTCCATCACTGGGGTATTGTCCCATGTACACTGACACTCACTGGGGTACAGTCCCACACACACTGACCCTCACTATGGTACAGTTACACACACACTGACACTCACTGGGGTACAGTTACATGTACACTGAACCTTACTGGGGTACAGCCACACGCACACTGACCATCACTGGGGTACAGTCCCATACACACACTGACATTCACTGGGGTACAGTCCCATACACACACTGATACTCACTGGGGTACAGTCCCATACACACACTGACACTCACTGGGGTATGGTCCCATGTACACTGACCCTCTGTGGGGTACAGTCCCACACACACTGACCACCACTGGGGTACAGTCACACACAAACTGACACTCACAGGGGTACAGTCACACACACACACACACACTGACACTCACTGGGGTACAGTCCCATACACACACTGACACTCACTGGAGTATGGTCCCATGTACACTGACACTCACTGGGGTATGGTCCCAGGTACACTGACCCTCACTGGGGCACAGTTGCACACACACTGACCATCACTGGGGTACAGTCCCATACACACACTGACACTCACTGGGGTACAGTCCCACACAAACACTGACACTCACTGTGGTACACTTCCACACACACTGACACTCACTGGGGTACAGTCCCACACACTGACCATCACTGGGGTACAGTCCCATTTACACTGACCCTCATTGGGGTACAGTCCCATACACACACTGACATTCACTGGGGTACAGTCCCATACACACACTGACACTCACTGGGGTACAGTCCCATGTACACTGACCCTCACTGGAGTACAGTCGCACACACACTGACCCTCACTGGGGTACAGTCGCACACACACTGACACACACTGGGATACAGTCCCACACAGACTGACAATCATTGGGGTACAGTCCCATGTACACTGACCCTCACTGGTGTACAGTCGCACACACACTGACCCTCACTGGGGTATGGTCCCGCACACACTGACCATCACTGGGGTATGGTCCCATGTACACTGACACTCACTGTGGTACAGTCTCACACACACTGACCCTCACTGGGGTACAGTCGCACACACACTGACACTCACTGGGGTACACTCCCACATACACTGACCCTCACCGGGGTACAGTCCCCATGTACTGACCCCACTGGAATGACAGGATCCGTGCTCGGGGCTGTTGTATGGTGAAGATGAAGCAACTCACTGAGGTGTTTGTTGATGTTGCTGCGGTAGTGGAACATAAGGCACGAGCCTTTGGTCGGAGGGAGGTGTTCACTCAGGAGCCAGGCATCCTTTCTAACATTGATCGCTCCAATGTCCACAAACATGTAGTGACCTGGAACAAAAGGGAAGTCTTTTCTTTATATAGTACTTTTCCCAGCCCCAAGCACATCCCATTGCACTTCAACGTGCACAAATCTAGCAAAGCACACACAATGCTGGTGCGGGGCAGCACTATGGAAAAGAACAAACAGTTGATGTTTCAGTCTGAGCTCTTTCATTGAGAAGGGGTAAGAAGCCAGAGTAAAAAGGTGGGGGGTGGAAGCAGAGGGAGGAGAAGCTGTTGGGTGATAGGTGAGACCAGGTGAGGAAGATTGATGAAATGAGAAGCTAAGAGGTGATATATGGAAGATCGGAGAAGAGAGAGGACCATGGGAAATAGGGGAGGAGGAGATGGACTGGAGGGAGGTGATGGGCAGGTGAGGAGAAGAGGAGGGGTGAGAGGGTAACCAGAGAGAGGGGGGAAAGTGGAGTAAGCTGGAAGTTAGGGAAATTGATGTTCTGATTCTGTCAGGTCAGAATCAGAATCAGGTCAGGCTTTAGATCACCAGTGTATGTCGTGAAATTTGTTATCGGAATCAGAATCCTACCTGATGGTAACAGTGAGAAAAGGGCAGCAGCTGTATAATTCAATACATGATAAATACAGGAAAGAATGGAATTACAGTAAGTATGTATATCAAATAATTAAATGAAAACAAGACATACCAAAACAGAAATGAAAATAAGTAGTGAGGTAGTGTTTATGGGTTCAATGTCTATTTAGGAATCAGATGTTGGCATGTCAACAAATACACTCAAAAACATCTATAGTTGTACCGTGGAGAGCATTCTGACAGGCTGCATCACTGTCTGGTATGGAGAGGCTACTGCACAGGACAGAAAGAAGCTGCAGAAGGTTGTAAATCTAGTCAGCTCCATCTTGGGCACTAGCCTACAAAGTACCCAGGACATCTTTAGGGAGCGGTGTCTCAGAAAGGCAGTGTCCATTATTAAGGACCTCCAGCACCCAGGGCATGCGCTTTTCTCACTGTTACCATCAAGCAAAAGCCTGAAGGCACACACTCAGTGATTCAGGAGCAGCTTCTTCCGCTCTGCAATCCAATTCCTAAATGGACATTGAAGCTTTGGACACTACCTCACTTTTTTTTAATATACAGTATTTCTGTTTTTGCATGTTTTTTAAACTATTCAATATACATAATTGATTTACTTGTTTATTATGATGTTTTATTTTATTTATTATTATTTTTCTCTCTGCTAGATTATGTATTGCATTGAACTGCTGCTGCTAAGTTAACAAATTTCATGTCACATGCCAGTGATGATAAACCTGATTCTGATTCTGAGATGGCAGAGGGGAAGAAGCTGTTCCCAGATCGCCAAGTCTGTGCCTTCAGGCTTCTGTACCTCCTTCCTGGCAGTGACAATGAGAAGAGGGCATGTCCTGGGTAGTGGGGGTCCTTAGTGATTGAAGCCACCCAGATGGAATATTGTTGCTCCTCCAGCCTGAGTTTGATCTCCTCGTGGCCAAAGAGGAAAGCAAAGTCAAACAAAAATGGTTGGCCACTGAGAGATCCTTCCTTCTACAGCGGGCAGAATGAAGGTATTTGATGAGTAGCTACCACAGATATAGAAAGAGGTATGAGTGCTGTCAGTAGGTGGGAAAGTGTCACCAGCCAGGACCAATGTTCCCTCTAATTCGTAATGACCAATGTGCGCAAATACCTTCTGCAGTGCAATTGTTGCCCAGTGACAACAACATGAGTGCACTGTATTTTTAAGTGGAAGTAAACCTGAAGCTATTCTAAGGATAATAAACTATCAAGTCCAGTTTGTTGTTCACTGTTTAAAAGAAATAAAATACTACACATCAATAAGTCTTATTTCTCATATACTGTACTACAGCATGTAATAACATCAAATCTTTTCTACTGTTTCGTTAAGCCATTCCACTTTAAATGAATGAGCAGTTCTTCCGCGCTTCACGCCCTTTGCTTCTTTGGAATTCAACTTAATGAATCAATAATTTCTTCAATGAAAACAGTTCTAAATTCTGCAGACAAATCATCACAAACTCCATGTGGTCAACACCGTCCGCATCAGAAACCGGAGAAGGAAACACGATTGTGCACGATCGTGAAATATACTTTAGATGCCAACGAGGTAGAGGGTGAGAACCTTTTGTGCAGAGTTTAAATTCCTTTGCGCGCTGGTAGCAGGATATATGTGCTTGCACACACACACACACACACACACACACACACCTACACCTGAGAGGGAATATTGGATAGGATCCAAGTGAACTTGTGTGATAATAATGAGAGACCTGGTGCTGGGCACTGGCTCCATGTCTGTATTGGATCCACAGGTGGAGGAAGCCTCACTCCAGAAGCCAAAGCTGCCCACAGCCGCAGCTCCCACACTCCAACAAAGGGTCAGGGTGAGGGGTGAGAGGACTGACTGCTGGCTCACCACAAGACCGAAGGTTGAGGGTGACGCAGGAATTCAGCGGCAACACCGTGCCTCCTACTGTGGATCAGCCAGCGCAGGAGTTTGGCTGGCACTTGACCAGATGGGCACTGGAGTGATTCCTGGGTGGGAGGCAGGGCTCAACCTGACCAGAAAGTCAACAGATCCGTGTCAAGTGGGATGAGTGCACCAGTGCACCTATGTCTCATTCCTTCATCTCCCACCACACCCTCCCCCAGTCAGCTGAGGGAGATTTCCCCAGTGACCCCCAGCTCCGACTGTGACCTCCTCTGATCTCAGTACAGTCTCTGATCCCACTGACCCTGGGCACAAACCGTGACCCCTGGGCAGACTGACACCTCCCCTGACCCTGAGCAGACTGACCTGGGAACGGACGATGACTCCCATTGACTCTGGGTACAGACTGTGACCACACAGACCCCAGTGCAGTGTGACCTCATTTACCCCTGGGTATTCCTGTGACCCCAGAGACCCATGGTCTGTAACCTTCACTGCCCTGGGTACAGGCAGAGAGGGAGCGCAGAGACCATGAACACAGGTGACTGTGGCACAGACAGAGCCTAGGAGTGAACGTGACCACAATCTGCTCATTGCCCTGCCTGTATGGCTGATGTATTTGGCCCAATCCTTGGACCCCTGAACCGGTTCAGGAACAGTCTCACATCCAAGGGGCAGTGACTCCCATACCAGCACTTTTGACTTCCCAACAAGGCCACTCACCTTCCTTGGTGCCCAGGGTGTGGTCAACAGTTGGTACTTGGAAATGGTTGGGTGCCTTCCCACTGTTCCAATTCCAGTCCACATGATCCTTCTTGGGGTCCAGCACATTCCTCCAGCCACACATGCCCTTTTCAAAGTTGCAGACACCTGGCAAGTCACAGGGAGATAGTGACCCAGTGTCTCTCTCCCACCAACCACTGACCTCCCACTGACCACCCACAGTCTCTCTCCCACTGACCACCCACAGTCTCTCTCCCACTGACCACCGACCCAGTCTCTCTGCCACTGACCACTGACCCAGTCTCTCTCCCACTGACCACCGACCCAGTCTCTCTCCCACTGACCCAGTCTCTCTCCCACTGACCACCCACAGTCTCTCTCCCACTGACCACCCACAGTCTCTCTCCCACTGACCACTGACTCAGTCTCTCTCCCACTGACCTCCCACAGTCTCTCTCCCACTGACCACCGACCCAGTCTCTCTCCCACTGACCCAGTCTCTCTCCCACTGACCACCGACCCAGAGTTTCTCCCACTGACCAGCCACAGTCTCTCTCCCACTGACCACCGACCCAGTCTCTCTCCCACTGACCACCGACCCAGTCTCTCTCCCACTGACCCAGTCTCTCTCCCACTGACCACCGACCCAGAGTCTCTCCCACTGACCACCGACCCAGTCTCTCTCCCACTGACCACCGACCCAGTCTCTCTCCCACTGACCACCGACCCAGTCTCTCTGCCACTGACCACTGACCCAGTCTCCCACTGACCCAGTCTCTCTCCCACTGACCACCGACCCAGTCTCTCTCCCACTGACCACCCACAGTCTCTCTCCCACTGACCACCCACAGTCTCCCTCCCACTGACCACTGACCCAGTCTCTCTCCCACTGACCACCCACAGTCTCTCTCCCACTGACCACCGACCCAGTCTCTCTCCCACTGACCCAGTCTCTCTCCCACTGACCACCGACCCAGTCTCTCTCCCACTGACCACCGACCCAGTCTCTCTCCCACTGACCACCGACCCACAGTCTCTCCCACTGACCACCGACCCAGTCTCTCTCCCACTGACCACCGACCCAGTCTCTCTCCCACTGACCACCGACCCAGAGTCTCTCCCACTGACCACCGACCCAGTCTCTCTCCCACTGACCACCGACCCAGAGTCTCTCCCATTGACCACCGACCCAGAGTCTCTCCCACTGACCACTGACCCAGTCTCTCTCCCACTGACCACTGACCCAGTCTCTCTCCCACTAACCACCGACCCAGTCTCTCTCCCACTGACCACTGACCCAGTCTCTCTCCCACTGACCACTGACACAGTCTCTCGCCCACTGACCACCCACCCAGTCTCTTTTCCACTGACCACCGACCCAGTCACTCTCCCACCGACCCAGTTTCTCTCCCACTGACCACCGAACCAGTCTCTCTCCCACTGACCACCCACCCAGTCTCTCTCCCACTGACCACCGACCCAGTCTCTCTCCCACTGACCACTGACCCAGTCTCTCTCCCACTGACCCAGCCTCTCTCCCACTGACCACACACCCAGTCTCTCTCCCACTGACCACTGACCCAGTCTCTCGCCCACTGACCACCCACCCAGTCTCTCTCCCACTGACCACTGACCCAGTCTCTCTCCCACTGACCTCCCACTCAGTCTCTCTCCCACCAACCACTGACCACCCACAGTCTCTCTCCCACTGACCACCCACAGTCTCTCTCCCACTGACCACCGACCTCCCACTGACCATCAACCCAGTCTCTGTCCCATCAAACACTGACCTCCCACTGACCCACCCAGTCTCTCTCCCACTGACCACTGACCTCCCACTCAGTCTCTCTCCCACTGACCGACCCAGTCTCTCTCCCACTGACCACTGACCCAGTCTCTCTTCCACTGACCACCGGCCCAGTCTCTCGCCCACTGACCACCCACCCAGTCTCTCTCCCACTGACCACCGACCCAGTCTCTCTCCCACTGACCACTGACCCAGTCTCTCTCCCACTGACCACCGACCCAGAGTCTCTCCCACTGACCACCGACCCAGTCTCTCTCCCACTGACCACCGACCCAGTCTCTCTCCCACCAACCACTGACCATCGACCCAGTCTCTCTCCCACTGACCACTGACCCAGTCTCTCTCCCACTGACCACTGACCCAGTCTCTCTCCCACTGACTACTGACCCAGTCTCTCTCCCACTGACCACTGACCCAGTCTCTCTCCCACTGACTACTGACCCAGTCTCTCTCCCACTGACCACTGACCCAGTTTCTCTCCCACTGACCATGACCCAGTCTCTCTCTCACTGACCCAGTCCCTCCCATCAACCACTGACCTCCCACTGACCACTGACCCAGTCTCTCTCCCACTGACCACTGACCCAGTCTCTCTCCCACTGACCACCAACCCAGTTTCTCTCCCACTGACCACTGACCCAGTCTCTCTCCACTGACTACCGACCCAGTTTCTCTCCCACTGACCACCGACCCAGTCTCTCTCCCACTGACCACCGGCCCAGTCTCTCTCCCACTGACCACCGGCCCAGTCTCTCTCCCACTGACCACCAGCCCAGTCTCTCTCCCACTGACCACCGACCCAGTTTCTCTCCCACTGACCACCAACCCAGTCTCTCTCCCACTGACCACCGGCCCAGTCTCTCTCCCACTGACCACTGACCCAGTCTCTCTCCCACTGACCACCGACCCAGTCACTCTCCCACCGACCCAGTTTCTCTCCCACTGACCACCGACCCAGTCTCTCTCCCACTGACCCAGTCTCTCTCCCACTGACCACCCACCCAGTCTCTCTCCCACTGACCACCAACCCAGTCTCTCTCCCACTGACCACTGACCCAGTCTCTCTTCCACTGACTACTGACCCAGTCTCTCTCCCACTGACCACCCACCCAGTCTCTCTCCCACTGACCATGACCCAGTCTCTCTCCCACTGACCCAGTCCCTCCCATCAACCACTGACCTCCCACTGACCACCAACCCAGTCTCTCTCCCACTGACCACTGACCCAGACTCTCTCCCACTGACTAGACCCAGTCTCTCTCCCACTGACCACCGACCCAGTCTCTCTCCCACTTACCACCAACCCAGTCTCTCTCCCACTGACCACTGACCCAATCTCTTTTGCACTGACCACTGGGTCTCTTTTCCTCTGACCTAATGTCTACCTCCTACTGACATCTGAGCCCGTGTCCCTCATTTTGACCACTGACCTAGGGTCTCTTCTGCTGACCACTGATCACATCTCTCTCCCCTACCAAGAAGCCTAGTCCAGTGTCAGTCCCCAGCAGTGCCCACTAGGGCTACTGGCATCATCATGAATTGGCAGTGATGATCCATTGCCTTCAATAGATTAACCCACCCACCCTCCACAACATGCCATCAGTGTTTATGTTCCTAGGCTGAGGTGGGGCCACACATCAGTTGTCATGGCATAGGTCTGGGGAAGCTCCTGTGTGTTGCCACCCCACCCACCCTGGCTGTGTGTATGCGGGTCCAATCTCTCTACTGCCATCTCCCAGCAATGCTCTGGAGAGGCGGGGAGCCAGTGTGGGAATGGGCTGCAGATCCAAGAGGCCCAGGCAGGAAGAGTTAAGGTTGTTTGGGCCTGCCACTGGCACAGTGTGGAGATGAAGAGGTGTAAGGGAGCATGTCTCCAGCTCGTCTCAGCACTCCATCCATCACTCACCCATCCGGGGACACTGGGTGTGCAACAGCATCACGTCGTCAATGGCAATGTACGACAAGTCTGCTCCTCCGCCGACCGCTTCAAACACCAGCTACATAGATAGAGCATCAGTCATCCCAGTAACACGTCTCCGCGCAATACTACTCTCACCAAGTTCACCACTCCCCAATAACGTCATTCCCATCGAGTAACAGCAAACCCACAGAGTGACGATATTCATCCAAAGTATGACCGGTCCCAGAGTTACAACTCAACCAGCACCCCCCCTTTCAAAAAATCAGTCAGTGACAAGGTCAGGGCACATGCTGCCTGATCCGTTACCTTCCAAGTGTGATCTGTTTGTATGTTGGCTCTGCCCAGCCTCCATGTCTTTAGTGGGGCTACCACGTTACTCCAGATCAGCCTCTTCCCCAGTGAGTCCTCTTCCACATAGACGTTCAAAATACCTGTTTGTTACAGGGGGAGGCCAGAATGAGCAACACAGCGGGAGCTTAGCTCTGTAACAAATCTTCGTCTTGTGCACCAGGAGTATTGGGAGAACAGTGTAAAGGGAGCTTCAATCTAATCTATTCAAAATTAAGTTCTAACTTTCTCTGTCGTGAGAGAGTATGGGGTGATTTATTGTATTGAACCTGCACAGACAGTGAACCTGTATCTAAACTGCTTTTGTTTTCTCTTAACCTTCTTTTACAGTTGCCCAGTTAACCTGTTCTGCCCTGGGAACACCTGTTTGGACTTTTCAGGGAGAAATTTGTTCTAACCCTTCAGCCCTGGGGGGTGGGGATGTGCTGAACATTGTAGAGAAGGGGTTTCACTCTGTGGCTAACCCTCTGCCATTGTCCTATGAGCGTGTCTCAGGACAGTGTGGAGGAAGCTTCACTTTGTATCTAATCCTGGGAGTGTGTGATGGGAGAATGTAGAGGGAGCTTCATTCTCTCTGTGTCTAACACTAGACCTGGGAGCTTGTGACAAGACAGTGTAGGAGATTCATTCTGTCTAACCCTCTGCCCCTGTCCTCTGGGTGTATGATGGGACAGTGTAGAGGAAGCTTTGCTCAGTGTGTACGGTCTCCGCTAACAATGAGGAGATGCTGTCTGTGGTACACGCAGGGCTAGAGTCTTGATGTACCAGGTGCATTGTCCAAACCGACTCCAAGTTTAGAGACTACTTTTAATCAACTTGCAGACTAACCCTCTTATGTGCTGAATCATTGCCCCTTTGCAATGGACAGATACCTAAACCCATGAACAAGCCCAGTCACAGGTTCACTGTCAGAATGGTTTCTGACCTCCCGATCATTGCCTGCTGCCACACTCTCTTAGAGCCAGCTTCCCCTTGACTAGCTAACACCAGAGAACTTGCAAACCCGTCTGCTTGGTGTTAGCAGTAACTGTTGCACTTCACTTTGCATTCTGCCATGGGTTTTCCTCAGTGCATTGTAGTGGAATAATCGGTGCGTCATGCAACGCCAAATTTTCATGCAGAAACAGTAACAACCCAGTCCAACAATTTGTTTAGTGAGTTGCTCTAACCTAGCTCCATTATTTAAGAAATTGCATGGGGTCAGTATAGGAAGGGACTGTGACGTTGTTGTGTAATTGCCCAGTGAAGCATGTGATATGTGTTCTGGTTCTGTGTGTCAACAGTGGCCGGGAAGAATATCCCCCCCCCCCCCACTCGACCCCAACCCACTCTCCCATCCCATCTTGGGACAGCTATGGCAGGTGCTGTCCAAGCCTCAGGTCAAGTCCCCCTGCGGTTCTCCCGGACTCCCCGTCTCTTAATTTACAATCTCCATATCCATTAGACAGTTCTACCCCACACTGCATCCTGTATGCACCACCCACCACATTTCCCCAAACGCACTGTCTTCACTCGCTCCTCAAACCCCACCCCCTACCCTTCCCGCACACTTCTCAGGATCAGGTCACACTCCCCAATCCCTGCATCCACCCTCAGTGACACCCTACCCTACACCTGCCCTCCCTTGTCTCCCCTTCCAGCCCCCCCCCTCACAGCACAGAAGTTGGGCATTCAGGCGCTTCTTCACCTCCTGCTATGTGGCACTTGGGCCAACCTCAGCCGCCTGACCAGGGCCCCTCAGACGGCTGCTAGCCCATCCCTGGGCACAGTGGAGTGACATGGGCAAGAACACAGGGTTTGGTCTCCGAAAGCTCTGAGTCCTGGGTGAGGTGAAGCCACCGAGCAAAGTGACCCTGGGAATGGGACCAGGGAAACCCTTGGCCAATTGAAGGGGGAGAAGGCAGATGGCCGCCTCCCAGTGTACTCCCTGACCACCTCTGGATGGATTGTAAGGGTGACCAAGCCGTGCCAACGCCTCCCACAGTTGGGATGAAGGCTCCAATCCAGGGATGGCGGCCAGGATTTGAGAGGGCTGGTTTGAGACAGCACCCTCAGTGACCAAACCTCAAATCTCTGCCACCTCTCTCACCAAGACCCAGCGCTGTGAAGAAGGACACACTCGGAGTGTGGGTTGGGGTCACGGGCAGGGGCTGGCGAGGAGCGGTGGAGAGGCACTGGGCTGTGGTACAATCGCAGCGAGACTGGGGATTGGACACGCTGCCATTACCTGAATTCCTGACGTTCGCCTGCACCCAGAACTGCAGGCAAACTATGTCTCGCGGTGCGTGGGGCGGTGACACCAGGACCAATGCCTGGCCACTTGGGAGCATCTGCTGACTGGTGTTAGCCAGCATGTAGTATCCTGCAACGAAAGAACCGAACACCCACGTCTGATTAACCAACCATACACATGCCCTGACTACCAGAGCTGGTCACCAAATGGCTTCCTGCCCCCAAACCACAACGCCGTCTCACCACTGACCAATCACGGGTCGGGAGTGTGATGGAGCAATCTCCGTCCATCCGGGTGAGATACGTCCATCCCGGAACAAAAAATCCCCTTGACAGGCAGTGCAGCCCCCATGCTATCCATTCAGCCACCAACCCCACCCCTGCCACCTATCAGTGGCATAGAGTGTGCCCTCTACACTGGAGCAGTTAACCACTCCCACAGCACCTTCCAACCTTAATACCAAGAAGGACAAGGGCAGCCAGAATAAGGCAACACCACCGCCAGTTGATTCCCCACCAAGCTGCTTTCATTTGATATCGAAATACACCAGCAATCCACTGTCCCAGAGCATGGAACGGCCTCTGTCCCCATGTGTGGGGACCACCTCTGTCCCACTGTCCCAGTACATGGCAACAGCCCGCCTCCCACTGTCCCAGTGTGTGGGAACAGTCTGTGTTCCACTGTCCCAGTATGAGGACTATGTGCATCCAATTATGGGAACAGCATGCGTCCCAGAGTGATGACAGCGTGTTTCCAACTGCAAGTGTGAGGACAGTATGTGTTCCACTGCAGGTTCACTGTGTGTCCTAGTGTGAGCATGCTGTGTTTCCCACTGTCTAGTGCAAGGACAGTGTATACTCCATTGCCCCAGTGAGAAAACAGTGCACCCCCTCCCCACCCATCTCAGTGCCAGGACAGTGTGTGTCTCTCTATCCCAGAGTGAAAACAGCGTGTACCCCCTTGTCTCAGTGCGAGAACAGTGGTTTCCCCCACTATGCATCCAGTGTATATCCCACTATTCCAGTTTGAGGACATTGTGTGCCCACTGTCCCGGTGCAAGGATGGTGTGTCCCAATGACACAGGGCAAGGACGGTGTGTCGCAATGACCCAGGGCAAGGACGGTGTGTCGCAATGACCCAGGGCAAGGACAGTGTGTGTCCCAATGACCCAGGGCAAGGACAGTGTGTGTTCCAATATCCCAGGGCAAGGACAGTGTGTGTCCCAATGACCCAGGGCAAGGACAGTGTGTGTTCCAATGACCCAGGGCAAGGACAGTGTGTGTTCCAATATCCCAGGGCAAGGAAGGTGTATGTTCCAATGACCCAGGGCAAGGACAGTGTGTGTTCCAATATCCCAGGGCAAGGACAGTGTGTGTTCCAATATCCCAGGGCAAGGACAGTGTGTGTTCCAATGTCCCAGGGCAAGGACAGTGTGTGTTCCAATGTCCCAGGGCAAGGACAGTGTGTGTTCCAATATCCCAGGGCAAGGACAGTGTGTGTTCCAATATCCCAGGGCAAGGACAGTGTGTGTTCCAATGTCCCAGGGCAAGGACAGTGTGTGTTCCAATATCCCAGGGCAAGGATGGTGTGTGTTCCAATATCCCAGGGCAAGGACAGTGTGTGTTCCAATGTCCCAGGGCAAGGACAGTGTGTGTTCCAATATCCCAGGGCAAGGATGGTGTGTGTTCCAATATCCCAGGGCAAGGACAGTGTGTGTTCCAATGTCCCAGGGCAAGGACAGTGTGTGTTCCAATGTCCCAGGGCAGGGACAGTGTGTGTTCCAATGTCCCAGGGCAAGGATGGTGTGTGTTCCAATGACCCAGTGCAAGGATGGTGTGTGTTCCAATGTCCCAGGGCAAGGACGGTGTGTGTTCCAATGTCCCAGGGCAAGGACAGTGTGTGTTCCAATGTCCCAGGGCAAGGACAGTGTGTGTTCCAATGTCCCAGGGCAAGGATGGTGTGTGTTCCAATGACCCAGGGCAGGGACGGTGTGTGTTCCAATGACCCAGGGCAGGGACAGTGTGTGTTCCAATGTCCCAGGGCAAGGATGGTGTGTGTTCCAATGACCCAGTGCAAGGATGGTGTGTGTTCCAATGTCCCAGGGCAAGGACAGTGTGTGTTCCAATGTCCCAGGGCAGGGACAGTGTGTGTTCCAATGTCCCAGGGCAAGGATGGTGTGTGTTCCAATGTCCCAGGGCAAGGATGGTGTGTGTTCCAATATCCCAGGGCAAGGACAGTGTGTGTTCCAATGTCCCAGTGCAAGGATGGTGTGTGTTCCAATGTCCCAGGGCAAGGATGGTGTGTGTTCCAATGTCCCAGGGCAAGGACAGTGTGTGTTCCAATGTCCCAGGGCAAGGACGGTGTGTGTTCCAATATCCCAGTGCAAGGACAGTGTGTGTTCCAATATCCCAGGGCAAGGACAGTGTGTGTTCCAATGTCCCAGGGCAAGGACAGTGTGCGTTCCAATGTCCCAGGGCAAGGACAGTGTGTGTTCCAATGTCCCAGGGCAAGGACAGTGTGTCCCCCAATGACCCAGGGCAAGGACAGTGTGTGTTCCAATGAACCAGGGCAAGGACACTGTGTGTTGCAATGTCCCAGAGCAAGGACAGTGTGTCCCCCAATGACCCAGGGCAAGGATGGTGTGTGTTTCCCAATATCCCAGGGCAAGGATGGTGTGTGTTCCAATGTCCCAGGGCAAGAATGGTGAGTCCCAATGACCCAGGGCAAGGACAGTGTGTGTTCCAATGACCCAGGGCAAGGACAGTGTGTGTTCCAATGACCCAGGGCAAGGACAGTGTGTGTTCCAATATCCCAGGGCAAGGACAGTGTGTGTTCCAATATCCCAGGGCAAGGACAGTGTGTGTTCCAATGTCCCAGGGCAAGGATGGTATGTGTTCCAATGTCCCAGGGCAAGGACAGTGTGTGTTCCAATATCCCAGGGCAAGGACGGTGTGTGTTCCAATGTCCCAGGGCAAGGACAGTGTGTGTTCCAATGTCCCAGGGCAAGGACAGTGTGTGTTCCAATATCCCAGGGCAAGGACAGTGTGTGTTCCAATATCCCAGGGCAAGGACAGTGTGTGTTCCAATGTCCCAGGGCAAGGACAGTGTGTGTTCCAATGTCCCAGGGCAAGGACAGTGTGTGTTCCAATATCCCAGGGCAAGGATGGTGTGTGTTCCAATGACCCAGGGCAAGGACAGTGTGTGTTCCAATATCCCAGGGCAAGGACAGTGTGTGTTCCAATGTCCCAGGGCAAGGACAGTGTGTGTTCCAATGTCCCAGGGCAAGGACAGTGTGTGTTCCAATATCCCAGGGCAAGGACAGTGTGTGTTCCAATGACCCAGGGCAAGGATGGTGTGTGTTCCAATGACCCAGGGCAAGGACAGTGTGTGTTCCAATGACCCAGGGCAAGGACAGTGTGTGTTCCAATGTCCCAGGGCAAGGACAGTGTGTGTTCCAATGACCCAGTGCAAGGATGGTGTGTGTTCTAATGACCCAGTGCAAGGATGGTGTGTGTTCCAATGTCCCAGGGCAAGGACAGTGTGTGTTCCAATATCCCAGGGCAAGGATGGTGTGTTCCCCAATGACCCAGGGCAAGGACAGTGTCCCCCCCAATGACCCAGGGCAAGGACAGTGTGTGTTCCAATATCCCAGGGCAAGGACAGTGTGTGTTCCAATGTCCCAGGGCAAGGAAAGTGTGTGTTCCAATGTCCCAGGGCAAGGATGGTGTGTGTTCCAATATCCCAGTGCAAGGACAGTGTGTGTTCCAATATCCCAGTGCAAGGATGGTGTGTCCCCCAATGACCCAGGGCAAGGACAGTGTGTCCCCCAATGACCCAGGGCAAGGACAGTGTGTGTTCCAATGAACCAGGGCAAGGACACTGTGTGTTGCAATGTCCCAGAGCAAGGACAGTGTGTCCCCCAATGACCCAGGGCAAGGATGGTGTGTGTTTCCCAATATCCCAGGGCAAGGATGGTGTGTGTTCCAATGTCCCAGGGCAAGGACAGTGTGTGTTCCAATATCCCAGGGCAAGGACAGTGTGTGTTCCAATGTCCCAGGGCAAGGATGGTGTGTGTTCCAATGACCCAGTGCAAGGATGGTGTGTGTTCCAATGTCCCAGGGCAAGGACAGTGTGTGTTCCAATGTCCCAGGGCAGGGACAGTGTGTGTTCCAATGTCCCAGGGCAAGGATGGTGTGTGTTCCAATGTCCCAGGGCAAGGATGGTGTGTGTTCCAATATCCCAGGGCAAGGACAGTGTGTGTTCCAATGTCCCAGTGCAAGGATGGTGTGTGTTCCAATGTCCCAGGGCAAGGATGGTGTGTGTTCCAATGTCCCAGGGCAAGGACAGTGTGTGTTCCAATGTCCCAGGGCAAGGACGGTGTGTGTTCCAATATCCCAGTGCAAGGATGGTGTGTCCCCCAATGACCCAGGGCAAGGACAGTGTGTCCCCCAATGACCCAGGGCAAGGACAGTGTGTGTTCCAATGAACCAGGGCAAGGACACTGTGTGTTGCAATGTCCCAGAGCAAGGACAGTGTGTCCCCCAATGACCCAGGGCAAGGATGGTGTGTGTTTCCCAATATCCCAGGGCAAGGATGGTGTGTGTTCCAATGTCCCAGGGCAAGAATGGTGAGTCCCAATGACCCAGGGCAAGGACAGTGTGTGTTCCAATGACCCAGGGCAAGGACAGTGTGTGTTCCAATGACCCAGGGCAAGGACAGTGTGTGTTCCAATATCCCAGGGCAAGGACAGTGTGTGTTCCAATATCCCAGGGCAAGGACAGTGTGTGTTCCAATGTCCCAGGGCAAGGATGGTATGTGTTCCAATGTCCCAGGGCAAGGACAGTGTGTGTTCCAATATCCCAGGGCAAGGACGGTGTGTGTTCCAATGACCCAGGGCAAGGACAGTGTGTGTTCCAATATCCCAGGGCAAGGACAGTGTGTGTTCCAATATCCCAGGGCAAGGACAGTGTGTGTTCCAATGTCCCAGGGCAAGGACAGTGTGTGTTCCAATGTCCCAGGGCAAGGACAGTGTGTGTTCCAATATCCCAGGGCAAGGACAGTGTGTGTTCCAATATCCCAGGGCAAGGACAGTGTGTGTTCCAATGTCCCAGGGCAAGGACAGTGTGTGTTCCAATGTCCCAGGGCAAGGACAGTGTGTGTTCCAATATCCCAGGGCAAGGATGGTGTGTGTTCCAATGACCCAGGGCAAGGATGGTGTGTGTTGCAATGTCCCAGAGCAAGGAAAGTGTGTGTTCCAATGTCCCAGGGCAAGGATGGTGTGTGTTCCAATATCCCAGTGCAAGGACAGTGTGTGTTCCAATATCCCAGTGCAAGGATGGTGTGTCCCCCAATGACCCAGGGCAAGGACAGTGTGTCCCCCAATGACCCAGGGCAAGGACAGTGTGTGTTCCAATGAACCAGGGCAAGGACACTGTGTGTTGCAATGTCCCAGAGCAAGGACAGTGTGTCCCCCAATGACCCAGGGCAAGGATGGTGTGTGTTTCCCAATATCCCAGGGCAAGGATGGTGTGTGTTCCAATGTCCCAGGGCAAGAATGGTGAGTCCCAATGACCCAGGGCAAGGACAGTGTGTGTTCCAATGACCCAGGGCAAGGACAGTGTGTGTTCCAATGTCCCAGGGCAAGGACAGTGTGTGTTCCAATATCCCAGGGCAAGGACAGTGTGTGTTCCAATGACCCAGGGCAAGGACGGTGTGTGTTCCAATGACCCAGGGCAAGGACAGTGTGTGTTCCAATGACCCAGGGCAAGGACAGTGTGTGTTCCAATGTCCCAGGGCAAGGACAGTGTGTGTTCCAATATCCCAGGGCAAGGACAGTGTGTGTTCCAATGACCCAGTGCAAGGATGGTGTGTGTTCTAATGACCCAGTGCAAGGATGGTGTGTGTTCCAATGTCCCAGGGCAAGGACAGTGTGTGTTCCAATATCCCAGGGCAAGGATGGTGTGTCCCCCAATGACCCAGGGCAAGGACAGTGTGTCCCCCAATGACCCAGGGCAAGGACAGTGTGTGTTCCAATATCCCAGGGCAAGGACAGTGTGTGTTCCAATGTCCCAGGGCAAGGAAAGTGTGTGTTCCAATGTCCCAGGGCAAGGATGGTGTGTGTTCCAATATCCCAGTGCAAGGACAGTGTGTGTTCCAATATCCCAGTGCAAGGATGGTGTGTCCCCCAATGACCCAGGGCAAGGACAGTGTGTCCCCCAATGACCCAGGGCAAGGATGGTGTGTGTTTCCCAATATCCCAGGGCAAGGATGGTGTGTGTTCCAATGTCCCAGGGCAAGGACAGTGTGTGTTCCAATATCCCAGGGCAAGGACAGTGTGTGTTCCAATGACCCAGGGCAAGGACAGTTTGTGTTCCAATGACCCAGGGCAAGGACAGTTTGTGTTCCAATGTCCCAGGGCAAGGACAGTGTGTGTTCCAATATCCCAGGGCAAGGACAGTGTGTGTTCCAATGACCCAGTGCAAGGACAGTGTGTGTTCCAATGACCCAGGGCAAGGACAGTTTGTGTTCCAATGACCCAGGGCAAGGATGGTGTGTGTTCCAATATCCCAGTGCAAGGACAGTGTGTGTTCCAATGTCCCAGGGCAAGGACAGTGTGTGTTCCACCGTCCCAGTACTAGGGCCATGTGTGTGCGTATCCCACAATCTCACTGCAAGCACAGTGCATGTCCCACTGTCTGACAGACAAAGACACTACCAACACTCAGCCTCCGTTCAGGACATGAAGTGTTGTTGATGTGGAAGCTGAGGATAGGTGAATTCAGCGCTGTCACCTTGCTCCGTTTCCTTGGTGATATCGCTGGTCGGCCTGTCGGTGCTGTTCGGAGAGCCTCCCCGCTCTCGCTGCCAGGTCTGTAACCCTGTGAAGGTGAACTCACAGCAGTCGGCTTCAAAGTTGCACATATGTTGGGGCTCACAGGCCCCTCCCACGACACTGATGTCATCGATAGCGATATCCGCTGCTTCCTCGGTCAGGCTTGCTTCAAATATCAGCTGCAGCCCCAGGAAACAGAATCAGAATCAGCTGTAGTGTCACTGGAGTATGGTGTGTAATGTTTTGTTTGCAATGCACCATAATAAAAGAAAAACCATAAATTACAATCAGAAATATATATATATATATAGTCAGTACTGCACTGACTTCCATTTCACTATCTTGTTTCCCAATACCTCAATGAGTTTGGCTGCCTTCCCTTCGAAATGGCCACCCCTCTCCTCCAAATGGCAGGTGGAATACAGTGTCGGGAAGTGTATGGTCATGCACTTTGGTAGAAGAAATGAAAGGGTTGAATACTTTATAAATGGAGAGAAAATACAAAAATAAAACTGAGGTGTAAAGTGACTTGGGAGTCCTTGTGCAAGATTCCCAAAAGGCTAATTTGCAGGTTGAGTCTGTGGTGAGGAAAGCAAGTGCGATTTTAGCATTAATTTCAAGATGATTAGAATATGAAAACAAGGATGTGATGTTGAGACTTTATAAAGCACTAATGAGGCCTCTCTTGGAATATTGTGAGAAGTTTTGAGACCCTCATTTTAGAAAGGATGTGTTGAAACTGGAGAAGGTTGAAAGAAGGTTCACTAAAATGATTCCAGGATTGAATGGCTTGTCATATGAAGGGCGTTTGATGGCTCTGGGCCTGTACTCACTGAAATTCAGAATAATGAGGGGTGACCACATTAAAACCTATTGAATGGTGAAAGGTCTTGATAGAGTGGATGTGAAGAGGATGTTTCCTATGGTGGGAGAGTTTAAGACCAGAGGATGCAGCCTCAGAATTGAGGTGTGTCCATTTAGAACAGAGATGAGGAAGAATTTCTTTAGCTAGAGAGTGGTGAATCTGTGAAATTCTTTGTCACAGGCAGCTTTGGAAGCCTTTATGTATACTTGAGGCAGAGGTTGATAGATTCATGATTGGTCAGGGCATGAAGGGATACGGGGAGAAGGCAGGAGACTGGGCCTGAGAGGAAAATTGGATCAGCCATGATGAAAAGGCAGAGCAGACTCAATGGGCTAAATGGCCTAATTCTACTCCTATATCTTCAGGTCAATATCTTGTGGTAAATTCTGGTCCATGCTGATCCCTGCTTTCAATCAGTTCAGCTGACAGAGTGCTAATTCGGGAATTCCTTCCCTCCCCCGTCTGTCCAGTGTCCTCGGCCCAACCATCTTCAGCTGCTTCATCACCTTCCTTCCATCATACGTTTAGAAATGGGCATGGTCACTGATGATTGCACAACGTTCAATTCAGTGCAGATCTCACTAAGTTACATAACATGCAACCAGGCACTTCAGCCCATCTGGTCCCTACAAACCAAGTTGCCCCATACAAGCCGGTCCCTTTGCCAGTATTTGGCCCAGAGCTTTCTAAATCTTTCCAATCCATGTAGTCCCTCCAAATGTCTTTTAAAAGCTGTAATTGTACCTGTCTCAACCATTTCCTCTGGCAGCTCACTCCACATAGATACTGCCCTTAGTGTAAAAAATGCTCTTCAAAGTGCTATTAAATCTCTCCCCTCACCTTAAACCTATGCCCTCTAGTTCTCGATTCCCCAATCCTGGGAAAAAGACAGTGCATTCACCCTATCTGTAGCCCTCATGATCTTATACATCTCTACAACATCACCTCTCAAGCTCCTATCATCTAGGGAATAAATTCCAAGCCTGTCTAACCTCTCACTATACATCATTTTCTCAAGTCTTGGCAGAATCTTCGTAATCTTTTCTGCACTCCTTCTGGTTTCATAACATCATTTCTATAACAGGGCAACCAAAACTGAACACAATCGTCCACGTGCATTCTCACCAGTGTCCTGTGTACCATGAAGTCCCAGCTATTATCCGCAGTCCCTGAGTGGTGAAGACCAGCCTCCCAAAAGCTTTCTTCAGCACCTTGTTTCAGAGAACTTGTGCTTCAAGGTCACACTGCTCTACAAAGCTCCTCAGAGCCCCTGCCATTCACTGTAAGGGTCCTACCCGGATTTGACTTTTCAAAATGCAACGCCACGTTCTTATCCGAATTAAACTGCATTTGCGGTTCCTCGGCCCACTTACTCAGCTGATCAAGATCCCCCTGCAATTTTGAAAACTTTCTTCAAATCCACTATATACCAGCCAGTGAGCGAAACTGCCCATCCCTCTAGCTCGTCCGAGGCAACATTCACACATGGGCTAACGTGGCAAATACCAAAAGAGCCAGGCCACCACCTCTCCTCCAAGAGAGCATCGAGCGAGATACTCTTGATGCTCAGTGGTACTGCCACCATCAGATGCTCCCCCCACTGCAGGGCTCATCATTGACCAGTCAGCTGGAGCAGCCACATCAGTTCCGAACTACAAGGGCAGGTCAGCGCTGGACAACCTTCAGTAAGTAACTCCCGACAAGCTCCTCTCTTTCCAGCCCTGACGAAGGCTCTCGGCCCGGAACATCAGATCTTTGTTTGCCGAGCTCCTCTCCCACCAGTTTGTGCGCGCTGAACCAGAGTTTGCTGCCGTCTCCAAGCCATCGGTCAGGCGTGTGATGCCTCGGGTGAGTGCAGCTCGCAGGAAGCTCAACACCACGCAGAAGAAAGCAGCCTGACACTCCATCAAACCACCCCCCCTCGTCCCTCCTCCCCTACCACTGCTGCACACCAGGTCACTCCAGCGCTGAGACTTGCACTCACACGGGAACACCGCGATCTGCAAAATCCCCTCTGAGTCACACGCCCTCCTTCATGAGCAAACCTCATGAGCACATCAGCCCACACACATTCCAGGGTAACCGTGCACAGCCAGTCGGGTCAGGTTCTTCAGCCACAACATATGCCAGGGGAAGATTAGCCCCTCAGTGTAGTGTGTGACTCTGACTCAGTGCCAGAGTTGTTAGTGTAGGTAGTACCTGGCTGCTGGTAAAGGTATCCGATACCCAAGGCAGAAGCCCTGTCCTTGCCACTTGTCTGTATTTTGATCTCCCTCTGTATTCATTGTGACTGCATGCTCCCTCTCCAAATACATCCTGACATGAACATATGCCCGGAAGAGGAGCACATTGTCATCCTGGGCAAGATGGCGGCAGGTATACATGCAGTAGCCTCTCAGGGGCTAACCAAAGGTGGACTTTCCTTTGTTCAATGTATAGTAAGACTATCCTTGTCTCCAATAACAACGTGTACAACAGGTCCACCGCATCAGTGGGCTGCTCATTGTTGGGAGTAGCTGGCCGGGGTGTCGTAAGAGCTGGCCAGTGGTTCAGAAAAGGTGTGTCGGCACGAGAGGTCAAGAGAGTCAAGTCAGGCCGTTGGGCCTGGGGAGGTCGAGTCAGGCCGTTGGGCCTGGGGAGGTTGAGTCAGGCCTTTGGGCCTGTGGATTTCCGTCAGGGTGTCGGGCCACAGGAGAAGTCTCACTGGGTTCGGAAGAGCTGACCTGGGTGCAGACCATGGTACTCGAAGTTGGTGCCTTTGAGTTGGCGCAAAGGCAGCATGTAGTGAATCTGTGAGTGACTGTCTTGGACATTTCTTTTGCGATTGCAAGATGCTGTTGGACATTGATTACAGCAGGCCCGCTTGTGTGGTGGAGAGACAGCAGTGCTGCCTCGGTTATGGTGAGGACTATACCTCAATACTTGGTCCTGCTTTGTAGCATGGCGTCTGGTCTCTGTTGGAGGGGTGGGCTCCCCTGTTGGTGCTGTCCTCCAGTGTTGGATCAGTCAGCCAGGAGCCATCAAATTGCAGGACTTGGACTAAAAATGTGTTTTCCATTTTTGCTGATTATTTTGAACATGCGGGTTTGTTTTGGCACCTCAGCCTGGAGGAACACTGTCTCATTTGGCTATATTCACCTATGGTTTGAATGACAATTAAATTTGGTTTGAATTTTTGGCTGCCTGCCACCTGGACCCCTGAATGGCCATCTTGGCTAGGTCCAGAGGCAAATCCACCAACAGGTCATCCAAGCGACATGTTCCCTCGGTACTGGGTACCTGTATGTCAGGAGCGCAAGGCAGAAATGCAACCAAAACCTGAGAAGCAATCCTTTAAATACTGCCCTTCCCACAGTACCAGCCCTCACTCGACTCGACGCTCCCTCCCTACCACAGAGCCACACCACACGAACGGCGTGAGTTACCTGGAAGTGTTTGAGCTGTGGGCTGATGGTGTGGAATGCACGCCTCCACTCGTTACCTTGTGTCGCGGTCCTGGTCCACAGGAGCTGCTCCGGCTGCCCTTCTTGCCGCGCCTTGAGGTTCAGGTACCCTGTAGGGGGAGCTCAGTCTTAGTCACAGGCACTCCCCTCCGCAATGGGCTCCAGAGTACCAGAGAGGGGAACACCTTGTGCAGCTGAAAGGGGATGGGTGGGGGTGAGTGGAGGTTTGAGGAAAAAGGTTATGGAATGATGGGGAGGTGTGCATCCAGGGACAGTTTGCAGATTGAGGCAGGGAATTTGCCACACTGGGCGAGGCAGCTGAATTATCGGGATGAGACTCTTTGGGACCCACTTTGCTCCGGGGATGCTGGGGCGCCTCCAGCGCTGGGCGTGTTGGCCTGCAGAGGGCGCCCGTGGGCAGGATTGAGCGGGTTGCCATGGAGACGGGCAGGCCTCGCCGATCCGCCAGGGCGAGATGTCGCCGGGGCGACGGGAGCGGCGGGGTCCGAGTGGAGGAACGGGGCCGTCCGCGGGCCCTTAATCAGCCAAAAGATCATAGAGTGACACGAAACTCGGCTCCCCAGTCAGTGACCGCACAGCTCAACAGGCGCCTGCACAGGAGCCCTGAGAAGGGGAAGGGGCGGAGGAGGAGGGAAAGGCAAGCAATGGAAAATCACCCCCGTTTGACAAGAACACACCAATTCCATCCTACAAACCTGGAACATCATTCATAAATCTTCAACCCAATTCACAGCCAGTGTGAGCATGGGAGGTAAACCCAATTCACAGCCAGTGTGAGCATGGGAGGTAAACCCAATTCACAGCCAGTGTGAGCATGGGAGGTAAACCCATGATACTGTATCCCACTGAGGGCAGTTTGTGAGATACTGTATCGCAGTGAGGGTCAGTGTGTGGGATACTGTACCCCAGTGAGGGTCAGTGTGTGGGATACTCTACCCCAGTGAGGGTCAGTGTGTGGGATACTCTACCCCAGTGAGGGTCAGTGTGTGGGATACTCTACCCCAGTGAGGGTCAGTGTGTGGGGTCTGTATCCCAGTGAGGGTCAGTGTGTGGGATACTGTACCCCAGTGAGGGTCAGTGTGTGGAGGTCTGTATCCCAGTGAGGGTCAGTGTGTGGGATACTGTATCCCACTGAGGGCAGTTTGTGAGATACTGTATCCCAGTGAGGGTCTGTGTGTGGGATACTGTATCCCAGTGAGGGTCAGTGTGTGGGATACTGTATCCCACTGAGGGCAGTTTGTGAGATATTGTATCCCAATGAGGGTCAGTATGTGAGATACTGTATCCCAGTGAGGGTCAGTGTGTGGGATACTGTATCCCACTGAGGGCAGTTTGTGAGATACTGTATCCCAGTGAGGGTCAGTGTGTGAGATACTGTATCCCAGTGAGGGTCAGTGTGTGGGATACTGTACCCCAGTGAGGGTCAGTGTGTGGGGGTCTGTATCCCAGTGAGGGTCAGTGTGTGGGATACTGTACCCCAGTGAGGGTCAGTGTGTGGGGGTCTGTATCCCAGTGAGGGTCAGTGTGTGGGGGTATGTACCCCAGTGAGGGTCAGTATGTGGGATACTGTATCCCACTGAGGGCAGTTTGTGAGATACTGTATCCCAGTGAGGGTCAGTGTGTGGGGGCCTGTATCCCAGTGAGGGCAGTTTGTGAGATACTGTATCCCAATGAGGGTCAGTATGTGAGATACTGTATCCCAGTGAGGGTCAGTGTGTGGGATACTGTATCCCAGTGAGGGTCAGTGTGTGGGATACTGTATCCCACTGAGGGCAGTTTGTGAGATACTGTATCCCAATGAGGGTCAGTGTGTGGGGGTCTGTATCCCAGTGAGGGTCAGTGTGTGAGATACTGTATCCCAGTGAGGGTCATTGTGTGGGGGTCCATATCCCAATGAGGGTCGGTGTGTGAGATACTGTATCCCAGTGAGGGCAGTTTGTGAGATACTGTATCCCAGTGAGGGTCAGTGTGTGGGATACTGTATCCCAATGAGGGTCAGTGTGTGGGGGTCTGTATCCCAATGAGGGTCAGTGTGTGGGATACTGTACCCCAGTGAGGGTCAGTGTGTGGGGGTCTGTATCCCAGTGAGGGTCAGTGTGTGGGGGTCTGTACCCCAGTGAGGGTCAGTGTGTGGGGGTCTGTATCCCAGTGAGGGTCAGTGTGTGAGATACTGTATCCCAGTGAGGGTCAGTGTGTGGGGGTCTGTATCCCAGTGAGGGTCGGTGTGTGAGATACTGTATCCCAGTGAGGGCAGTTTGTGAGATACTGTATCCCTGTGACGGTCAGTATGTGGGATACAGTACCCCCGTAGTCTTTATCCCAGTGAGGGGTACTGTGCCCCAGTGAGTGTCTGCAGATCTGAATACCGTCTGTTGACAAAGCACTGAAAGTAAACGAGACTGACATGACTGGTGACTTACCGATACTGGGGCCATACATGTGGTACCAGAAGGAGAAGCACAGGTCACAGGCGGTGGCGGTCTGATTGATGGAGACAAGTCGTGCAGCAGTATTGTTGCCACCTGTTGATGCAGGGCTGACGAACAGGTACCAACCTGTAGATGGGAAAATGCTGCCAGAGTGAGGGCCAGGTGTGTGGGTTGGCACTGACACCCCACAGCAGTGTTGCTGTGGACACCAAGGTCCTGTGCTGCCTCCTCTGCACAACGATTGGTGATATGTTCTGCCCTGTGGGCTGTGGACTAGTGTTATTGTCCGATGTATGCTGTCTCTGAAGGTTGACAGTAAAGAGGGAAACTTCACCGAATCACTCAAAACTCAGCCTTGTGGAAGGGGACGGAGAACGGGGTGAGTAGAGTCATTGGTAAAATGAGGCAAGATAGGTCATTGCAATCCTAACTAGGGCAGAATGAATCTCGACAACACCAGTCTAGCCAGCTCCTACCTGACTTGCCAACATTACCTGTCTAGACAGCTCCTACCAGACTCTCCAATATTATCAGTCTAGATAGCTTCTCCCACAATCTCCAGTGCTTTGGGTTGGGAAGGCCTTTATCCCACTTTCATCTCTTCACCAGTGGTTTATTTAAGCTTTGATGGTTTCTGTAACTCTCCGCATTCTCAGTATTCATTGTACCTCATTGCCCTTTCCTTTCAATCTCAATCCACATTTATATTAATAATTAATCAGGGAGATATTGGTCTGTGCATTATTCATTTGTCAATAGGAAACATTCAACTGTTTCCAAATGATTCTTCCACTGACTGATCATCTGATTTCCATTTCCACTTTTCCTTAGACCTTTGAACCTGCCTTTAAGACCAATTAACTGTTTATCCCTCTGCAATTAAATATTAAATTTTATCACATCATGATGACTCTTCCTAAGAAGTACTTTACTTTGATAATATTGTACTAATTTATGGAAGACCTTTACATGACTGCTATTTTACCTTGTGAGATCAGTTTTGTAGGGGGAGGATGGAAATAATTTACCTAATAAGTTTGCGAGGGGTTAGCACAGGCATGGGCAAACTACGGCCCGCGGGCCATATGCAGCCCGTTAAGCTTTTTAATCCGGCCCGCAGAACTTGATGAAATTATATTAATAAACCTTGTTAACGTTTTTTCCCCGCAATTCTGGCGTTTTCCCAATAGATGACGCACTCTATATACATTTGTGGTGACCCATTTCCTGGCACATCCGAACCGGCTCACAATTAGCCAGCGTTCCGGCTAAGGGAGATAGCCTGTGGGGATTTGCGAGCACAGAGCTTTGGAGCCTCTGCGCAGGGGGGCAGGTTGAGGGAGGCTTAAAAGTGAGGCTGGGGATTTCGAATAAAGTTTTTTTCTTCGACTGCAGTTACTGACTCCGTGTCGTAATTTTAGTGCTGCATGTAGCACACCGCTACACATTGACCTTTGTTGAGGTGCAGCGTATTACTCCACATTTGCGCTTTACTCTTTGTTCGGCTCGACCTATTTGTGTGAACAGGCGTTCAGCATCATGAACATCAACAAAGCCAGCCACAGATCCAAGTTAACTGACCAACACCTCAGATCCATCCTGAGAATTGCCACAACAAAACTAAATCCAGACTTTGATGCACTGGCTAAAAAGGGAGACCAACAACACTGTTCCCACTGAAATTAAAAATAAGTTTCTTCGTTGTGTTATGTAAAAAATTCATTTGAAAATATTTTTTTCAATAAGCCTTACATGTTACATGTCATTTCTGTTAAGTGATGGACATGAGTATTGCGCAGGTGCACTACGTTCTCAAAATAAAAAATGTGCTCCAGATCAAATAACACACTCCGCATACTGGCGCGCTGTCACTGTTCTGTCTTTGTGCTGGTCGTTGTTGAGTTTTGGCACAGGGGACAATTGAATAAGAAGGAGCAGGACAAGTAGACCTGCATCTCCTACCGTTTTTGAAATAAAGACAGTCAGGAGGAGAGTGATGATGATAATATCTTGAAGGATAACAGAATTTTCAGTGCTTTAAAATAATAACTGTTACTATTAAAAAAAGCTGTATTTTATTCATTTAATTTTCAGTGTTTTAAAAGTCATTTCAATAAATAGCTAAATACCATGGGACTTCAAAGACAGATATTTTGTTGTAATGCATTTGTTCATTTTCAATTGAAATTAAAGCACATGTTTTCTACATATCCCATGATATTTTATTTTCTCTTATGAGGTGTATTACCAAAACACTCCGTCCATCTGCTCCTGGTCCGGCCCCCCTGTCAAATTTTAGAACCCTTTGTGGCCCTCAAGTCAAAAAGTTCGCCCACCCCTGGGTTAGCATAACACTTCACAACGCAGCAAACGGGGCTCATTTCTGGTGCTGCCTGTAACGGGTTTGTCCATCGTGCCTGTAACAACGTAGCTTTCCTCCAGCTACTCTGGTTCCCTCCCACTTTCCAAAAACATACGGGTTGGGGTTAGTAAATTGTGAGCATGCGATGTTAGCGCCAGAAGCACGGCGATACTTGTCACAAACCCCCAGCTCATCCTCGGACTGCATTGGCTGTGGATGCAAATGCCACTTTCACCATATGCTTCAGTGTTTTGATGTACATATGCCAAATAAACTAATCTTTTTTCTTTTTTGCTCCAACCTCCTTTGGAGAGCCTCTTTGATTGCTTATAAAAGAGCCAGTGCTGGGTCCTCCAGCTTACCTCCATGAGTGATGGTGTGATCATACATCGGGCCCGGGGTACTCGAGTTTGAACCATTCCCACTGCCAAACAGCCACCAAAGACTGTCCGTTTCATTTTCCCATTCGCATGGACTGGATTCAAAATTGCAGGAGATTGCTGCAAGCCAACAGGAACAAGAATTTAGTCCACATGTAGTGTGTATCAGTCCTCATAGAGTGGCTCACAGTGTATACCCTTCAGTGTATATTCTTCAGTATACACACCACTCATTGTACGCACTCCTTCATCTACAGTCCTCAGTGTACGCACACACCCTCAGTCTATACATTTCACTGTATACACATTCCTCAGTGCATAGATCCTAAATGTATACACTCTCAGTACAGAGTACTCAGTGTAGGCACCCCTCAGTGTACACTCCTCTGTGTACAATCCTTAGTGTACACATTCCTCAGTGTATAGGGCTTAGTGTACAGTTCTTAGTATACCCATTCCTTCATGTACAGTGTTTAGTGTATGCATTCTTTAGTGTACACACTCCTCAGTGTATCCATTCCTCAGAGTACAGGCCATTGTGTACACATTCCTCAATATGCAGTCCTTTGTGTACTCATTCCTCAGTGTACAGCACTTAATGTTCCTTTTCAGTGTAAACATTCATCTGTGTACAGTCCTTAGTGTATCCATTCCTTGGTGTATACACTCCTCGATGTACACATTCTGCAGTGTACCGTGCTTAGTGTACACATTCTTCAGTGTACATACACCTCAGTGTACTGTCCTCAGTGTACACATTGCTTAGTGAACAATCCTTCAAGTACATATTCCGACATGTACAGATTCCTCAGTGTACTGTCCTTAGAATACACATTCCTCAATATACAGTCCCTTGTATACATGATCCTCTGTGTACAAATCCCTCAGTGTACAGTCCTTGTTCTACACATTCCTCAGTGAATACACTCCTCAGTGTATGGTCCTTCATGTGCACATTCTTCAGTGAACACATCTGTCAGTATACAGTCCTTACTGTACCCATCCATCTGTGTACTCATTCATGAGTGTACAGTTCTTAGTGTACCCATTCCTCAGTGTATACAATCAACAGTGTACACTCTCCACAGAGTACAGTCTTAGCGTACACATTCCTCAGTGTACAGCTCTTAGTGTACCCATTCCTCACTGTATACATTCCTAAGCGTACAGTGTTAGTGTACCCATTCCTCAGTGTACAGTCCTTGGTGAACACAGTCCTGGGTGTACATATTCCTCAGTGTACAGTTCTTAGTGTCCTCTTTCTCACTGTACTCATTCCTCAGTGAATATACTCCTCAGTATACAGTCCTTAGTGTACCCATTCCTCAACATACACATTTCTCAGCGTATATTCCTTAATGCACCTATTCCTATGTGTAGAGTCCTCAGTGTACCCATTCCTTAGTGTACTGTCCTAGTGTACTCATTCCTCAATGTACAGTCCTCAGTGTACCCATTCCTCGGTGTACAGTGCTTCGTGTCCCTGTTCCTCAGTGTATACACTCAACAGTATGCAGTTCTTAGTTTACACATTCCTCATAGTACACATTCCTATGTGTAGTGTTAGTATACACATTTCTGAGTGTCCAGTCCTTAGGGTATGCAATTCTTAAGTGTACTGTCCTCAGTCCACCCATTCCTCAGTGTATTCATTCCATGGTGTACCTTCCTTATTGTACACATTCATCAGTGTACTGTCCTTAGTGTTCCCACTCAATCTACAGTCCTTAGTGTACACATTCCTCAGTGTACAGTCATTAGTGTTCACATTCCTCAGTGAACCCATTTGTCAGTGCACCCATTCCATGGTGTACCGTCCTTAGTGTACCGATTCCTGAGTGTACAGTCCTCAGTGTGCCCATTCCTCAGTGTACAAATTCCTCGGTATACAATCCTTACAGTCCTTGGTGTACCATTCCTCAGTGTACAGTCCTTGGTGTATCATTCTTCAGTGTACACATTCCTCAGTAGACATACCCTTTGGTGTACACATTCCTCTGTCCATGCATCCTTCAGAGTGTCAGATTTACTATGCTAATTCTCACATCTTGAAGGAACACGTGTGGCTATTCATCTGCCTATCACGTATTGTGTGTCTATGAGACCTGCACACCTTCTTCCTCACACACCATACAGTCATAGATTCATACAGCACACAAAAGGCCTGTTAGCCCAATGGATCCGTGGAAATGTCCTATTTGCTCATATTTAACCCATATCCTTTTCACTCTCCATCCAAGTACTTTCAAATGTTGTTTATCTACCTGCAACAATAACTTCCTCTGCAGTTCATTCCATATACAGATCACCCTCTGAGTGAAAACGTTGCCTCTCAAGTTCTTTTTAATCTTTGTCCTCTCCCTTTAAATTGATACCCTCTAGTCCATGATTCCCGAACCCTGGGAAAAAGGATACATGCATTCCCCTATTGATACCCCTTATACCATTATAACATCGTTCTTCTACACACCAAGGAATAAAGTCCCAGCCTTTCCATCCTCTCCCTATAACTTAGGCTCTTGTGTCCTAGCAACATCCTCGTAAATATTTTTGCTTTGCCTGTGCACAACTACATATCAATTAAAAAAGCATAGATGTGGGAGATGGTTTTAACTGGTGTATTCATGTTACAGAGTGAGAGAGAGAGAGAAAGCAAAAAAATGCGCACGCACAGTCAACAGATCAACATGTAGTGCTAAGGTGGGGGTCATTGCTCTAAAAGTAATAGATCCATACATTACATTTCTGCCCCTTTAGATTAATACAGCATAAAACTGTACATGTACAAAACATTTAATTTCCCTTTCATTAACCCATATTCCAAATAAACATGCTTTCACAATAACAGTCTACAACTACACAGTTCTAAATGTTCAGTCTTTTGGGCAGTTCTGTTACTTTCAGGATAGTGCCTCTGGCCCTGTGGAGTGGCATCAGGTTTGGTAGGTGGTTTGTCTAAGACAACGTTCGCAGTTTCTGGTGTTACGTTGCTGTCAGTGACACGATCATTACTGAGTGGTAAGCCTGGTGACCGTAATGTGTACATCTCGTTAGATGCAGTTTGTTCTTCAGTTGAGCATCCAGCATCTGGTCCACGTGACATCTCCATGCCTGCTCTCCTACATACACTGTGTACATCAGTGGTCCAGTTCTTGAAGCTATCTGACCAGGTGTCCACGTGTCTTCTTGGTGATCACACACCAGGACTTCCTGTCCAATCTTGAAGCTCATTGCTGCTTCACTTGGCAGCTGGCTGAACTGCTTATTCTGCACTTCCCTCCATAGATCTGGTTTCAGGAGGTCTATGCAAGATCTCAGATTCCTGCTCATGAACAGCATTGCAGGTGTTTGACTTGTCATCGCATGAACAGAGTTCTGATGCACAAAAAGGACGTTGTCCATCTTGTGCTGTAGAGAAATGCCCTCCTTGCCCATCACTTTAATGGACTTCTTGTAGGTTTAGATAAACCTTTCAGCTAACCCATTCGTGAGGAGCTGACTTAAAATGTCTGATGGCAGGTTTCTTCATGAATAGCTGGAATTCTTCTGATGTGCATTGTCTCCCATTGTCACTCACAATTTGTTCTGGTAAGCTATTTCTGGCAAAGGTAGTCCTCAGGGCAGAGACAGTCTTTGCAGAGGTGGTTGACTTCATTGGTGTAAACCTCCAGCCAATTCAAATGAGCATCCACAGAAATCAGGAACAAGGAGTTCATGAATGCCCCAGCAAAGTCAATATATACTCTTAACCAAGGTGATGACGGCCACTCCCATGGGCGTAACGGTGTCTGTGAGAGTGTATTTTGAACTTTTTCGCATCCCAAACTGGTTTTGCCAAGTCTTCAATCTGTTTATCTTTTCTGAGCCACCACACCAGACTCTTCATCTTGACTGTACCCAGATTGTGTCCTTCATGCAGATTTTCTAACACTTTAGTGCACAGTTTAGTGGGAACTACGACACAAGATCCACACATCAGCGTTTTTTGACATACCGACAGTTGGTCTTGTCTTGCTGAGAACTCTGGAAACATAGGGTTACTGTAAGCTGGCCATCCTTGCATTGTGATTCCCTAGACTTTTGACAATGTTGAATCATCCCTTGTTTCCCTTCTATTTTGGAATTTATTACCGGCAACTGGTCCAGCAATGCAGTGTGGAACACTTCTGCTGGGTCACAGAATGAAGAGTTTTCTTCACTTGCCAACAGTGGAAGACGTGACAAGCCATCAGCATTGCTGTGTTGTTTGGTGCCCTTGAACTCTGTGTCTTAAGAGTGGGCTCCTAGGAAAAGTGCCCAAGCAGGTTGCAGTCATCACTGGAATTCCCTTCCTGGGATTGGAAATGGACACAAGGGGCTGGTACTCCGTCAGTGGCATAAACTTTTGAATGTAGTGGTAATGATGGAACTTCTGTATTCCCCATACTGTGCATTGTTGTGTTCTGTGCTCGTCAAGTGATCTTGAAGCAAACACAATCAGGCTTTCAGATCCATCTTTCATAATATGTGACAAAATGGCTCCAATACCATAAGAGGACACATTGCACACCAGTCTGAAGGGCAGAGATGGGTCATAAATGGTAAGCAGTTCATCTGTTGTTATTAGTCTCTTTGTTTCCTTGAATGCTTTTTCACATCTTTCTGATGACCATTCCCACTTTGCTCCTGTCTGTAATAGTGCATTCAATGGATGCAGCACTGTAGCAATGTTTGGGAGAAACTGGTGGCAGTAGTTTACAAGGCCCAAGTATGACCTGAGTTGTGACAAATTTTCTGGTTTGGATGCCTGTAGGTAGCACTACTTCAATCTTCTCTTGTGACTTATGTAAGCCATTCTTCTCAATGGCATGTCCACAATATGAGATTTCATTCTTGAAATGCTCACATGGTATTCTCTAATGGTAGCTTAGAAAAGAGTGTTGTAGTCAGCCTCTGGAATTATGGATAAAGCTGACCTTGTATCTAGTTCAATTTTCAGTTTTGCATATCTATTGTGATCCATATTATATTAGAATCTGCTTCAGTCATACTATGCAGTTCTAGATATGACAGTTCGCCTTTGTCAAACTCTACGGTGTCTGATTCTGTTTTGTATTTGATAATTTCATTCATTTGCTTAGTTTTGTGTTTGAGACTTATCACTTGGCTGCGCTTTTTGTCTGCCTTGCACACTTTCTCTATTAGACCTTGTCTGTGGTACCTTCTGCAGACTTTTTAGACCATAAGACCAGAAGGTATAGGAGCAGGAGTAGGCCATTTGGCCCATCGAGTCTGCTCTACTATTCAATCATGGGCTAATCCAATTCTTCCAGTCATCCCCACTACTCTGGCTTCTCCCCATACCCTTTGATGCCCTGGCTAATCAAGAACCTATCTGTCTCTGCCTTAAATGCACCCAATGACTTGGCCTCCACAGCCACTCATGGCAACAAATTCCACAGATTTACCACCCTCTGACTGAAGTAATTTCTCCGCAACTCTGTTCTAAATGGACGTCCTTCGATCCTGAAGTCATGCCCTCTTGTCCTAGACTCCCCTACCATGGGAAATAACTTTGCAATATCTAATCTGTTCAGACCTTTTAACACTCAGAATGTTTCTATGAGATTCCCCCCCCCCCCATTCTCCTAAACTCCAGGGAATACATCGCAAGAGCTTCCAGATGTTCTTCATACGGTAACCCTTTCATTCCTGGAATCATTCTTGTGAATCTTCTCTGAACCCTCTCCAATGTCAGTACTGTACATCCTTTCTAAAATAAGGAGCCCAAAACTGCACACAATACTCTTAAGTGTGGTCTCACAAGTGCCTTATAGAGCCTCATCATCACATCCCTGCTCTTATATTCTATACCTGTAGAAATGAATGCAAACACTGCATTTGCCTTCTTCACAACTGACTCAGCCTGGAGGTTAACCTTTAAGGTATCCTACACAAGGATTCCCAAGTACCTTTGCCTATCTGCATTTTGAATTCTCTCCCCATCTAAATAATACTCTGCCCATTTATTTCTTCCACCAAAGTGCATGACCATTCACTTTCCAACATTGTATTTCATTTGCCACTTCTTTGCCCATTCCCCTAAACTATCTAGGTTTCTCTGTAGGCTCTCTGTTTCCTCAACACTACCCACTCCTCCACCTATCTTTGTATCATTGGCAAATTTAGCCATAAATCCATTAATCCCATAATCCAAATCATTGGCATACATCGTAAAAAGCAGCAGTCCCAACACTGACCTCTGTGGAACTCCACTGGTAACTGGCAGCCAGCCAGAATAGGATCCCTTTATTCCCACTGTCTGTTTTCTGCTGATCAGCCAATGCTCCACCCATGCTAGTAACTCCCCTGTAATTCCATGAGCTCTTATCTTGCTAAGCAGCCTCATGTGTGGCACCTTGTCAAAGATCTTCTGAAAATCCAAGTACATCACATCTACTACATCTCCTTTGTCTACCTGCTTGTAATTTCCTCAAAGAATTGCAGTAGGTTACTCAGGCAGGATTTTCTTTTCAGGAAACCATGCTGGCTTTGGCCCATCTTTTCATGTGCCTCCAGGTATTCCGTAATCTCATCTGTAACAATCGATTCCAACAACTTTCCAACTACTGATGTCAGGCTAACAGGTCTATAGTTTCCTTTCTGCTGCCTCCCACCCTTCTTAAATAGCAGAGCAACATTTGCAATTTTTCAGTCATCTAGTACAATGCAAAAATCTATGGATTCTTGAAAGATCATTGTTAATGCCTTCGCAATCTCTCCAGCTACTTCTTTCAGAACCTGAGGGTGCATTCCACCAGGTCCAAGAGATTTATTCAATTTCAGACCATTAAGCTTCCTGAGCACCTTCTCAGTCGTAATTTTCACTGCACGTACTTCACTTCCTGACACTCTTGAATGTCCAGTATAGTGAGGATGTCTTCCACTGTGAAGACTGATGCAAAATACGCATTCAATTCCTCTGTCACCTCTGCATCTCTCATTACAGTATCTCCAGCATCATTTTTATTGGTCCTATATCTACCCTCAATTCTCTTTTACCCTTTATATATTTAGAAAAGCTTTTAGTACCTTCTTTGATATTAGTTGCCGGCTTCCTTTCATAATTCATCTTTTCCTTCCTAATGACCTTCTTAGTTTCCTTCTGAAAGTTTTTAAAAGCTTCCCAATCCTCTATCTTCCCACTAGCTTTGCTTCCTATTGTGCCCTCTCTTTTGCTTTTACTTTGGCTCTGACTTCACTTGTCAGCCTCAGTAGTGTCCTTCTTCCATTCGAAAATTTCTTCTTACTTGGAATATATCTGTCTTGCACCTCCAGCCATTGCTGGTCTACTGTCCTTTCTGCTAGAGTCAGCCTTAGTCAGTTCCCCTCTCATGCCATTGTAATTTACTTTATTCCACTGAAATACCGACACATTGGAACATAGTTTCTCCTTCTCAAATTTCGAAGTGAACTCAATCATATTGTGATCACGGTTCCCATAGGGTTTTCTTAACCTTAAGCTCTCTTATCACCTCCGGATCATTATACAACACCCAATTCAGTGCAGCCAAACCACTAGCGGGCTCAGCAACAAGCTGTTCTAAATAGCCATCCCTTAGGCATTCTACAAACTCTCTCTCTTGAGGTCCAGTACTGGCCTGGTTTTCCTAATCCACTTTCATGTTAAAATCCCCAACAAGGTTCCGCACTGTAGGCTTACTCAGAAATTCAGAAAGCATGGGATCCAGGGAAGTTTGGCCAGGGGGATTCAGAATTGGCTTACCTGCAGAAAGCAGAGGGTCGTGGTGAAGGGAGTATGTTTGGACTGGAGGGTTGTGACTAGTGGTGTCCCATAAGGATAGGTGCTGGGACCTCTACTTTTCATGATTTTTATTAACGACCTGGATGTGGGGGTAGAAGGATGGGTTGGCAAGTTTGCAGACAACACAAACGTTGGTGGTGTTATGGATAGTGTAGAGGATTGTCTAAATTGAAGAGAGATATTGATAGGATGCAGAAGTGGGCTGAGAAGTGGCAGATGGAGTCCAACCAGGAAAAGTGTGAGGTGGTACACTTTGGAAGGACAAATTCCAAGGCAGAGTACAAAGTAAATGGCAGGATACTTGGTAGGATGGAGGAGCAGAGGGATCTGGGGGTACATGTCCACAGATCCCTGAAAGTTGCCTCACAGATAGATAGGGTAGTTAAGAAAGCTTACGGGGTGTTAGTTTTCATAAGTCAAGGGATAGAGTTTGAGTCGCAAGGTAATGATGCAGCTCCATAAAACTCTGATTAGGCCACACTTGGAGTACTGTGTCCAGTTCTGGTTGCCTCACTATAGGAAAAATGTGGAAGCTTTGTAAAGGGTACAGAGGAGATTTACCAGGATGCTGCCTGGTTTAGAGAGTATGCATTATGATCAGAGATTAAGGGAGCTAGGGTTTTTCTCTCTGAAGGAGGATGAGAGGAGACATGATAGAGGTATACAAGATGTTGAGAGGAATAGATAGAGTGGACACCAGTACCTCTTCCCCAGGTCACCACTGCTCAATACAAGAGGGCATGGCTCTAAGGTAGAGGGTGGGAAGTTCAAGGGGGATATTAGAGGAAGGTTTTTCACTCAGAGAGTGGTTGGTGTGTGGAATGCACTGCCTGAGTCAGTGGTGGAGGCAGATACACTAGTGAAATATAAGAGACTACTAGACAGGTATATGGAGGAATTAAAGGTGGGGGGTTATATGGGAGGCAGGGTTTAAGGGTCAGCATGACATTGTGGGCTGAAGGGCCTGTACTGTGCAGTACTATTCTATGTTTTATTATCATGACATTGCTCTTCTGACCATTTTCTTTGATCCAACAGTTACTTGCATCATGGGAGGATTTGCACATTGATAACATCTTTGGCTTTTTGCACCATTCAGGGACATTTTGTACATTTCACATTCTACCTTCCTTTTCAATAGTTCTTCTGCATCCTTTGCTGCAGTCTGTTACAATATTGCAATGGTCAATGCCCATCCTAAGGGTAGGTCTCTTTCTGACAGTAGCCTCATTTGAATGCTTTGACAATGCGTGCTACATACAAACTTATCCCTTAATGCAACAGAAAGTCCATCTCTGAAGTCACAGTGCTGGGAATGTTTGTGCAGTTCTGCAATGTATTCTTTTAACTGGTTCCTTCTGTAAAATCTAATCTCTCGGCTATTACCAGTGGTTTAGGGCTCAAGTGAGTTTGTAAAGTTGTAATAATTTTGTTGAATGTCTTGCTTGCTGGCTTTTCAGTGGTTACTAAGTTAAATAAGAGACTGTACTGTATGTTTTTGGGTCCATTAACCTCAGAAGTGCAGAGACTTTCTTTTGCTCCTCCACATTGTTTGCATTACAATACAGTTCAACCCTCTCAATATATGACTCCCAGCCTTCATTAGCCCTAACAAATTCATCAACTTTCCCAAATGAAGCCATCACCATGTTTTCACTTTAAATTCAGCTTGTCTTTCACTGTTATTCTTGCATTTCTTTGTTAGTGTCTGTGACGGCTTTCTCAAGCTGATTAACGCTCACTGTTTTGTCCCGTAACTGTTGGTGCAATTCATGATATTTTCTGACATTCAGGTTCATACTCGTCACCAATTTGTTGTGTCTGTGCACAACTACATATCGATTAAATAAAAGCATGCATGCGGGAGATGGCTTTAACTGATGTGAATACAGTGTGAGAGAGGGAACAACACACATGCCTAAACAACAGTGTATGCACAGACAACAGATCAACATGTAGTGCTGGGAGCGGGTGTCATTGCTTTTAAAGAAATAGATCCATACATTACTTATTTCTTCACTCTTTCCAAGTTAATTACATCTTTTCTAAAAGAGGGTAACCAAAATTGAACACAATGTTAGACTGTCTTTAAAGAGAGTGAACCCTTGCAAGGCAGAAGGTCTCGATGGAGTACCTGGTAAGGCTCTGAAAACCTGTGCCAACCAACTAGCAGGAGCATTTAAGGACATTTTAAACCTCTCACCGCTACAGGCAGAAGTTCCCACTTGCTTCAAAAAGGCAACAATTATACCAATGCCAAGGAAGAATAACGTGGGCTGCCTTAATTACTATCGCCTGGTAGCACTCACATCGACAGTGATGAAATGCTGTTGGTTGGTTATGACTAGACTGAACTGCCTCAGCAAGGACTTAGATCCATTGCAATTTGCCTATCGCCACAATAGGTCAACGGCAGACACAATCTCAATGCTCTCCACAAAGCTTTAGACCACAACACAAACACCTAAGTCAGGATGCTGTTCATTGACTAGCTCAGCATTTAGTACCATCATTGCCACAATCCTAATTGAGAAGTTGTAGAACCAGGACCTCTGTACCTCCCTCTGCAATTGGATTCTTGACTTCCTAACTGAAAGACCACAGTCTGTGCAGATTGGTGATAACATCTCCTCCTCGCTGATGATCAACACTGGCACACCTCAGGGGTGTGTGCTTAGCCCACTGCTCTACTCTCTGTATACACATGACTGTGCGGCTAGACATAGCTCAAGTACCATCTATAAATTTGCTGATGATACAGCCATTGTTGGTAGAATCTCAGGTGGTGACAAGAGGGCATACAGGAATGAGATATGCCAACTACTGGAATGGTGCCACAGCAACAACCTAGCACTCAACGTCAGTAAGGTGAAAGAGCTGATTGTGGACTTCAGGAAGGGGAAGACATAGGAAACAGGGAAGATATGGTAGGGTACAGGAACCGTGGTGTACAAACCTAGTCAAGAAGAAAAGAAAAGCTTACAAGGTTCAGAGAGCTATGTAATGTTAGAGATCTCGAAGATTATAAGGCTAATAGGAAGGAGCTTAAGAAGGGAATTAGGAGAGCCAGAAGGGGCCATGAGAAGGACTTGGAGAGCAGGATTAAGGAAAACCCCAAAGCATTCTACAAGTATGTGAAGGGCAAGAGGATAAGAAGTGAAAGAATAGGATCTATCAAGTGTGACAGTGGGAAAGTGTGTATAGAACCAGAGGAAACAGCAGAAGTACTTAATGAATAATTTACTTTAATATTCACTATGGAAAAGGATCTTAGTGATTGTAGTGATAACTTGCAGCAGACTGAAAAGCTTGAGCATGTAGATACTAAGAAAGAGGATGTGCTGGAGCTTTTGAAAAGCATCAAGTTGGATAAGTTGCCAGGACCGGATGAGATGTACCCCAGGCTACTGTGGGAATCAAGGGAGGAGATTGCTGAGCCTCTGGCAATGATCCTTGCATCATCAATGGGGACGGGAGAGGTTCCGGAGGATTGGAGGGTTGCGGATGTTGTTCCTTTACTCAAGAAAGGTAGTAGAGATTGCCCAGGAAATTATAGTCCAGTGAGTCTTACCTCAGTGGTTGGTAAGTTGATGGAGAAGATCTTGAGAGGCAGGATTAATAAACACTTGGAGTGGTACAATATGATTAGGAATAGTCAGCATGGCTTTGTTAAGGTCGTGCCTTACGAGCCTGATTGAAATTTTTGAGGATGTGACTAAACACATTGATGAAGGAAGAGCAATAGATGTAGTGTATATGGATTTCAGCAAGGCATTTGATAAGGTACCTCATGCAAGGCTTATTGAGAAATTAAGGAGGCATGGGATCCAAGGGGACATTGCTTTGTGGATCCAGAACTGGCTTGCCCACAGGAGGCAAAGAGTGGTTGCAGACAGGTCATATTCTGCATGGAGGTCAGTCACCAGTGGAGTGCCTCAGGATCTGTTCTGGGACCCTTACTCTTCATAATTTTTATAAATGACCTGGATGAGGAAGTGGAGGGATGGGTTTAGTAAGTTTGCTGATGATGCAAAGGTTGGAGGTGCTGTGGATAGTGTGGAGGGCTGTCAGAGTTTACAGAGAGTCATTGACAGGATGCAAAACTGGGCTGAGAAGTGGCAGATGGAGTTCAACCCAGATAAGTGTGAGATGGTTCATTTTGGTAGGCCAAATATGATGGCAGAATATAGTATTAATGGTAAGACTCTTGGTAGAGGATCAGAGGGATCTTGTAGTCCAAGTCCATAGGACGCTCAAAGCAGCTGTGCAGGTTGACTCAATGGTTAAGAAGGTATATGGTGTTTTGGCCTTCATCAATCATGGAATTGAATTTAGGAGCTGAGAGGTAATGTTACAGCTATATAGGTCCCCCGGTCAGATCCCACCTGGAGTACTGTGCTCAGTTCTGGTTGCCTCGCTACAGGAAGGATGTGGAAGCCATAGAAAGGTTGCAGAGGAGATTTACAAGGATGTTGCCTGGATTGGGGAGCATGTCTTATGAGAATAGGTTGAGTGAACTTGGCCTTTTATCCCTGGAGCAACGGAGGATGAGGGGTGACCTGATAGAGGTGTATAAGATGATGAGAGGCATTGATTGTGTGGATAGTCAAGAGGCTTTTCCCTAGGGCTGAAATGGTTGCCACAAGAGGACACAGGTTTAAAATGCTGGGGAGCAGGTACAGAGGAGATGTCAGGGGTAAGTGTTTTACTCAGAGAGTGGTGAGTACATGGAATGGGCTGCTGGCAACGGTGGTGGAGGCGGATACAATAGGGTCTTTTAAGAGACTTTTAGATAGGTACATGGAGCTTAGAATAATAGAGGGCTATAGATAAGCCTAGTAATAAAAGGTAGGGACATGTTCAGCATAACTTTGTGGGCTGAAGGGCCTGTATTGTGCTGTCGGTTTTCTGTTTCTATACCAATCCTCATAGAGGGATCAGAAGTGGAGAGAGTGAGGTGCTTCAAGTTCCTGGGTGTCAAGATCTCTGAGGATCTAACCTAGTCACAACATATTGATGTAGTCATAAAGAAGGCAAGACAGCGGCTATACTTATTTGGAGTTTGAAGCAATTTGGTATTTCAACAAATACACTCAAAAACTTCTATAGTTGTACTGTGGAGAGCATTCTGACAGGCTGCATCACTGCCTGGTTTGGGGGTGTGACCGAAAGAAGCTGCAGAGGGTTGTAAATCTAGTCAGCTCCATCTTGGGCACGAGCCTACAAAGTATCCAGGACACCTTCAGGGAGCAGTGTCTCAGAAAGGCAGTATGCTTTATTAAGGACCTCCAGCACCCAGGGCATGATCTTTTCTCACTTTTACCAACAGGTAGGAGGTACAGAAGCCTGAAGACACACACTCAGTGATTCAGGAACAGCTTCTTCCCCTCTGCTATCTGATTCCTTAATGGACATTGAAGCTTTGGACACTACTTCACTTTTTTTAATATGCAGCATCTCTGTTTTTGCACACTTTTAAAAATCTATTCAAAATATGTAATTGATTTACTTGTTTATGCATTATTATGTTTTATTTTATTTATTTTTCTCTCTCTGCTAGATTATGTATTGCATTGAACTGCTGCTGCTAAGTTAATAAATTTCACGTCACATGCTGGTGATAATAAACCTGATTCTGATTCAATACTGCAGTAGCGGCTCACCAACATCTCTTACAACACAATATCCCAAATTCTATTCTCAATGACCTGATCAACAAAGACCGGTCTGCCAAAGCCGTCTTCATCAACCTGTTTACCTGTGACACCATGTTCTTGGAATTATGGAATTAAGTACCATTGTTCTACAATGCTCCTCAGGGCCCTACCATTCACTGTTCAAAACCTGTCCTCATTTAACTCCCTAAAATGCAACATCACATTCTTATCCATCCAAATAAAACTCCATTTGTCATTCCTCACTCCACTTACCCAGCAGATCAAGACCCTGCTGTAATTCTTGATGACCTTCTTCACTGTCTATGACACAACCTGCTTGAGTGTCATCTGCAAACTTAGTAACCATGCCGTGTACCTTCTCTTTCAATCCGCTGATGGAGATGACAATAAGCACTGGGTCCAGTACTGACCCCTGAGACACACCACTAGTTCGAGCCTCCAACCTAAGAAACAATCTTCCACCATCATGATTTGCTTCATACCAGCAAGACAATTTTGCATCCAGTTGGCTGCTGTCCCTGGATGCCATGCCATCTGAACTTCCAGAGCGGCTTGCTATGCAGAACAATATCAAGGAAGGGTCTTATTGAAGTCCACCAAGACAACGTCAGTGCGCTGTCCTCATTAATTTTCTTGGTTACTCCTTCAAAATGCTCACTTAAATCCATGAGACATGATCTTCCACCACAAAGCCATGATGACTATCCCTAATCAATCTCATTCTTTCTCAGTATGTATATCTGACCTCTAGGATCCGCTCAAACAACTTTTCTAGCACATTACTGCTCTACAGTTGCCAGGTTTTCTATCTTAAATAAAGGCACATCATTACCATCCTCCACTCTACTAGCACCTCACCTATTGTCATTGATTACGCACATATTTCACCTAGGTCTCCCACAATTTCTTTTCCAGCCTCCCATAGATATGGATATACCTAATCAGGCTCAGAGACTTGTCTACCTTCACATGTTTTAGGACATCTTACTGTAATGTGTATATCTTCAAGACTTACCCATTAATGTTCCCTAACATGAAGTGTTCATGTTTTCTCCACTGCAAAACCAAAAAAGAAATATTGAGGACCTTGCCATCTACTACCTCTCCACACACTGATTAACACACACAAAATGCTGGAGGAACTCAGCAAACCAGGCAGCAGCTATGGGAAAGAACGCAGTTGATATTTAGGACTGAAACGCTTTGGCAGGACTAATACTCTTTTCCATAGATGCTGCCTAGCCAGCTGAGTTCCTCCAGCATTTTGTGTGTGTTGCTTGGATTTTGGATTGTGTTACTGCAGATTTTCTCTTGTTTGTGATTGGTCCACATACTGATATCCACTTTGGTTTTTGTGCAGCCCTATTCTCTTCTTTTTAACACATTTCCCTTTCATAGAATTATAAAATATTTTTGGATTCTCCTTAACCTTCTCTGCCAAACCTATCACATGCCCCATTTTTGCCCTCATATTTTCTTTTTTAAGTATACTCTTGCAACCTTTAAACTCCTGCAAGGATTTACTTGTTCCTAGCTATCTGCACCTGATGCATGCCTCCTTCATTTTCCTGACCAGGGCCCTCAATATCCTTTGTCGTCCAGGCTTCCATGCTCCTGCTGTCCTTGCCCTTTACTCTAACAGGAACATATAGATCTTGAGCTCTTGGTACCTCACTTTTTAAAGGCCTCACACTTGCTGGACGGCTGGTGGCATTGTGGCATCAGTGCCGGACTTCGGAGCGAAGGCTTCTGAGTTTGAATCCGGCTGGTAACCATGCGCGCTTTCCATCCGTGCTGGGTTGAGCATCAAGCTAGCAACTCGACCTCATAAAAAAGAAATTGCCTGCTCCATCAACAGCAAAAATGGCCATATGAAATGGCAATTGATGGCCTATGCTCTCTCGTGAGTTGAAAGGCAATTTCTCTTCTCTCTCACATGCCTGAAAGCCACCTGTTCAAAGTCACCACTCAATGTCAGAGAAATGTATACAATATACATCCTGAAATGCGTTTTCTTTGCAACCATCCACGAAAACAGAGGAGTGCCCCAAAGAATGTACGACAGTTAGATGTTAGAACCCCAAAGTCCCTCCCAGCTCCCCTCCCTCCTGCATATAAGCGGCAGCAAGCAACAATCACCCCCTCCCCCCACCAGCAAAAAAAGGAGCATCCTTCCTAACGCTGTCAAAATTCACCTTGCCCCTTTCAGTTCTGGACTAGTTCAGTCCTTTTTAGTACTGAACTATTCTAAAACTAGTATTCTAAAACTAAAAGGAATTATGATCACTGATCCCAAAATTCTCTCCCACTACCACCTCAGTCGCTTGCCCTGCCCATCTTCCCAAGAGTAAGTCAATCTTTGCCCTTTGCCTATATTGCTTGAGGAAACTTTCCTGAACACATTTAACAAATTCCAGCCTATCTAAGCCATTGGTACTACTACAATCCCAGTCTACATTAGGAAGGTTAAAATCCCCTACAGAGACAGCCATGTCATTTTTGCATCACTCCACAATCTCATATTTGTTTATTTAATCTCCATGGACTAACTGGGGACATTTAGTACAATCCAATACAACAGACACATCCAATCTTTCCCCACTTGAAGATAACTCCAACAACATTGTATTTCCATTCCACTGCCTTGAGTTCTGTCACTCTGGGTTACTTCTGTCAGCAGACATTAAGTTCCTGTCTAATATTCCCTTATGACGCATAAGAGTGTACACCCGCACAAACTCCAGGTAAGCAGACCAAGAGCCAAAAGAGGATTCTTCCTGGTGTTGTCTGGTCTACTGGATACATCAAATCTTGTTAAATGTCCTGGCTGAACACCCAGCTGACAAATCCAGAGCTGGGCTTTGAGCTCAAGGTTTTAAATAGAAACAAGCAGCACTCAATTGTAAAAAAACATGTGGAAACTACTCAAGACTGCACAGATTTGCATATTGTGAAGGAAGCTTTCAACGTCAACTGGGAAGTTGTCTTCCATCACCTGTTCAAAAATGAGGACCAAACCAAAGCCTGCCACAAGGAGTAATTCCCCAATCCTGCCATCCTGCCTCCAGCGTTTTGCCCATTTCCCTCCATCCGATATCTCTACTGACCCAATCCCTCACCACTGGGAAGCTTCTCTTCAGTTATTCTATTGAAACCCATTGCATTCCTGAGTATTTTTATTGTTTTATTATTCATTTATTAATGGGATCTGGGCCCTGTGAATGAAACTGGCATTGAAGGTGGGCTGAGCTGCTTTCTGAACAGCAGCAGGTCTTCTGGTGAAGATACTTCCCCAGATGGGATAGGAGTTCCACAATTTAGAGCCAGCAACAAAGAAGGAACTTACCCTTCATATCCCTTCTAAGCCTCCTTAAACCTTTGTCTTCTTGTACTAAGATGTTCCCACTTAATTAGGAAAAAGTAGTAGCTACCCTATCTATGCATTTGATAAGTTTATGTACCTCTATCTGATACCTCTCAGCCTCCTTTGCTGCAGAGAAAACAGACCTTAGCTTCTCCATATTCCCCTGACAACTGTACTGCTCCATCTAGGTGACATCCTAATGAGCTCTCCCTGCCCTCTTTCCAGTGCAATGGTATCCTTCCCATGTCCAGAAAAGCACACAGTACTACTCCAGGTGCAGGTAATCTGATGTTTTATGAAGCTGAAACATTGTCCAACTCCTGTACCCATCCCAATACTTCAGTGTCTCACAGGAGACCACCACTGGAAGGGCAGCAGGGACCCACTCTCTGATGGGACAGGTCTAGAACTGCGGGATATCAGGGGAACCATTAGCAGGGGAGAGCTTGAAGCAAAGGTCCTATGTCGCGTGCGATGGTGCAGCTATCAGCCTGGCTTTAATGTAAAACTAACCTCAGTAATTGCTGTAGAACTCTTAAGTGCTTTGCTTTGTATAAACCTTTTTAGGTGAGAAAATGATCCATGTTTGCTAACGTTGCTGCCCAATTAGTGTCTGCTTTGGTTCACTGCGACAACTTTGAACACTTCATTATATCACGCTGTAATCAGTGCCATACAAGCAATAAAATACACAACTTTTCAAGCGGTTCTCTAGCAGAATCCATAAATATCCTTCGTAAAGCCACCAAATGGTAAAAGTGACTTTAAAAAAAAAGCTACAACTTACCCAGGAGGCTATGTGGGAGCAAGAATAGTGATAGAAGTGTGAGGAAACGCATTAGGAACTTCTCGCAGTGTAGTGACTGCATCTCAAAGCAAGCAGCGAATAGAACGGAATGCACTTTGATAAGCTTTGGACTTTAATCATCCTATCAACATTTCCCTAACATCCCCTTATTTCTCAATTGTTTTTGGACTGGTTTTATGAGCATTTGCCTTAACTTTAACCTGAACTTCACTAACTTTGTTGCAATCTCAAGGTGACCTTTAAAGAGCCTTTTTTATTCATTTTTCAACATCTGTGTCAGAGACCAGTGCTTGTTGCATCTCTCTGATTACCTTACCCCGCCCCGAGGAGGTGGAGAGCTGCTGTCTCGGACCGCTGCCTTTTCTGGGCAAAGTACTCCCATAGGGTTGCTGAGCAGGGAATTCCAGGACTTAAACACGGCAATAGAGAGACTGTTGAGCAGCACAGTGACACAATTAGAAGAGCAAATTCTTAGCTCCAGCCACCCAGGTTTGGCTTTGATCTCCGGTGCCGTCTGTGTAAGAATGCATGTTCTCCCTGTTACATAGAACCTGGAAGAGTACAGCACAGGACAGGCCATTCGGCCCACAATGTTGTGCCGAGCCAGCTAAAAGGCAAATCAAAAACACCCAAACACTAATCCCTGCTACCTACACCATGTTTATATCCCTCCATATTCCTCACATCCATGTGCCTATCCGAACGTCTCTTAAAAGTCTCTAATGTATTTGCCTCCACCACCATACCAGGCAGCTCATTCCAGACGTCAGCAACTCTCTGTGTGGCTCCTAGAGCTTACATTTCTAAACAGAAGCTGTCCAGTTTTTCCCTGAATGTTTCTCCACTTTGTAATAAATGTCCAGTTTTTATCCAAACGTTTCTCCACTTTGTAATAAATGTCCAGTTTTTATCCAAACGTTTCTCCACTTTGTAATAAATGTCCAGTTTTTATCCAAACGTTTCTCCACTTTGTAATAAATGCAACTCTGCTGATGCCTCTTTAATTCATATGTTTCGGTTTTGCCCTAAAATTGGAAAGTTTTGGCGAGAAGCATTTCATACCTTCTCACAACTTTTTAGGGTCCAATTTGACCCAAATCCCCTTACTGCCTTGTTTGGTATTATTGCAAATGAAGATATAACTTTAAATACTCCTAACCTACAGGTTTTAGTTTTTACCTCTCTTTTAGCAAGGAGAGCAATCTTGCTTAAATGGAGGGAGTCTACCCCTCCTACACATCTTCAGTGGCTACGTGATATTATGTCTTTTTTAAATTTAGAAAAGATCCACTGCTCAGTCTTAAATTCGAAACAATCTTTTTACGATGTTTGGGGACCTTTCCTAAATTACTTTTCCAATTTATAAAGTTTAACAGTGCACAGACTTTTATGTATATTTTTATCTTCTCTTCTTAAGTGAATATGTCTTTTTTTTTCTAATTATCCATTATCATCCATCAGCTTTTCTCTTTGGTAGTTGGTAGGGGGTTGACTTTTTTATATAAAACATTTATTTTATGATGTTTGACTTATCTTTACATTTTTGATTACAGAGTGGTATACCTTTATGTGTTATGCTATAACATTTTGATCAATTTTATTACAATATATAAATGTACATAAGTTATGTTGAGATGTATCTATGTGTTGCACTCTGTAAATCTTGTTTTTTTCCTTCTGAATAAAAATATTGTAAAAAAAAGCAACTCTCTGAGTAAAAAACTTAACCCTCACATTCCTTTTGAACCTACCCCTTCTTACCTTCAATCCAGGCCCTCTGGTATTAGACATTTCAATCCTGGGAAACAGATCCTCTCTGCCCACTCTATCCATACCTCTCATAATCTTATAAACCTCTATCAGATCTCCCCTCAGCCTCCAGCACTCCAGAGAAAACAATCCAAATTTATCCAGCAAACACGAGGAAATCTGCAGATGCTGGAAATTCAAACAACAACACACATTTCCACAAAATGCTGGTGGAACACAGCAGGCCAGGCAGCATCTATAGGGAAAGGCGCTGTCGACATTTCGGGCCGAGACCCTTCATCAGGACTAACCAAAAGGAAAGATAGTAAGAGATTTGAAAGTAGTGGGGGGAGGGGGAAATGCAAAATGATAGGAGAAGACCGGAGGGGGTGGGATGAAGCTAAGAGCTGGAAAGGTGATTGGTGAAAGTGATACAGAGCTGGAGAAGGGAAAGGATCATGGGACGGGAAGCCTCCAGGGGAAAGAAAAGGGGGGAGGGAACACAGAGGGAGATGGAGAACAGGCAAATAACTAAATATGTCAGGGATGGGGTAAGAAGGGGAGGAGGGGCATTAATGGAAGTTAGAGAAGTCAATGTTCATGCCATCAGGTTGGAGGCTACCCAGCCGGTATATAAGGTGTTGTTCCTCTAACCTGAGTGTGGCTTCATCTTCACAGTAGAGCAGGCCATGGATAGTCATACCAGAATGGGAATGGGACGTGGAATTAAAATGTGTGGCCACTGGGAGATCCTGGTTTCTCTGGCAGACCGAGCGTAGGTGTTCAGCGAAACGGTCTCCCAGTCTGCGTCGGGTCTCACCAATATATAAAAGGCCACATCGGGAGCACCAGACACAGTATACCACACCAGCCGACTCACAGGTGAAGTGTTGCCTCACCTGGAAGGACTGTCTGGGGCCCTGAATGGTGGTGAGGGAGGAAGTGTAAGGGCAGGTGTAGCATTTGTTCCGTTTACAAGGATAAGTGCCAGGAGGGAGATCAGTGGGAAGGGATTGGGGGGGACGAGTGGACAAGGGAGTCACGTAGGGAGTGATCCCTGCAAAAAGCAGAAAGAGGGGGGGGAGGGAAAAATGTGCTTGATAGTGGGATCCCGTTGGAGGTGGCAGAAGTTACGGAGAATTATACATTGGACCTGGAGGCTGGTGGAGTTGTAGATAAGGACAAGGGGAACTCTATCCCGAGTGGGGTGGCAGGTGGATGGGGTGAGGGCAGATGTGCGGGAAATGGGAGAGATGCTTTTGAGAGCAGAGTTAATGGTGGACGAAGGGAAGCCCCTTTGTTTAAAAAAGGAAGACATCTCCTTCATCCTGGAATGAAAGCCTCATCCTGAGAGCAGATGCGGCGGAGACAGAGGAATTGTGAGAAGGGGATAGCATTTTTGCAAGAGACAGGGTGGGAAGAGGAATAGTCCAGGTAGCTGTGAGAGCCTGTAGGCTTATAGTAGGTATCAGTAGATAGGCCATCTCCAGAGATGGAGACAGAAAGATCAAGAAAGGGGAGGAAGGTATCGGAAATGGACCAGGTAAATTTGAGGGCAGGGTGAAAGTTGGAGGCAAAGTTAGTGAAGTCGATGAGCTCAGCATGCGTGCAGGAGGCAGCGCCAATGCAGTCGTCGACGTAGCGAAGGAAAAGGGGGGATGGATACCCGTATAGACTTGGAAAATGGACTGTTCCACAAAGCCAACAAAAAGGCAGGCATATCTGGGACCCATGTGGGTGCCCTTGGCTACACCCTTGTTTTGGAGGAAGTGGGAGGAGCCAAAGGAGAAATTATTGAGAGTAAGAACTAATTTTGCTAGACGGAGGAGAGTGGTGGTAGAGGAGAACTGGTTAGGTCTGGAATCCAAAAAAAAAGCGAAGAGCTTCGAGACCATCTCGGTGGGGTATGGAGGTCTATAGGGACTGGACGTCCATGGTGAAAATAAGATGGTGGGGGCCAGGGAACTTAAAATCATTGAAAAAATTCAAAGCATGAGAAGTGTCACAAACATAGGTGGGAAGAGATTGAACAAGGGGGGGATAAGACAGTGTCAAGGTATGCAGAAATGAGTTCAGTGGGGCAGGAGCAAGCTGAAACAATAGGTCTACCCGGACAGGCAGGTTTGTGGATCTTGGGTAGGAGGTAGAAACGGGAAGTGCATGGTGTGGGAACTGTGAAGTTGGTAGCAGTGGATATTATCCAGCCTCTCAAAATAGCACCTGCTTTCTAAACCAGGCAGGGTCCTGGTGAAGCTCTTCTGCAGTCTCTCCAAAGCCTCCTTCCTACAGTGAAGCAACCAGAACTGCATGTGCACGTTTCCTCTGCATGCTCTAGATTCCTATCACAAAGACATGATGGTTGATAGGTTAGTTGGCCACTGTAGATTACCCCCAGTGTATGTGAGTGGCAGAATCTGGGGCAAATTGGTGGGAATGAGGGGGAAATAAATTGAGGTTGGTGTACAATGATGCTCAATGCTTGATTTTCCCTGCTGTATCATGCTATGGTTGGAGAAATACTTCCCAGTCATGGTGATGTGCAAGCTGGAGAAGGGGTGTTCCATGCATCTTCTCAGTGGTGGAGCTGGGGGCATTTAGGAGATGCTGGAAGCTACATAATGCTGATGGTGGTGGAGGGAACCAATGTTTGGGTATTTTATGGGGGCTTATCAAAAGGGCTGCTTTATCCTGCGGCTTTTCAAGAGTTGTTGAAGATACATTCATCCACTATGCCTATATTGTGCCATGTGGATGATGGAAGGGCTTTGGGATGTCATGGGGTGAGTTGCTCACCACAGATTATCCAGCCTCTGATCAATGCTTGTAGACATGCTATCAATGTGGCTGGTCCTGTTGAAAATGACCCCAGGGTGGTGGGGCAGCAACAGTAGTATCAGTGTATGTCAAGGGTAGGTAGGTCTTGATTGAGATGGTCGTTGTGCAGCACTTTTATGACATGACAGTTCTTTGATATTTATCAGCCCACATCTGAATGCTGTCTTCAACTTGGTGTATTTGTTGAAGTGGTGCCAATCAAACTGAACACTACAATCATCAGTAAATATCCTGACTTCTAGCATGATAGAGGGAAGGTCACTGATGAAGCAGCTGGAGGTGGTTAGATGTATGACACTTCCCCAAAAGATTTTCACAAAAATATCCTGGGGCTGGGATAATTTACCTCTGAACACAACCAATGTCCTTTGTGGAAGGTATGAGGTGTATGGTTTGACATAGGAGAGTTCTCCCCTTAATACTGACTGACAATTTTTTGATATGTTCATATTTCACTATGACAGTGGAGGCCAAACAGCCCATGAGTCTATACCAGCTCTTAGAACAATCCCATAATCTCATTCCCCCACATTACCTTATTCTTTCACATATGCCCACTATTAGTCCAACCACATCCCTTGTCCTCCATCCCAACCACTCTCCTGCCATCCACCTACACCAGGGGTGATTGACATTGGACAACTGAGCTGCCAGACACAAGCTGGGACATAGATAAATCTGGAGCACTTTGGGGAAGTTTACATGATTATGGGGAAAGGTGCAAACTCCAAAAGATCATCACCTGAGGTCAGGACGAATGTGGGTCACTGACATGCGAAGCATCTCATGGAGCACGTGCCACCCTCCCCACAGCACCCTAGTTCCACACCTGGTCAAAGGATGGTTTGATGTCATAGGCAGTCACTCCCACCCCAGGCCTGGAATCAACATTTCCATGAAGGCTGTAATCGTCAGTACGTTGTTGTGAGCAGGTTAAAGAGTGTGCTTCTTTATTGCTCTGTTCATGACACATCCTTCATCAATTTGCTGATGACAGACACCAAGTCAGCCAATTGGACTTGTCCTGCTTCTTGTGAATACCTGAGCATTTATCTATTTATCTGTAGTCAGATAACTCTGCCGGGATAACTTGGCTGGTGGTGTAGCTGGTTCTGGAGGACAGTTCTTCACTACTACAGCTGGAGGCTCTCAGCCATTTCTTCACATCATATTGGCTGAGACTGGCTTCTATGACGGTGAAAATGAAGGTTGAAGGGAAGATGCATCAACCACTCTGCACTTCTGACTGAATGTAGTTGTAAACGCTTCAATATTTTTAAAACATGCTGGGCACTACCAAATGGAGGACAGGGATATTCTTTGGAAATGCTCGTGTTCACTGTTTAATTGTCCATGGCCATTCATAATGGCAAAGCTTTCACCTGATCCATCAGTGTGAGGCTCCTCACACTTCAGCATCGCTTGGCTCGTACTTTATTATTTTTGGTGCATCTGGTGCTGTTCCTGAAATGTCCTTCCTCAGTGAACCCACAGCTGACCTCCTGGCCAAAGGAAGGGCATAAAATACAGCAAAAATCAAGTTAGAGGATTGGGAAGCTTTTAAAAACCAATAGAAGGCAACTAAAAAAGTCATTAAAAAGGTAAAGATACATGAGGAGTAAAAATATTTATGTTATATCTCTGTCTAAATATGCAAAGTGAAATTATAGTAATTTATAATCAATACTAGGTACAACAGGATAGTCAATACAACATAGAAATACAGTTGTGTCAGCATGAGTTAATCAGTCTGATGGCCTGGCGGAAGAAACTGTCCCGGAGCCTGTCGGTCCTGGCTTTTATGCTACAGTATCGTTTCCCAGATAGTAGCAGCTGGAAAAGTTTGTGGTTGCGGTGACTCGGGTCTCCAATGATCCTTCAGGCCCTTTTACGCACTTGTCTTTGTAAATATCCTGAATAGTGGGAAGTTCACATCCACAGATGTACTGGGTTGTCTGCACCACTTTCTGCAGAGTCCTGAGACTGAGGGAAGTACAGTTCCTGTACCAGGCAGTGATGCAACTGGTCAGGATGCTCTCAATTGGGCCCCTGTAGAAAGAATTTGGGGGGGGGGGGCCCATACCAAACTTCTTCAACTGTCTGAGGTGAACGAGGCGCTGTTATGCCTTTTTCACCATACAGCCAGTCTGTACAGGCCACATGAGATCCTTGGTGATGTTTATGCCGAGGAACTTAAAGCTGTTCACTCTCTCATCCCCAGGTCCATTGATGTCAATAGGGGCTAGACTGTCTCCATTCCTCCTGTTGTCCAAAACCAGCTCCTTTGTTTTTGCGATATTGAGGGAGAGGTTGTTTCCTTGACACCACTGTGTCAGGGTGATCAGTTAGTCTCTGTAGGCTGCCTTGTTATTATTTGAGATTAGGTCAATCAGTGTAGTGTTGTCAGCAAATGTAATTAACAGATTGGAGCTGTGGGTGGCAACACAGTCATGGGTATACAGTGAGTAAAGGAGGGGGCTTAGGACACAGCTCTGAGAGGAACTTGTGTTGAGGGTCAGAGGGGCAGAGATGAGGGAGCCCACTCTTACCACCTGCCAGCAGTCTGACAGGAATTCCAGGATCCAGCTACACGAGGCAGAGTGAAGGTCAAGGTCTATGAACTACTTGTTGAGCCTCGTCGAATATGAAAATAAGCCAGAAATCAAAAGAGGATATCAAAAGTTTCTTCAGATACATAAAGTGTAAAAGAGTGCATATCGGACCGCTGGAAAAAGAGGTAGTAATGGAAGACAATGAAATGGCACATGAACTGAATAAGTATTTTGCGTCAGTCTTCACAGTGAAAAAACATGAGCAGTATGGTGGAAGTTCCAGGTGTCAGGAGTCATGAAGTGTGTGAAGTTATGATTACTAGTGAGAAGGTTCTTGGGAAACTGTAAGGTCTGAAGGTAGATAAGAAACCTGGACCACCTGGAGTTCTGAAAAAGATGGCTGAAGAGATCGTGGAGGCACTAATAATGATCTTTCAAGAATCACCAAATTCTGGAATAGTTCCAGAAGACTGGGAAATTGCAAATGTCATTCTACTCTTCAAGAAGGAAGAGAGGCAGAAGACAGGAACCTATAGGCCAGTTAGTCAAACTTCACTAGTTGGGAAGATGTTGGAGTCGATTATTAAAGACAAGGTCTCAGGGTACTTGGAGGCACATGATAAAATAGGCCATAGTCAGCAAGGTTTCCTCAAGGAAAAATCTTGCCTGACAAATCTGTTGGAATTCTTTGAAGAAATAACAAGCAGGATAGACAATGGAGAATTGGTTGTTGTTGTGTACTTGGATTTTCAGAAGGCCTTTGACAAGGTGCCATACATGAGGCTGCGTAACAAGCTATGAGCTCATGGAAAGATATTAACATGGATGGAGCATTAGCTGATTGGCAGGAGGCAAAGGGTGGGAATAAAGGGAGCCTTTCCTGGTTGGCTGCTGGTGAATGGTGGTGCTTCAAAGGAGTCTGTGTTGGGACCAATACTTTTTACATTATATGTCAATGATTTGGACGATGGAATTGATGGCTTTGTTGCAAAGTTTGCAGATGATATGAAAATAGGTGGAGGGGCAGGTAGTTTGGAGGAAGTAGAAAGGCCAGGTTAAGGAAATTGGCAAAGAAGTGGCAGATGGAATACAGTGTTGGGAAGTGTATGGTCATGCACTTTGGTAGAAGAATTGAAAGGGTTGACAATTTTCTAAGCAGAGAGAAAGTACAAATATAAACAACTGAGGCATGAAGGGACTTGGGAGTCCTGATACAAGATTCCCTAAAGGTTAATTTGCAGGTTGATTCTGTGGTGAGGAAGGCAAATGCAATGTTATCATTCATTTCATGAGGACTAGAAAGTAAAAGAAAAGATGAAATTTTGAGACTTTATAAAGCACTGGTGAGGCCTCACTTGGAGTATTGTGAGCAGATTTGGGTTCCTTATCTTAGAAAAGATGTGTTGAAACTGGAAAACTTTGAAAGAAGTTTCATGAAAATGAGTTCAGGATTGAATGGCTTGTCGTATGAAGAGTGCTTGATGGCTCTGGGCCTGTATTCACTGGAATTCAGAAGAATGAGGGGTGACCTCATTGGAACGTATCGAATGGTGAAAGAGCTTGACGGAGTGGATCTAGAGAGGATGTTTTCTATGGTGGGAGAGTCTAAGACCAGAGGGCACAGCCTCAGAATAAAGGGGTGTCATTTCAGAACAGAGATGAAGAGGAATTTCTTTAGCTAGAGAGTGGTGAATCTGTGGAATTCTTTGCCACAGACAGCTGTGGAGATCAAGTCTTTATGTAGGCAGAGGTTGATAGATTCTTGATTGGTCAAGGCATGAAGGGATATGGGGAGAAGGCAGGAGACTGAGCCTGAGAGGAACATTGGATCAGCCAAGATGAAATGGCAGAGCAGACTTGATGGGCTAAATGGCCCAATTCTGCTCCTATATCTTACGATCTTACAGTGGAGTGAGGAATAGGTTCCCTAGACTTCCCCTATACAGCATGCCCCTCAAAGTCTGGGGAGCCCAAGGCCTTTGCCAATCAATCTCCAGCCAGTTCTTAGCTGTGATGCTGCTAAAGGGAAACCAGCCCAGGCTGCAGGTACCTCAGTGGTGCCTGTCGGGGAGTTCTTGCAGCATTGTGCTCAGAGGGCAGACACACGGGACATCCAAAGCAATACACACAAGATGACGAAATGCCAACTATCTATTCATTGCCATAGATGCTCCCTGACCTCCTGAGCTCCTCCAGCATTTTGTATGTATTGCTTTGGATTTCCAGCATCGGCCCATTCAGCGCTCCATCTACTTTGAGGCTGACTGGTGTGTAACCCAGAGGCTTGATCCCGATTCAATAGGTGCCACCTTACTGCAGTGCATGGATCGTGCTCATGCTGGACTGCCCTGCAGTTGACAGAGTGGGGACAGTTGTGGTATTAGGTTCTTGGCCCCTGCCCTCTAACACTTTCTTCTCCAGTGGCCGTATACTCCTAACCACCATTGCCTTTGTGGTGGGCACAAGTCACCAAGATCAGTATCAGCCGCATTCTAATTAGATGGCCTGTATTTGGCAGGGAAATCTGAAAATAAATGCCAACATTACAGAGTTACAGAGCAGCTTCCATCCTAACACATGCTCGTGATGGTCAGCTAGCCCTGAATACATTTGCACCACTCTCTTTTCTAATAGAGGCCTGGTAAGATTACCAACAAATGGTGTGGGACAGGATTGGAAAAGCCCCTGTCCAGCATCTGGAGATTAGGAGCTGTAACACTCCAAGCTGAGATCCTCTTTCTTCCAACAGTGCATTTAGGTAGTGCCAATAACACTGGACGATGTCCCACAGGGCTTCGCAGGGGTGTTATCAAACATGGCTTGATAATGAGTCACACAGTAAAACCTGAGACTGTAGTTACAGGAAGTCTCATGTGGTTTCAATGATGGGGTGTGTGCGTACATATGGTGTTATGCAGTGTGTTGGAGTTGTGGGTTGTGTACGGGACTTGACATTTTTCGGAGTTTGATGTGCGGAAGATTTGGGGAAGGTGTGAGTTGTGTGTGGAGATGTAGGAGGCTATGTAGACTCTGTGTGGGTGGTTTGCCATGTATGGAACAAGTTACTTGGGGCACTGAGTATGAGGCCTTTGCATGGTAAAGGTGTGCAGTCTGTTTGTGTGGAGGGGTCTGTATATGTCTGGGGTGTCTCATTCAGCACAGAATGCTGTTTAAATATAATTGTACCTGCCTCTGCCACTTCCTCTAGCACATCATTTCAAATACCCACCACCCTCTTTGTGAAAAAAGTTGCCCCTTTGGTCCCTTTTAAATCTTTTGGCTCTCACTTTAAATCTGTGCCCCCTAGTTTTAGACTCCCCTACTCTGAGAAAAAGTCTGACTCTCCACCTTACCTGTGCCCCTCAAAATTTTATAAACCTCGATAAAGCTTCCTTTGTTCTACTGAAATAGTCCCAGCTTTTTGAATCTCTCTTAATATCTCAAGCCCTCCAGGCCAGGCCACGTTCCTGTGAATCGTTCCTCGCTGTGAATCGTCACATCTTGCTGCAGCATAGCAACCCGAGCAGGAGACAATTCTCCAATTACAGCAGACAACTGCAACACCATGTCCCAATTTCTATTTTCAATGCCTCGGCCAATTAAGACAAGCATACTATATGGCTTCTTCACCACACTTTCTACCTGTATACCTGTAGAGAGCTAGGTACTTGTACCCCAAGGTCTTGTTGTTCAGTCACACTCCTCAGGGTCCTGCCATTCATCTGGTCTAACTTATACAAATGGATTAATTTGCACTTATCTAAGTGTAACTGCCATTCCTTTGCCCACTTTCCCAGATGATCCAAACCCTGTTGCAAATGCAGACAATCTTCTTCAATGTCCACTACACTTCCAATTTTGGTGTTGTCCACAAACTTACTAATCATGCCACCTACATTCTCTTCCAAATGACAAAGACTAAAGTACCCAGCATTGATCCTGTGGCACACCACTGGTTATAGGTTTTCAATCTGAAAAATCAACCCCACACTACCATCTTCTGACTCCTTCCACCAAACAATTTATCCTATTTGCTAACTCATCCTGAACCATGAGTGACCTTGTCAAAAGTCTTGCTAAAATCCATGTAGACATCATCCACAATCTTGCCAGATTCCTGCTGCACCTGATTACCTTGTGATCTCCGTCTCAGAGGCCAATGTTAGGTTGTCTTTAAAGAGGGTGAACCCTCGCAAGCTGGGAGGTCCCGATGGAGTACCTGCTAAGGCTCTGAAAACTTGTGCCAACTGACTGGTTGGAGTAATCAAGGACATTTTCAACCTCTCACTACATATCGATTAAGTAAAAGCATGCATGCGGGAGATGGCTTTAACTGATGTGAATACAGTGTGAGAGAGGGAACAACACACATGCCTAAACAACAGTGTATGCACAGACAACAGATCAACATGTAGTGCTGGGAGCGGGTGTCATTGCTTTTAAAGAAATAGATCCATACATTACTTATTTCTTCACTCTTTCCAGGTTAATTACATCTTTTCTAAAAGAGGGTAACCAAAATTGAACACAATGTTAGACTGTCTTTAAAGAGAGTGAACCCTTGCAAGGCAGAAGGTCTCGATGGAGTACCTGGTAAGGCTCTGAAAACCTGTGCCAACCAACTAGCAGGAGCATTTAAGGACATTTTAAACCTCTCACCGCTACAGGCAGAAGTTCCCACTTGCTTCAAAAAGGCAACAATTATACCAATGCCCAAGAAGAATAATGTGAGCTGTCTTAATGACTATCGCCCAGTCGCACTCACATCGACAGTGATGAAATGCTTTGAGAGGTTGGTCCTGACTAGACTGAACTCCTGCCTCAGCAAGGACCTGGACCCATTGCAATTTGCCTATTGCCACAATAGGTCAACGACAGACGCAATCTCAATGGCTCTTCACACGGCTTTAGACCACCTGGACAACAAAAAACACCTACGTCAGGATGCTGTTCATTGACTATAACTCAGCATTTAATACCATCATTCCCACAATCGTGATTGAGAAGTTGCAGAACCTGGGCCTCTATACTTCCCACTGCAATTGGATCCTTGACTTTCTCACTGGAAGACCACAATCTGTGCGGATTGGTGATAAAATCTACTCACTGACGATCAACACTAGTGCACCTCAGGAGTGTGTGCTTAGACCACTGCTTTACTCTCTCTATACCCATGACTGTGTGGCTAGGCATAGCTCAAATACCATCTGTAAATTTGCTGATGATACAACCATTGTTGGTAGAATCTCAGGTGGTGACGAGAGAGCGTACAGGAGCGAGATATACCAACTGGTGGAGTGTTGTTGCACTCAATGTCAGTAAGACGGAAGAGCTGATTGTGGACTTCGAGAAGGGTAAGATGAAGGAACACATACCAATCCTCATAGAGGGATCAGAATTGGAGAGAGTGAGCAGTTTCAAGCTGCTAGGTGTCAAAATCTCTGAGGACCTAACCTGGCCCCAACATATCGATGCAGTTATAAAGAAGGCAAGACAGCGACTATACTTCATTAGGAGTTTGAAGAGATTTAGAATGTCAACAAATACACTCGAAAACCTCTATAGATATACTGTGGAAAGCATTCTGACAGGCTGCATCACTGTCCGTTATGGGGGTGGGGGCTACTGCACATGACTGAAACAAGCTGCAGAGGGTTCTAAATCTTGTCAGCTCCATCTTGGGTACTAGCCTACAAAGTACCCAGGACATCTTCAAGGAGTGGTGTCTCAGAAAGGCAGTGTCCATTATTAAGGACCTCCAGCACCCAGGGCATACCCTTTTCCCATGGTTACCATCAGGTAGGAGATACAGAAGCCTGAAGGCACACACACAGCGATTCAGGAACAGCTTCTTCCCTTCTGCCATCCGATCCCTAAATGGACATTGAACCCATGAACACTACCTCACTTTTTAAAATATATATTTCTATGTTTTGTACGATTTTTAATCTATTCAATATACATATGCTGTAATTGATATACTTATTATTTTTTCTTAAATATTATGTATTGTATTTATTATGTAGCTGCTGCTAAGTTAACAAATTTCACGACACATGCCTGTGATAATAAGCTTGATTCTGATTCTTTTTATCAATCCTATCAGTCATTTCCTCAGAAAAGTAAAGTATTCGATTTCCTATACACAATGCCATGCTGATTATTCCTAATCAGTCCTTTCCTTTCCAAATACAAGTAAAACCCTATCTCTCAGAAACCCTTCCAATTACTTTTCCATCACGGATGTAAGGCTCACTGACCTGTAATTCCTTGAATTGTTCTTGCATCCCTTCTTAAATAAAGGCACAACATTGGCTACCTTCTAGTCTTCCTGTACCTTATCTGTGGCTAATGACGATACAAAAAACAATGGCAGGGTCCTGGGAATCTACTCAACTTGTTTCCATAACATTTGAGGATACTTCTGGTGAGGCCCCATGGACTTATCCACCTTAATGTGCTTCAAGACCACCAACGCTCCCTCCTTCATAACATTGACATGCCTCAGGATATCACTGTCCTCATCCCCGAACTCAGTAGCTTCCATGTTCTTCGCCATGGTAAATATTCATTAAAGACCTCACCCATCTTATGTGGCTTCACACAATATATTAATACTGAGTTACTCTTAATAAACTTTTAATAACTCTTAATAAACAGAATCTTTTTGTACTCCCTACCTTATTAATCAGGGCTCTCTCCTCCACTTTTAATCTCTTAATCTTTTTTCTGAAGTGTACACCTACATTCCTTGTACTCCTCAAATGACTCACTCAACCCCAGTTGCCTACACCTGATAGAATTTAGAATTTTAACTTGTGGACCACTCCTATCATTTTCCATAATCATCTTGAAAGTAAATGTCTGCGCTGATCCAAAGTGCTCCCGCACTGACGCATCAGCCACTGCAGTCTCACTTCTGAGAAGGGGCCGAGAATAGCCGCCCTCTAGTAAGTTCATTCATTATGTGCCATGTCGTGTTACATGGGGAATCATGTAACGTGATCCATAAGCCTGATTGTTCTTGGAAAATTTTTCTGCAGGAGCCTTCTTCTGGACAGTACCTTTACAAGATGCGTGACCCCAACCACTATCAATACTCTTCAAAGATCGTCTGCCTGGCATCAGTGGTCACGTAACCAGGACTTTTGATGTGCACCAGCTGCTCGTAGGACCCACTCCCAAGGCTTCACGTGACTCTATTCTTGAGGGGGGGAGCACTGCGCTAAGCAGGTGCTACACCTTGTCCAAGGGCGATCTGCAGGCTGGCAGAGGGAGGGAGTGCCTTACATCTCCACCCTGCCTCCCGGTAAAGCAACCTACATATTGCTTGATGTTCTGGACAGAGTGGGATGCAGGGTTATGTGTGCGTGCATTGGCAGATTCCGATCACAGCAGAGAAAGGGAGTGCCCTGCTCCCGTACACACAGTGTTCTCAGCAACCTCACCCTTAAATGTCGGCATACAAGGACAGACACTGAATTACTCTGTCACTTCTTACAAAGCTAGCTATCTTTGTTGTAGCAAAGAGTAGGATCAGTCTGTGACAAGAAAATTTACAATTGGCAGTCTTTATCTGGCCTTAATACCTTGTGAACCTTGTGTTGTGGATGGCTGGCCAAAGTTTGGTTGTAAAACAGATAACCTGAGACATGCATGATCATCAAAGATTGGCATGGAACTGCGGGATTTCACTACAGGATACAGAAATGATGCAACAGGGCTGCTCCCCAAAGCCCTGGTGCTTAATACTGATACCTGATACCCTGCTATAAGGCACACAGGTCACATTTCACTGCACTTTTCATCACTTGAGGATGCTTATTATGGGCCATCGCATTAAGGTTCTGTTGTAGCCAGTATGTGTACAGTGAAGAGCTGGACCCCCACTATAAGATCAGGCACTTCCATGATATTCAACATGTTGGCTTGTAACTGGAATCTGTCCCACAGGAGGAGTCCTGGGCACACACTCATCTTCCTGACCCACTTAGTCACGTTGACAGTACACTTAGCACAGATTGGTGTTAATACGGGAGACTGTACGTTTTCTAATTCAGGCTCTCAGTGGTATGTTGTCACACATCTCAGCTCAGATGTACTATAGGTCAGACATAGTGTAACATTCTCTCTGCACTGTTCCATCAGACGTTCTCAGTGAGTTACAGCACGATCGGGCATGAAGCTCTTTCTGTGCTGTCAAAATAGTGCTGGCAGAGATGAGCTGTGAATCGGGAACACCTCTTTTTCCTTTATTAGGGAGAGAGAGAACCTGTGGTATATTGAATTACTGGGTTAATGAATAGTCTGTGGGGTAATCTTAATAGCCTGTGTCTTAATTAATGATTTGCTGCACGCTTGAGTGCTCGGTGGACGGTGCTGATGCGTTTTTTCTGGTGAGGGTGGCGTGGGGGTCATTGCCTCGCTGCTGTTTGTGTGAGAGAGGGGAGGGCCTGGGGGGATTTGGGGTTCTAATGTTTAACTGTCATTCATTCCTTGGGGCACTCCTCTGTTTTCACGGATGTTTGCGAAGAAAAAGAATCTCAGGATGTATATTGTATACATTTCTCTGACATTAAATGTACCTACTCAAACCTAGTGATAAGCTGTGGAGTAAACCCCCCCTCTCCATTGTTTCAAGACAAGGGAGGATTCACTTAGAAGCTGTCATAGGAAACAGTTGGTGTATTGAGTGAGTTGGAGAAGGAACTGGGTATGATGCTTTCTACAATGAATATCACAGTGAAGCTTTGCATGTGATTGAGGTGCCAAAGCAGGCAGGGTCTGATGGACTATACTTGAGTCAGCACCTTCAGGAGAGGAGGGGTGATGAGTGAGCAGAAATAATATTGCTCCATGTTAAACAAATAGTTTTGTAGCCAGTTTCCATTGCAATTTTTGTTCCTTTGTAAATGCAAGAATCCTTCAGTAAAGGAGACTACTAGTCATAAAGTGTTCAGAGCTCCCTGAGACTGGGTGCCCGAATGCAGATTCTGCTGGCTTGTACCCATGTCAAGAGAGTGGTGAGCAATGCTCATGATACTCAACATGTTGCCTTGTAATTGAAATCTGTCTCAAAGTAGAAGTTCTGGGCTGCTGCGTGGCACACACTCATCTTCCTGATCCACTTAGTCACGTTGACAGTACATTTAGCACCGATTGGTGTTAATACTGGAGACTGTACGTTTTCTAATTCAGGCTCTCAGTGGTATGTTGTCACACATCTCCGATCAATTGTACTACAGGTCAGACGTAGTGTAACGTTCTCTCTGCACTGTTTCATCAGATGTTCCCTGTGAGTTACAGCACGATCTGGCATGAAGCTCTTTCAGTGCTGTCAAAATAGTGCTGGCAGAGATAATATGCAGAGGAAACTCCCTCTCCATTATTCTAACTTCCATCAGCCTGAACAGCAACCTCCTACATTCAGTGTTGTGTTTCCTTACACACGTCAGCTGTCCCCCTTTGTGGGAAACTGCTAATTAGAGCAAAATGCCTATAGAGTAAGTTCATCTTTGTATTTATGTTCTATGTCATTTAAAAATGGTTAAGTTTGCTTCACTCATGCACCTTCAGCATCCATTAGGCACTTGCGTACCCATGTCGGCTGATTCAAGGCTGGACGGCAGTATGGGCTGTCAGCAGGAGAAAGAGTCTTCAGAGTTGTACAGACCTCAAACAAGGCCCTTCAGCCCATCGTGAACACAGCAAACCCTTCGCTCATTTACACTAAACTCAATTGCTTGCATTAGCTCTACCTCCCCGATGCCTTGCCTACTTAAGTGCTTGTCTAAATGCCTCTTAAACATAGTGATCTTACCTCAATTCCACCACTCTGACAGCACTTTCCAGATATTAACCTCTCTTGTATAAAACTTAACACTCAAATCCCTTTTAAAACTCACCTTAAATCTATGTCCTTGTTTTGATATCCTTACCATGTGACTATCAATCCTCTCTATGCCTCGCAATGTTATAACCCTCCATCAGGTCAGCCCTCGGCCTTCTTTACTTCAGGAAAAACCAGCCTAGCCTATACAAATGCTCCCCAGAACTAAAATCTTCCCATCCAAGGAAAACCCTTGGTAAGCTCACCAGCACATTCACATCCTTCCTGGAATGCTGCTTCGAGAAATACACAAAATGCTCTCCGTGTGACCTAACCAATAATCTCTCGATAATCCCTCAACTTCAGGGAGGTTGGGAGGCATCTGTCTGTCTCAAAGGACAATGGGTGATGATAATGATGACCATCACAAGCCTGGGTGGAAGGTATGGAGATCCTGAGATGCCCTGTTATCAAGATCTCCCTCTCAACCTTGCCAGTGTAGTCCAAAGGAAAACTTATGAAGCAATACGTTTAGCACCAGCTTGGCTGCAGGAGCTGCTGGAAGGATGTTCAATGACGTCCAGCCGCCTTAGGGGCTCCACTCTGGATTTGCTGGCTGGGTTTCCTTCCGTAGCCTTCGTCTCTCCCGAGGCTGCCCACGGGGCAGTGGAGCTGTTTACCCATAGCTGGGGTCCTGGTTCACGATCACCAGGGCGTGTCCACACACTGGTGGGCCTCTGTGGTACGTGTGCAGGGTCCAGACCTCTTCCCTGTCCTCTGTAGCTCAGCCTGAGTCCGAAAGGAGTTCAGTTTCTGTGTGTCGCCAGCGAGGAGGCACCATGTGAGGCTTGCTGTTAAAAAGGCTGTGTACTGGCAGGGACACATTTACACATTCAGCTCTCCTTTTTGTGAAACTGCTAGCCAGAGGTGGAAGCTGAAGGTGAGAGTGAGAAGCACTACCCACTACACTATCACACTAGACGCGTCACAACAACCATTTTGACACCAGGGAGGTACAAAAAGGCTAAATTAATGGAGCAGCTGAGACAGGATGTGGAAAATGTGAAGTCATCTACATTGGCAGAATAAAATATAAGCGCAGAGCAGCACTTGAATGGTGTGTGATTGAAAGGTGTTGGTTTTCAGAGGTAACTGGGTGTCCTCGTACACATGTGACAAGTACATAAAGTTATTAAGGGAAGTAAATGTCACCTTTTTTTTGCAAGAGGCTTTCAGTACAACAGTAAAATCATCTTACAGCTTAAAGGGTCTGTGATGAGACCACACCAGGCATTTTGTGTGTGGGTCCAGTTTGCCTACCTAAGACTTAGAATTCTTAAAAAAACTGCAGATGCTGGAAATTTAAAGTTCTGACAAAGGGTCACAGACACTAAACATTATGTCAAATGCTATCTGATTTGCATTTTCCATTTTTGTTAAGGAAGGATAGATTTTCAATAGAGGGAGCGTAGCAGGAGTCCACTGGATAGATACCTGTGGTCAGTTGCTCTACAAAGATGGAATTAAGCAGCTTCTCTCGAGTTTGATCCACTGTTGCCTTTGGCTGAATGAAAGGCATATGAAACATTAAAAAAATACTTATCGTTTAACGGAATGGATGCAAATGATTGTTCTGCTGACTGGGTTGTGTAGAACACAAGGATGAGTCTCAAAGGTCAGACTTCTTTAATGTATTCATGTTTGGGGATTTGGGATTTATTGCTTGTCTGTAATTACTCTTGAGATGCTGATGGCGTTGTTTGCTTTGAATTGCTGCAGGACTGGTGAAACTCCTCCCCCAGTGCTGTGGGGGAGGGAGATCCAGGATTTAGGCTAGTGATACATTTCCAAGTCAGGATGGTATGGGGCTTGTTGGGAAATTTCCAGGTACTGGTTTTCACCGGCACCAGATGCCCCTGTCCCTCTCAGTGGCAGAAGTTATGAACTTGGGAGGTGTCCATAGCTTGGGCGAGTGACAGCAGTGCATTTTTTTGGTGATGCACACTGCAGCCTCTGTGCACTTGTGGTGAAGAGAGAAAATGTTTAGGGGAGCGGACAGGATGTGCCAAGCAGACAGGGTGCTGCTCAAGAATTGCCGGAGCCGCACCCATCCAGCCAAGTGGAGGGTATTCTGTCTGGTGCCTGACTTGCGCCTTTTTGATGGTGAAAAGTTCTTGAATTATCACGAGGTGAATCCGGCCTCCGATCTGCTCTCATCAGCTGCTCCAGAATTGATGAGAAGACATTTCTCTAACAAGGGGCTGTGAAGCTTCTGTCACTGATAAATTCCAAGACAGCAATAAATTGTTGAATATTACGGAATCAAGGGATATAGGATCAGTGAGGGGAAGTAGCAGCCATCACATTGACTAGTTCAGCAGACCTCCACCTGCTTTTATTTCCTGCATTCTTATACAATGCATGGCTCCAATTATATTTCTATTTCACATTAATTAATATTGCAGTAACGACAAAATATAAACAGTTCTACTTGACAACTACTGCCATAAATTACATGGATTTCCCTCTCAATATGGAAGACAGACTGCCGTTCCCCATTCACTACCCCTCAGACAGATGCAGCCCTTTTAAGAATCTTTCCTGAGATGTCAGCAGCTGGATTCCAGAGCAAACTCTGAAATAACATCCGGTTTAAGATGGCTGGTGACAGCTTACTAGTGGCTCACAAAGCAAGAAATACAATTAAGTACTTCATTAATAACTCTTTTTCTGAGGAAAACTGTAGTAAACGATCACCGCAAACAATGAAGAGGCGTGCAGGTGCGATGCAAAGTTGGAGCGAGGTTGAGGCATGGTCAAAAAGTAATGGTCAGAGTCAAACTCTGTAATGGTCAAACTCAACGATTTGTAAGGCATATTTGAGAAGTGGTTAGAGTGGGGTGTACTTTGAATTTTGATCTTTATGTAATCAGATATAAAGAATTTGCTCATCTGTGCAAAGTTTATCTACAATCTCCTTACACACAGTCCCACTGACAGCAAGCTTCCACTGGGAGCCAGTTCAAACAGGGGAATTGCTGAGTGCAACGCCATGTACAGATTGCTGTAATTGCTGATAAACCCACAAGGTTACTGAGTTGAAACCTGCTGTAAAACATGACCGCAGTCACCTTTACCAGTGGCTTGCAGAACCCAGACCAGCAGCGTATCTGCTCAGTATCTCCAGCCCTTCCCTGTACATGCCCAGCTGGGAAGACCTTAAAACTACCTCAATCATATGCCCATGGTCCTCCTCCTAAGCTCAGCACTGTGATATAGATCACTGGAAGACAGCTGTTTAACCCCTCAATCCAGGGAGGCCACAGACATCCAGTTGCATAGACTACTGCTACAATAGTACACAAAACTCAACGATTTGTATAAATACGAAAGGCTGTATGTTAACACAAGGAGGAACAAAAGTTTGCTACAGAACGGTTTGAAGGAACAAAGTTGAATGAATAAGAAGCACCAGTGAGAACCCAAATCAGGAGCTTGAGAAATGATGAAATAATCAAAGTGTGATGTCACGAGAAGGCAAATAAGTATTATCATCTGTATCGTAAAAAGGATCACTCCAAGTTACAATGGATGGAATCATAGAGCCATATAGAAAAAGGCCCTTTGGCCCATTGAATCCACGCTGACCAACAAGCAACCAGTGCAAAAAGTCACCAACACTTGTGATAAAATTATGAATAACAAATCATAGATAACAATATTATAAAGCAATTATTAATAAATTCAGCGTGTCATTTCAAGCCAAAGGGTCTAAAGTCACAGAAATGCCAAAGCAGGAAAATTAATGGAAAAATTTAAGGGACAGAATTAATCCAGACTTGGGAAGGTGGCAATTAATCAAGATAGCTAACATGGCTTTCTTCAGAGAAGATCCTGCCTAACCAATCTGATTTGGATTTTCAAAGATATAACAAAATGCCCTGACAGGGACAGTGTAGTTGATGAAGTCTACATGGACTTCAGTAATGCTTTTGACAAGGTCTCACTTGGGAAACTGTTCCAAAAGGTTTGTGTCCATGGGATCTAGAACAAGTTGGATCAAAAATTGGCTTGATAATATAGGAGGCTGAGGATCATGGGGGAAAGCTGATTTTGAGATTGGAAGCCTCTAACCAAAGGTTATCAAATCAGTGTGAACCTAGATGAATATGTCAGCACCATCACAGACTTCATCAGCAAATGTATAGCCAACTGTGTACCAAAGAAGTCAAGCTGGGTGTTCCCAAAAAATAAACCATGGATGAACCAGGAGATCCACTCCCTGCTGAAGTCCAGGACTATGGCATTCAAATCAGGTGACCCTGACCAATAAAAGAAATTGAGATACAAATTTCATAAAGCTATCAGGGTTGTCAAGAGACAATACCAATCCAAAATCAAGTCCCAAACTACTGTAGCTGCCGGCTGTGAGAAGACTTACATGCTATACTGGGCTACAAAACAAAGTCAGGTAGCATCACTGACCGCAGCTTACTCCTTCCAGACCAACATGTACAAAATATTGGAGGAACTCAGCAGGTCATGGAAATTAATAAACAGTTGACATTTTAGGATTAATGAAGGGTCTTGGCCTGAAATATTGACTGTTTATTCCATTCCACAGATGCTGCCTGACTTGCTGAATTCCTCCATTGTTTTGTGTTGCCCACTATCATCCCAATACCCAAGACAAACAAGGTAACATGCCTTATAGACTATTGCTTGGTGCCTCTGATGTTCACCACCATGAAGTGCTTTGAGGGGCTGGTCATGGCATTCATTAAATCTGATCTCCCAAACAACCTCGGTCCACTGCAATTTGTCGACTGCCAAAACAGGTCCATGACAGATGCACCTCTCTGCTAATATACTCATTTCTGGAGCATTTGGACAGTAAAGACAACTTACATTAGATTATTGTCTTCAATACTATAATTCCAAGCAAACTCATCTCCCAACTCCCAGACCAAAATCTGAACACTTAACTCTGCAACTGGATCAGCAATCCAGTTTACCTTGATCTACTCCTGCTATGATTGTACTCAGCACTGATGACTCACAAGGGTGAGTCCTCAGCCCTCTATTCTACTCCCTGTACACTCACAACCATATGGCCAGATTCTGCTCTGCCTCCACCTTGACCATTTTGCATTACCGTGAACTTATTTTTTGGTCTAATTCTGTTCTGTCTTGTACAATTCTTGTATAGTTTATGCTTAATATGTTTTTTTTTTCAGAATGTTGTGCCTGTGATGCTGCTGCACCTAAGTTTCCCATTGCACCTGTGCATACATATGACAATAAACTTTACTCAACTTAACTGTGCACAAAATACAAGTTCAAGAAGGTTATGGTACAACTGTTCTCAATGGCATCTTTAATAGTCTGGTGTGCTCTTCTGCTACTGTAGCCCATCCACTTCGAGGTTTGACTTGTTTTGGATCAGAGATGCTGTTTATTGAAATGCATTGCTATTTGAGTAATCGTGAGTCACCTTCGTGTCAGCTTGAACTAGTCTGGCCATTCTCTGACCTCTCTCATTAACAGGGCATTTTCGTCTGCAGAACTGCTGCTCACTGGATTTTTTTTCACACCATTCCCTATAAACTCTAGAGACTGTTGCGTGTGAAAGTCCCAGGAGTAACTCAAACCAACAATTATTCCATGGTCAAAGCCACTGAGACCTCATTTCTTCACCATTCTGATGTTTGGTCTCAGCCACCACTGAACTGCTTGACCATGCCTGCAAGCTTTTATGCATTGAGTTGCTGCCACATGATTGGCTGATTGGATATTTGCATTAATAGATGCACCTCTTAAAGTGGCCACTCCATGCAAATAAAACATTAGTCAAAAGATGAATTTCCAGGCATCAGACTACAGAAAAAAATGTTCTTGAGGAAATACACTAGAATCTTCAGTGTTTCAGTAATGAAGAGACTGGACAGGTTGGGTTTGTTTTCCTTTGAGCAGAGGAGGAACTGACTGAGATTTATAAAATTAAATAGCAGAGACAGTGGGAAACAGTTCACCAGAGCAGAGGTGGCTAAAAACAGAGGACATAGGTTTAAGGGTTTTCGGCTTGAGGAGATTTGATGTGTATTTTTTTCTACACAGAAGATGGTTGAAATCTAGAATGCACTGCCTGAGGGAGTGTAGGAGATAAGTATTCTCATAACATTTAAGTATTTAAACAAACACTTAATTCATCAAGGCATGGAACACTACTGCCCAGGTGCGTGGAATTAATATAGTCACTTAAAGGTTGGTATCAACAATGATGAATCAAGGGGTCTGTTTCTGAGCTCTATGACTCCAGCATTATTTGTTCTGACCAGCCAATGCATACAACAACACACCTCAAGAGTGTGTGCTTAGTTCACTGCTCTACTCTCTCTACATTCATGACTGCGTGGCGAGGCACAGCTCAAGCACCATCTATAAATTCACCAACGACACAATTGTTGTTGGCAAAGTCTCAGATGGTGATGTGGAGACGTACTGGTTTGAGGTAGATTGGCTGGCTGAGTGGTGTCACAACAACAACCTTGCGCTCAATGTCAGTAGGACCAATGAATTGATTGTGGACTTCAGGAAGGGGAAGTTGGGAGAACACATTTCAGTCCTCTCCAAGGGGTTAGCAGAGGAGAGGGTAAGCTGCTTCAAATTCATGGACATCAACATCTGAGGGCCTATCCTGGGCCCTCCATGTTAATGCAATAACAAGGAAGGTATGCCAGTGGCGATACTTCATTAGGAATTTGAGTCGTTATGGTATGTATCCAAAGTCACGACAGATGTAGCATGGAGAGCATTCTGATTGCATCACTGACTTGAAGCTACAATGCTTCTTCTTTTGCCAGATATGCCACTGGCACTTATAGCAGCAATGAAGGTCCTCCATCTCTGGCAGTGTTCACAGTTTTCTTCACCGTGTCAGTAGTTTCCTCTTGGTTTACTGTCAGTCATGTAAGTCTCCGGCGGACTAGGGAATACCGTCACACACAGATGTAGGATTCTTCATTGCTGTTTCTGTCACAGTTTTGTTTGACCAGTCAGGGTTGATAGACCTGAGCTGAAGCCCTGTACCTGGAAGATCGGTGGACCACTCTTAGCCTGTCCTTTACTCTTTAACCTGTTTGGTGTGGGTAACCCTACCAAGAGCCAAACCATAAAGCCCTGACCCCAACCAGTGTAGCTCCCCAAGTCAATGAGGCACACAAGCTTCCACACCCCAACAAGGCTGCGGTCCTCCTGGAGGAGGCTAAGATGCACAGGATCAAAAATAGCTGCAGAAGGATGTAGACCCAGCCAGTTCCATCGTGGACACGAGCCTTCCTGTCACCAAAATGTCTTCAAAAGGCGATGCCTCAAGAAGACGGCATTCATCATTTAGGACCCCCATCACCCAAGATATGCCCTCTTCTCACTACTAACATCAAAGAGGAGGTTCAGGAGCACAAAGACATACACTCAATGTTTTAGGAAGAGTTCTTCCTCTCCACCAACAGATTGCTGATCTATTTTCACTATTTTGCTCTTTTTACATTTTTATCAATTTTGCATGGTACCTTATAATTTTTATGCATTGCACGGTACTGTTGCCATAAAACAAAAGATTTCACAAAGTACTGTACTATGTCAGTGATAACAAACCTGATTCTGAAGTCAATGGGATTCTCTTGTTTCAGACATCTCTAATTTCCTGTTTGATTCACCCCCAGTAGTTCTACCACATTAAGCTTGCAGACAACTCCCATCAACATTTTCCATATGCTGGTGTTTCTTAGCACCACCCAAACTGATTCCACAATTTCATTTTTTGAGCCTGGATCCTTTCTCACTGTTGCTGTTTTTAGCCTTTACTAACAATACTGATCCACCTCCTCTTTCTTTTTGCTTGTGCCTCTGAAGATCAAATCTTCTTGGATAATCAGCTCCCAGCTATGGATATCAGCATCTACATTTCATATGGTAAATATATCATACCCCTTTTCACTGTTGATTCATCTATGAATTACAAATGTTTCACCCGTTCAGATACAGCCTCCTTAGGTTTGCCTCCTTAACATTTCTAGACACTGTAGAATTTTTTTTTACCATTTGACTAATTGGAAATTTTTCTTCTCTGGACAGTACAGCCAAAAATCCCAGTTCTTTAAACACCATCTAGCCTGATCAGGAAGCCTTACTCCATAACCTTTCCAAAAGCCAGTTAGGCCTTCTGAGCCTGGTGTTTCTAACAATAAAATGTCGCCCATAATTTCTTATTAATTGATAAAGGAATTTTGGAAGTTCAATTCTAGAATATAACACTCCATTACTGATACAAATTTTAACATTGCTTCAGAATCAGAATCAGGTTTAGTATCTCTGGCATATGTTGTGAAATTTGCTAATTTAGCAGCAGCAGTACAATGCAATATATGATAATATAGTATAGAAATGCATAAGTAAATCAATTACAATAAATATGTGTTAGTTAAATTAAAATAGTGTAAAAACAGAAATAATATTTAAAAAGTGAGGTAGTGTTCATGGGTTCAATGTCCATTCGGGAATCAGATGGCAGAGGGGAAGAAGTTCTTCCTGAATTTTTGAGTGTGTGTTTTCAGGCTTCTGTACCTCCTTCGTGAAGGTAACAATAAGAAGAGGGCATGTCCTGGGTGACGGGGGTCTTTAATAATGGGCGCTGCCTTTCTGAGGCATTGGTCCCTGAAGATGTCTTGGATGCTACAGAGGTTAGTACCCGAGATGGAGCTGACTAAATTTACAACTTTCTGTAGCTTCTTTCAGTCCTGTGCAGTAGCCCCCCACCCCCGCCCCATTCCGGTGATGATGCAGCCTGTCAAAATACTCTCCATGATACATCTGTGGAAGTTTTGAAGTGTTTCAGCTGACAAACCAAATCCCCTCAAACTCCTAATGACATATAGCCACTGTCTTGCCTTTTCTGTAGCTGCATTGGTATGCTGGGACCTGGTTAGATCATCAGAGATCTTGACACCCAGGAACTTGAAATTGCTGACTCTCTCCACTTCTGATCCCCCTTTGAGAATTGGTTCATATTCCCTTGTCTTACCCTTCCTGAAGTCCACAATCAGCTCTTCGGTCTGACATCGAGAGCAAGGTTGTTACTGCGACACCACTCAACTAGCTGGTATATCAACCACTCAAATAGCTTGTCATTATTTCATAAATTTTGATGAAAGTATGTTGGGATGCTTCATTAGGAACCAAAAGTATAATAAAAGCTAGGTATCTAGAAGTTCCAACATTTCCATTTTTAAGGATTTCAACAAATGTTGCAGACAGCAGTCTAATTTACCCATCAACACCATGCAATCAACCAAGTGCGAACACAAAATCTTAAATACTGAAACGATCCAGTGCATAAAAACCTACCATTAACAGACCTTATTTAAAAAATTAAACAATAAATACTTGTTCTCTGATAACATATAAAATCCCACAATAGAGAAAGCTTGTAGACAGTGCGAGAGGGAGGATAAGCAGGTGATAGAGAAGGGATGCGCTCAGACCAATGGTTTAAGATGTGTCTGTTTTAATGCAAGGAGTATTATGAACAAAGCAGATGAGCTTAGAGTGTGGATCTGTACTTGGTGCTATGATGTTGTGGCCATTACAGAGACTTGGATGTCTCAGGGACAGTAATGATTTCCTTGAGTGCCAGGCTTTAGGTGTTTCAGAAAGGATAGGGAGGGAGGCAAAAGAGGTGGGGGCGTGGCACTACTTATCAGAGATAGTGTCACAGCTGCAGAAAAGGAGGAAGTCATGGAGGGATTGTCTACTGAGTCTCTGTGGGTGGAAGTTAGGAACAGGAAGGGGTCAATAACTCTACTAGGTGTTTTTTATAGACCATCCAATAGTAACAGGGACAAGAAGGAGCAGATAGGGAGACAGATTCTGGAAAGGAATAATAATATCAAGGTTGTTGTGGTGAGAGATTTTAACTTCCCAAATATTGATTGGCATCTCCCTAAGCAAGGGGCTTAAATGGGATGGAGTTTGTTAGAAGTGTTCAAGAGGGTTTCCTGACATGATATGTAGCTAAGCTTACAAGAGGAGAAGCTGTACTTGATCTGATATTGGGAAATTAACCTAGTCAGGTGTGAGATCTCTCAGTGGGAAAGCATTTTGGAGATAGTGATCACAATTCTATCTCCTTTACCATAGCATTGGAGAGGGATAGGAACAGACAAGTTAGGAAAGCATTTAATTGGAGTAAGGGGAAATATAAGGCTGTAGCGGTGTGCTACATGCAGCGCTAAAATTACGACACGGAGTCGGTAACGGCAGTCGAAGGAAAAAACTTTATTCGAAATCCTCAGCCTCACTTTTAAGCCTCCCTCAACCTGCCCCCCATGGCGCAGAGGCTCCAAAGCTCTGTGTTCGCAAACCCCCGTAGGCTATCTAATTGTGAGCCGGTTCGGATGTGCCAGGAAATGGGTCGCCACAAGGCTATCAGGCAGGAACTTGGAAGCATAAATTGGGAATAGGAAATGCACAACAGAAATATGGCAAATGTTCAGGGGATATTTCCGTGGAGTTCTGCATAGGTACATTCCAATGAGACAGGGAAAGGATAGTTGGGTACAGGAACCAAGGTGTACAAATGCTGTTGTAAATCTAGTCAAGAAAAGCTTACGTAAGGTTAAAAAAAAAGACTAAGTAATGATAGAGATCCAGAAGAGTATAAGGCTAGCAGGAAGGAGCTTAAGAATGAAATTAGGAGAGCCCGAATGGGGCCATGAAAAGGGCTTGGTAGGCAGAATTAAGGAAAACCCCAAGGCATTCTACAGGTATGTGAAGACAAGAGGTTAAGACATGAGAGAGTAGGACCAATCAAGTGTGACAGTGGAAAAGACAGCAGAGGTACTTAATCAATACTTTGCTTCAGTATTCACTACAGAAACGCATCTTGGCGATTGTAGGGATGACTTACAGTGGACTGAAAAACTTGAACATATAGATATTAAGAGGATGTGCTTGGGCTTTTGGAAAGTTGGTTAAGTCACCGGGACCAGGCGAGATGTACCCCAGGCTACTGTGGGAGGCGACGGAAGAAATTGCTGAGCTTCTGGCGATAATCTTTGCATCATCAATGGAGACGGGACAGGTTCCAGAGATTGGAGGGTTGCAGATGTTGTTCCATTAGTCAAGAAAGGGAATAGAAATACTGTTACTTCAGTGGCTGGTAAGTTGATGGAAAAGATCCTGAAAGGCAGGATTATCGAACATTCGGAGAGGCATAACATGATTAGGAATAGTCAGTATAGCTTTGTCAAAGGCAGGTCGTGCCTAATGAGCCTGATTGATTTTTGAGGATGTGACTAAACATATTGATGGAGGTAGAGCAATAGATGTAGTGTATATGGATTTCAGCAAGGCATTTGATAAGGTACCCCATGCAAGGCTTATTGAGAAAGTAAGGAGGCATGGGATCCAAGGGGACATTGCTTTGTGGATCCAGAACTGGCTTGCCCACAGAAGGCAAAGAATGGTTGTAGACGGGTCATATTCTGCATGGAGGTTGGTGACCAGTGGTGTGCCTCAGCGATCTGTTCTGGGACGCGTTCTCTACATGAATTTTATAAATGACCTGGATGAGGAAGTGGAGGGATGGGTTAGTAAATTTGCTGATAACACAAAGGTTGAGGGTGTTGTGGACAGTGTGGAGGGCTGTCAGAGGTTACAGGGGGACATCGATAGGATGCAAAACTGGGCTGAGAACTGGCAGGTGAAGTTCAACCCAGATAAGTGTGAGGTGGTTCATTTTGTTAAGTCAAATATGATGGCAGAATATAGTATTAATGGTAAGACTCTTGGCAGTGTGGAGGGTCAGAGGGATCTTGGGGTCTGAGTCCATAGGACACACAAAGCTGCTACGCAGGTTGACTCTGTGGTTAAGGCTTACAGTGCATTGGCCTTTATCAACCTGTGGATTGAGTTTAGGAGCCAAGAGGTAATGTTGCAGCTATATAGGACCCTGGTCAGATCCCACTTGGAGTACTGTGCTCAGTTCTGGTCGCCGCACTACAGGAAGGAAGTGGAAAGCATAGAAAGTGTGCAGAGGAGATTTACATTAATTTGCCTCACTCACAGTCATATGCTCGTCTCTGACCATGCACTAATTCTAAAGTATTTAATCTAATTGGCATGATCGTCTTTCACAATTTAGGTCCAGGTAACTTTCTCATCCCCTGATAATTCACAATGATCAAAGCTCAGACCGCAGCTCCTCAATGTGACACCAAAAGCTCCTCTACTATAAATATGGACTGAAAATGCAGTTACCTTGAACAAAAATGTTCATAAGCTCCCATCTATTGCAGTACCAATACATCTCCTATCAGTTGAAGAGTCCACTCACCGTTGGAGAGGAACTTGAGGTGAAGGTGATGGCCCAATTATTAAGGTGCAATGGTACCAACAAAGTACTGCTGGAGGAACATGAACAGTTAAGATCTGAATTAAAAACCGTAAATGTAATTATTTCTACATTGCTGTCCCAAGCCACATGCAACAGATAGAGGATAAATAAAATCAAAAGACTGAATCTAAGTCCAAAGGTTTGGCATAGGAGAGAGGTTTCAATTCACGAGGCACTAATACCAGTGAGTTGAGCTGTTTCACTGGGACAACCTTCAATGAGTCAGGTTGAGAGAAGTGTCCAAGCAAACTGAATTATTTGGGCTGCAGATAGCACATTAAACCAAATAGTTGTTGGAGGGTGGCGACTCCAGCAAATCCATGGTTGTTAGCATCCATGACATATTTCAGTGTATGTTTCAATGTACACATGATAAAAAAAAACCTGCACATGATTTTAGGGCTGAGTTTGAGAAGGAAAACTTGAAGTCTGAAATTAGTGAGACCCGACGTAGATTGGGAGACCACTTTGCCAATCATCTACGCTCTGTCTGCCAGAACAAATGGGATCTCCCAGTGGCCACCCATTTTAATTCCACTTCCCATTTGGATATGCCCATCCATGGCCTCCTCCACTTTCCGGATAAGGCTACACTTAGGTTGGAGGAACACCACCTTATATTCTTTTTGAGTTGCATCCAACCTGATAGCATGAACATTGATTTCTCAAACTTACTGTAATTCCTCCCCCCCACCTCACCATTTCCCATCTCCTTGTCCACCCATCACCTTCTTCTCACCCCCTTTTTTCTTTCTTCCATGGCCTTCTGTCCCTTTCACCAATCAACTTCTTAGCTCTTTGCTTCATCCCTCCCCTCCACGTTACACCTATTGCCCGGCGTTTCTCTCTCCCCTCCCCCCAGCTTTCAAATCTACTCCTCAGTTTTTTTCTCCAGTCCTGCCGAAGGGTTTCGGCCCAAAAACATCAACTATACATTTTCTCCATACATGCAGCCTAGCCTGCTGAGTTCCTCCAGCATTTTGTGTGCATTGCTTAGATTTCCTCTTGTTTGTAAAGTCTGAAGTTGTCTTGCGCTACATCATAAAGGCAGTTGTCTGATATGGATTGAGACATTGATTAAAAGGGAAGAGGGTAGTGGGTAGTCAAGCAGCCTTGGACATCTGGGATAACTCTCATCAAGAACATATTCCATTGAAAAAGATGATCTACCCAAGGCCAACTAAAGTCAAGAAGAGTATCAAGTTTAAAGACGCACAATGTTAAGTTAGAAGGCAGAAGACTGGGAAATTTTAAAATCCAAAATATGACTAGAACAAGGAGGGGAGACGGCAGACTGAGTGTGTTATCAAAAACTAAACCAGAGTTACAACTTTTACAAGTATATAAAAAGGAATGAAGTACCAAAGGTAAACATTGTGCCTTATAAGATGAAAATGTAGGTTTAATAATAGGAAATGGCACATTCTTCGAATAAATGTTTTGTTCCTATCTTATTAAAACATGTCTACAATAGAAAATCGGGGCGGGGGGGGATGGGGAGAGATAAACCATTATCACTGAAGCACTGGGGTAAATAAATGGAAATAAAGATTGACTAATGAAGGACATGATAGCTTTAAAAGGATAGAAGCATTGGTTGTGGTCTTTCAAAATTGCCTGGATTCTGGAAAAGTCCCAGATAACTGGAAATCTTCATATGCCCCCTTCTCTCCTCTCCCCGGGCCCCCAACTCCAGTGTTCAAGGAGGGAGACCGTAGGAGGAAGCAATAGGTTAGTAACCCTAATGTCAGTCATTAGGAAAAATGCTAGACTCCGTTAATGAGAAGGCAAAAGCAGAACACTTAGAAAATAAGACGATCAAGCAAAGTCAACTTGGTTTAAAAAAGAGTGATCACATTTGAAAAATATATTATCATTTTGAAAATGTAAGGACCATTGGAGATAAAGATGAACCAAAGTGTAACGCCCTGGTTCACATCTTTACTGTTATGCTGTGGGTGTTTAATTTAGCAGCTGTGTGGGAGCAGTCAGATCTGCTTTCAGCCTGTTTGGGTTATCATTGAAGATAAAGGATGATGTGGAATGTGTGCAAACCAATTAGTGGGAGGTTTTCTTGGTGAGGGACAATAAGGTAGGTGTTAGGCATTTGTTCAAGAGGAGATGAAGAGAGAAGAGGCTGGGGAGAACAGGTCATAGCATACGATCTGGTGGGAGACCCACTTATTCGAGATGGAGTGCAAGTGACATTCAGAAGGTAATGGGCTTTCACGCTGATTGAGGGCCCAGCACGTGAGTGACAGAAGTTCAAGATCAGCTCCAGCTTGTGCACATATGACTGTTTAATTAGAATGGGCCCCCTTTTTTGTTATTCTTTACTAACCCTTTATAAATATAATTCCTTTAATTGCATGCAGTGCACTGTCTGGTATTTCGTGGCGCTCATTTGTAACAGAGATGCAAATTACACAACATCCACACAAACAGGGGTTCAGGGTGGGAGAGCGCCTCAATCTCATGAGTTTAGCGGGGCCAGAGGTTGTCATCCCTAGACTTACGCAGTCAAGGAAACTGGGGGGCTTTCAAAAGGATACAGTGTATTTATGTTTCCAAAAGGCATTCAAAGGTGAAACTTAAGGTATTTGGCTAACATACTGCCATGGATAACAGAAAGCAGAGTCAGAATAAAGGGATCATGTTCAGGGTGCCAAACTGTAACAAACGGGATGCTATTGAAGCTTTAAATGTTTAATGAGGTATATTAAGAGAGTTGTAGGTACCCTTGTTGCAGCAAGTTGTGAGGGTACAGAGTATGTAACGGGATGTGTGTGGATGAACAATTGGATTATAAATGTGGGGAAATGTGATTAAGTCCATTCTGACAGATCCCGTTTGTTCAGAAGGATCAGTGTGTCCCTGTACATAAATCATTTACAAGTATAGGTCCTGAGTGGTCTTGTTCCAGTGGCACTAAATGCCAGTAAGGAAGCATGGTAACGAAGTGGTTAGCACAATGCTTTACAGTACCAGCAACTGGGTTCAGTTCCCACTGCTGACTGTAAGGGATTTGTATGGGCTCCCCATCACCATATGGGATTCCTCCGGGTGCTCCGGTTTCCTCCCACAGTCCAAAGACCCACCAGTTGGTAGGTAAATTGTCCCATGATTACTCTGGGGTTTAAATGAGGGGTTACTGGGTGACACGGCTCAAAGGACAAGGGCCTATTCCTCAACGCATCTCAATCAACAACCAAATCAATGAAGTGCAGTACTCCGTATTATATTGGGCTCTTTATTCAAGCTGGGACATAGTACATTGGAGGCAGCTCACTAAACTTATTTCAGGAAGAAGATAAGTCTTATGGTAAAAGTTTAAGTAGGTACATACTCGAAAAATAAGAAACAATATTATTGAAACATAAATAACACACACAAAATGCTGGTAGAACACAGCAGGCTAGGCAGCATCTATAGGGAGAAGCGTTGTCGACGTTTCGGGCCGAGACCCTTCGTCAGGATCTCGGCCCGAAACTTCAACAGCGCTTCTCACTATAGATGCTGCCTAGCCTGCTGTGTTCTACCAGCATTTTGTGTGTGTTGTTTGAATTTCCAGCATCTGCAGATTTCCTCATGTTTGCTTATTGAAACATAAGATGCTTTTCCCCGTGAGAATCTAGAATAAGGAGATATAGTTTCAGTCATTTAAGATGAAAGAGGAAATTCTCTCACCCAAAGTGCTGTGGAAGCCAAATCAGTGAATACATTCAAGGCTGGTGTGAACATATTTTTTACTAAGGGCAAGTCAAAGAAAAAAAATGTGGAAGAGTAAGCCAAGATCAGATACGATCATATTGAGTCATGAATCCGGATTGACTGGCCAATTGGCGTTCTTGTGCTCCTAATCCTAAATCCTGTTCAGTTCTGCTATTGAGCCTGTTAAATAGGAATAAAGGACAATCTGTGTGAGTGAACATTGAACTAGTCTCTTTCTGGATAATAACAAATGCAAATATCTACACCGAGAGGTCTAATAAATTTAGCTTTAACGTTTCAAATGAACAGATTTCAGAGGCAGGGAATTCCATGCTTCCCTTGTGCTTTCTAACATCACCTAATCCCAAATCTTCTCAGTTTGTATTCTTACACCATGGGAGGTTTCTATTTGCCCTCCTAAATCTTTTAATCATCTGAAACATCACCCTTACATCTTTTAATCATCAGAAACGCCATCCTTACATCTTTCACACCCAAGGATCATCATTGGACTGCAACTTGATTGCACATTAGCTGACTCAGCAAAGCACACCCTCCAAGCTGAATGGTGAGCTGTGTGGTTGGGGAAATCCAATCAGGTCAAGCCATCTGAGCACCAGAGATGCACAGCTAATGAGAAAAATCTCCCACCGTAAACGAACAATCACTGATTAACACAGATCACATCATACATGATCAGTTGAACCGGCAGAGCAGTTGCCACAAAAAACTTGCAGATTAATTGAGTTGAGTTGCTTTTACATCAGGAGGCCTTAGTCCACAGGCAAGAAGTTCTTAACACCATCAGCAGTGCTGCTGTATCAACCCAGAGGTGAAGTGTGCCCTCAGCCATCTCAGTACCCTTCATCTGCCCAGGTCACAGTGTAGTCTGGGTACTTGACCTTCAGGATCTGTGTTGTTATTTCATGCTTTGCCCGGCCAAAGCCCTGTGGGGGGAGACAAAAGATATGATTAAAGAATCACAGCCTCCAGCAATAGAGCCATGTGAACATAGAGGTGACAGATGGAGTTTGATGTGGGAAATGAGGTTATCCACATCCACTTTGGCAAAAACAGCAAAAATCGGATTAAATGGAGCACAGTAACAAGCAACAGAATGCTGGGATTTGGCTGTGCCTCTAAGTGAAGCACAGAATGTCGGGTATATAGTGATTACCTGTGTCTGTACATGAACAACAAAATGGTGGGGAACAGAGTGACTAGATGTGCCTGTACATGAACAACAGAATGGTGGGGAACAGAGTGACTAGATGTGCCTGCACATGAACAGAATGGTGGGGAACAGAGTGACTAGCTGTGCCTGCACATGAACAACAGAATGGTGGGGAACAGAGTGACTAGATGTGCCTGTACATGAACAACAGATTGGTGGGGTACAGAGTGACTAGCTGTGCCTGTACATGAACAACAGAATGGTGGGGTACAGAGTGACTAGCTGTGCCTGTACATGAACAACAGAATGGTGTGGGAACAGAGTGACTAGCTGTGCCTGTACATGAACAACAGAATGGTGTGGGAACAGAGTGACTGGCTGTGCCCGTACATGAACAACAGAATGTCGGGTACAGACTGATTGGCTGTGCCTGTACACAAAACAATTTAACATGCAGAAACAGCTGGTAAATGGAAAGCAAATTAAAGCCTTTTTTAACAAAGTGGATGGAGTTTAAAAATAGTTACGTCTTGGTACAACTCTTGATTGCTGGGCACTGGGTGCAGTTTTGGATCTGTGTCTAAGCAGGGATATATTTACACTGGAAGTAACTCTAAATGTACTAGGTTGATTCCTTGAATAAAGGGTTGTCTTCTTAAAAAAAACTTAATGTATTCTGCCTAAATTCAGTGGAATTAAAGTTCTAAATGGGCTTGGCAGGAGAAATGCTTACAGCTTGTTTCCCCTAACAGGGAATCTACAAGTCAGAGACATGGTTTCAGAATAAGAGATCAGCTGTTTAAGGTGAACATAAGGAAGAATTTCCTTCAGAAAGTCACTAATCTTTGCAATCTCTCCCTCAGAGAGCTCTAGAAGTGTAGTCATTGAAAAGAGATTTTCAGACAGAGAAGTCAGGTTTATGGGCGTAGGGTAGAAAAATGGAGCTGAGACTAGAGAAGATGACTCTGAATGGAACACCAAGTTCAGGGTCTCCATGTGACTTCTCAAGTCTTTACCCGATCATATTTACTGGCAAGGTACAATAAGGTGAATGCACATTTACTACTTCTAGCAGCAAACTCAAGGACTCTTGTGAATGCTTGTGCAGATGGGTGTAACTGTTATGTTAATATTCAGCCAAGGCAGTGGATGGCCTGAATTTCCAGTCACATGGGAAACAGTCCAATGTTCTCAGTGCCACGGTACTGAAGGCAAATTTATCACAGATTAAACAAGGATGGAACATAGCAGAATCAGCGGTGCTGACAGATTAACCTTGTGAGGCAGAGGTCTATCCAAACTCAGGATTATTGCAACTTGCAGCAACATATGAGCTTAAATAACTCTACATAAAATACTCAGATGACCTGTGATTAGTTGTGTCAATCAGGACAAATGCCTAAAGAGAATTGCTCAAAGGATATTACCCAAAGGATCATTGTTTAATGCAAACACAGGTCTGTGCTGCTCTGTGTAGTCCAACAGGCCATCACTCTTCACTTAGGGGCTGACGTTTTCTCCATGAATAGCAGCAGAAGCCAAAGCTATTGCACACTGGTTGCGAATACCATACACTATCTACCAATGAGGGTGCTCAGTCGTGGAGGAGAAAGTCTAATTTAACCAAGGACTTCAGAAGATTAGTGCAGAAACTACCACATATACATATCCCACCTGCAATAGAGCTTGTGGGTCCAAGATGGGAATGTATAGCCAAAGATCTCTTTTCCCTTTCCCAGTATTTTTTATTAGTTTCTACATGAGATCTCACCGGTAAAAGAGTGGACGTCGTCATTAGATTTCGATGGACAACTGAAGAAGTGTAGAAGCAGCAGCATGATAAACAGCCTGCATACTGCCTATAGTTATAGAATAATACAATAGGAAAACAGGCCCTTTGGCCCAACTCATCCTTGCCCAGTAAGCTAGCCCCATTTTGACCCAAGCCCCTCCTGTCCATGTCCTAACCAAATGTCTTCAGCAATGATACCCTCGGAACATCCTCTCTAAGTACCCCCTCATCAAAAAGGCTCTCTTTTCTGTACCGGTCATCTGTATCCTGAAATATTAAGCTGCCAGTCTTGCCCTTCTCTCAGTCATGCTTCTGTACTATCCCAGTCCCCAGGGTCAACCCATGCTGAGTTCACCCACCTTACCTGTTATGCTTCTTGCAATGAAATAAACTAGTTTAAACCAGCAGTCTTTCCTCTCCTTTTACTGTGCACACGGCTACCCTGACCATTCATTGGCTACAGACTTCTCAACAGCCTCTTTACTGTCCTATCATTCAGTTTAAACTGAAGAAGCCAAGGTGCACCAAGGAGCATGAGTGAATCTCTCTGCCATGTTATTTGTCCCCCTTTCTACCACAGAAGAGATCCCAATACTCAAAGGACATGAATCCTTGTCCCCTGCAGCAGCTCCTCAGCCACGAGTTCACTACCTATCTCACTATTTATGCTCTCACTAACAGGCGCACTGGGAGGAATCCAGAGATCACTGTCCTCGAGGCCCTGCTTTTCAGCTTCTTGACACCCGAGCCAGAGGATGGAGTCTGGTGTTACCCCAGTGCAATGGCTCAGTAACCAATTTCTCAACAATTGCTCACCATGGAGTATCCGTAAACGTGTATCTTCTTCTCTCTATTATCATGCTTGATTCGACCTCCACCCTGGCACTCACAGTAAAGGCCCTGCTTCTCAATCTCCATAGAGACCTTGTCGTAGATATCCGCTGTTAAAGGAAAATACAAAACATTTTCAAGTCTAAGGCTCCTTTATCAAGCAATATACTAAAATATGCCCACTACATAAAACCATAATGCATAAGAGCAGAATTAGGCCATTTTTGTGATCATGGCTGATTTATTTTCTCTTCTCAACCCCATTCTCCTCCCCATAATCTCTGACATCCTCATTAATCAAGAACCTATCAAACACCACTTTAAATATCCCCAATGACTTGGCCTCCACAGCTGTTTGTGGAAATGAATTTCATAGATTCACCACTCACAGGTCATAAGTGCCATTATTGTAACATCTCAAAAACCGTGGGATTGAGTTCAAGAGGCAACATTACAGCTATTTTGGACCCTGGTCAGACCCCACTTGGAGTACCGTGCTCAATTCTGGTCGCCTCCCTATAGGAAGGCCGTGGAAACTATAGAAAGGATGCAGAGGAGATTTACAGGGATGTTGCTTGGATTGGGAAGCATGTCTTATGAGAACAGGTTGAGTGAACTCTGCCTTTTCTCCTTGAAGTGATGGAGGATGAGTGAGAAGCATTGATTGTGTGGATAGCTTTTACCCAGGGCTGAAATGGCTAACATGAGGGCACAGTTTTAAGGTGCTTGGAAGTAGGTACAGAGGAGACATCAGGTGTACGTTTTTTTATACACAGAGAGTGGTGAATGCGTGGAATGGGCTGCTAGCGATGGTGGTGGAGGCGGATACAATAGGGTCTTTTAAGAGACTCCTGGATAGGTACATGGAGCTTGGGTAATTTCTAAAGTGCAAGTTTGGTGCCGAAGGGCCTGTATTGTGCTGTAGGTGTTCTATGTTTATGTCTCTCTCACACACTTATCTCACCAATCAGCTAGATCCCAGATCATGTACACTAAAGCTCCCCTCTACTATCCTCTCACATACTCCCAGAATAGATACAGAGTAAACCTTCTTCCAAACTGGCCCATCAGATGCACATCCATTGTGGGGACAGATCAAGTTAGATACACAGTGAAACTCCTCCACACTTTCCCTTGAACAACTCTCAGGCCAGCGTCAACACTGGTTACTTTCACAGGGGAAGTTCCCCCTTCACTGCCCTGACACTTACTCACTGAACAAGGGTTAGTTCTCATTGCCCCATCACAACAGTTGTAAGGCAGGGTTTTTTTTTAAATGTACTACTCCTGCACAGATTCCATGTTTCTACATTCTTGCCCTTGTCTGCCATTTGCCAGTCTAGTCTGCCATTTGGCACAGAGGGACTATCAATGCAGGAAATCTTCCCCCTTTATATTGGGAACTCAGGATGCGAAGTACCACATAAAGCTGTCCCATGCAAGAAGTTTTTAAGTTGGATTATGGACTCCCAGGCCACTTGCCATTTCAACAGCCTGGTGGAACCTACTTTCACGTTTATACAATAAGTGAGAAGTTGCAACTCCCAACAGCATTTGGAGTCTGCAAGTCTCTTGGAGGTATCTGAGGAGATTTAGATGGGAATGTCTGTGGTCTGATTAGTGACTTCGCTGATGACATGAAGATTACTGGAACTGTAGATATCAAGAATTGTAGATACAGAAGGATAAAGATCAGCTGGAAAATTGGGACAGTATTAGCCTATGGAATTTAATCCAGACAAGCATGAGGTAATGCATTCTGGTCATCTAGTACTAACCATACATTTACAGCAAACAGCAGGAAGTGTTGCTGCACAGATGCAAGTTCATAGCTCCCTAAAATTAGTGATGCAGATGGATAGGGTTTTCATGGGCAGGGGGATCAAGTAAAAGAGTTGAGACATCAGGTTGTAGCTATACAAGGCATCGATGTGGCAACACTTGCAAAACTGTGTGTATTTTTGGCTACACTATAGAAAGGATCTGGAAACAGTATCGAAGGATACTGCCTAGAATGGAGGGCTTTTTTTTTACAAGGAGACATTGGAAAGGCTGGGTCTACTCTCACTGGAGTATAGGGAGCTGAGTGGTGACCTTGAAGTAGTTTATAAAATTATGAGCATAGAGCAGGTAATCAGAGTCTGTTTCCAGGGGTGTCTTAACACTACAGGACTTACTTTTAAGGAGAGTGGGGAATTATTTAGAGGAGATGAGGGTGCGAGATACGAACTGCCAGAAAAGATGGTAGAGGGAGGTATAATCACAGCATTTTAAAAGCATTGGACAGGCACGTGGATAGGAAACGAATAGGGGAATAAGGGATTAGCGTAGTCAGCGTGGATGAGTTGGGTCGACAGGTCTGTTTTCATTCTGTATGACTTTATGATATATCAGCTCCATACTTCCAACTTTGATCAACTTTGCAGGTTGAGACCCACTTTAGGTTGAAACCCCAAATTCTGATGCAGGACTTTGAACTAAAACACAATCCTAACCTAAAATGTTGACTTCCTCTGACCTTCCACAGATGCTGCCTGACCTACTGAAATGTCAGCAGTTTGCTTTTCTGCATCAATCTAGCATTGCAGTGGCTTGTGTCCACACAACATAATCCATTCCCGCCTGCCCCTGCCAGAAAACTCTTGTACAATAAAATTTGATTTCCTGGGTTTACTATTGCACCACCCCTACTGCTTCCCTTTTATCCAACATTGAAATAATCGTTCTTTTATCAACCTTCACCCCGCTCCTTATGGCCCCCAATAAACTTGACAAAAATCATCATGTGCTATTTGCCTTTATAAACAAGACAGCACAGGGTTGAGGAGACAATCCAAAAGAAAGCAGAGAACTGAAAACTTCCAACCTGCATAGACTCCTCCCACCTTCACTCCTCCTTCCAATGCCTCCATTCACATCCTCTCACACCACACGCCCCCACAATCCCGAGCACATCCCTCACACCCTTCTAAACCTCCCCTCACACACCCATTTTCTCTCACCCCCACCTCCCAACCCTCTTACACCGGCATCCTCACCCCACACCTCCCGACTCGCCTGGCCGGTTACCGTGGTACTCCGCCGAGGCCCATCCCCGCACGACGTCCTTCTCGGGACCGCCCTCCTGCCCGACACGGATCAGCACATACTTGAAGACGCCGCTCGGGTCCACCACCACGTCGGGGACCCGGTCAAGAGCTGAGGCCGCCATTGCGCTGTCCCACGTGCCCCTGCGCCAACGTGCGCGCCGAAGAGCGCGTTCCGCTCACGCCGCGCAGCGTGCGCGCACCCCTCCGCCTCTGCCGAAACGACGCGCCCGCCCAGAGCTTTGCTGCTGTTCACCTGAGCCCCAACTCTACCCTGCTCATTTACCCTCTGCGGACCCTCCCCACTCGTCTATCCTCTCGTCCTCCTCACTCTCCATCTAATTTGCCCCACCAATCGCCCTCATTTCCCCACCTAGCACGGCCTCCACACGCAGCCACCCCAACTATTCCCCCATCAAATTATTAACACCTCCTCCCGCACTTTCATCCGCCTCTCGTCCACAACTCCCCACCTCGCAGTCCGTTAACCCACCTCACCCATCCATCCATCCCCATTTCTTTTAATTTGCCCACTGCACCCTCCCCAACAAAGCCCCTCAATGTGTGAGGAGATCAGTGTGTGTGTTACTGAATTTAATCTGGCCCCTTAGGCAGAGGCTCAACAGTAAATACCACCTTCCCCACCCACCACACATCTGCCCTGAAGAACAGATGAGTGGGGAATAATTGCCTTTTCTTGCACCTTGTTTCAGGATTTAAAACATTAGAGATATAATCTCAGGGATTTGGAGAATCAAAGGGAGTGGACTAATAGAACAGCATAAATTTGGATTTCGGATGGAGGTGCAGGGGAGGGATTTGAGGAGGAGAGAGGCCAGGAGTAGACTCTTAAGTATGACCATTCATATTTGATAAATTGAAGCCGTTAATTTATTAACTTTGAGTGCCAGGGTAGCGTAGCATTTAGCACCAGCCTATTGCAGCTCAGGGTGTCCTGGAGTTCATAGTTCAATTCTGGCGCTGTCTGTAAGGAGTCTGTTCGTCCTCTCTGTGTAACGCGTGGAATTTCCCTGTGTGCTGCAGTTTCCTCCCACAGTCCAAAGGCTTACCAGGTAGGTTAACTGGTCGTTGTAAATTGTCCGATGATTAGACGAGGGTGAATCGGGTTTGTCGGGGGTTGGTGGGGCGCTGTGGCTCAAAGGGCCAGAAGGCCTACTCCGCCCTGTATCGCAAAACAGAAGAATAAAAGTACACAAGTGCAGAAAGGGGATGGGACTCCACTGCCAGTCTGTCACTGTGGCATTGCCCCTCGACTCAGAGTCTGTGGCAGGGAACCTGCTGGGTCGGAGGAAGCAGATCTCACAGTGCAGGAGCCTGGCTCTCAACTGCCTGCCAAGCCGGCAGGGATTCAGCTCAGTCTCCAATACCCAGATGCAGGAAACTGAAAAGGACCAGCAGAGCTGTTGAGAAACAAGTTTTATGAAAACATTTGTAATCTTGTTTACTAGTTATAAACCTACACCAGGGTTCCCCAATTATTTTTCCACAAGGGGCAAATTATGTCAAGCATGCCAAGCCAAGGGCCAAAATGTCCAGGGGTTTCTTTCATTGTGCCAGTCAGTTGTTTTATGGGCAGATGTTGTTGCTGCTATTACCATCTTTATTATTAGTAGGAGTAGTAGTAGTGGTAGTAATAATTTAAGCCTGGGATTCTCAAAGCCCGTGTTGTGGGTCACACAAGAGAAAAAAATGCACTCCTGAAACAAAATAAGTCCAAAACCAACCATTTAATTATGACTCCAGCTATCACAACTGTCAGCTGTCACATTGAGAACTCATCTGGGACTTAAAAACACACACACACACACACCACTTCTCTTCCACACAAAGAGTTTTAGAAGTACTGCCTTTTCCACTACTTCTACTCTCTCATTTAATCTATTTGTTCTATTTAATTAAGCTATGTAGCATTTGATGTATGAAGTGTAGCTATAAATGAAATTATCAATATTGTTGTTGTAATATTATTATACAACAATAAGATTGACAAATGGACAAAAATAAATTGATTCACTCACCAATCAGTGCGAGATGTGACAGCGAAGGGATGAGGCAATCCTTCTGATGTTGGGCCTGATTTTGTTGTGGTAATCCTGAGGCACTGGCCAAGATGTGCATTGGAGAGTCTGTTTCTGTCCTAGTTCTTGATAGAGTTCATTGAAAAAAATGATGACTCACATATGTACGTGGAGGGGAACCGCGTGAATAGGAGCATTGCAATAGTTCTCGTGTTTTTGAGTTGAGCTTGGGGAAACACGTTGATCCAAAAGTCACTCGCCCCAACGTCCTTGTGCTTTGAGCAAATCAGATGTTCCCATTTCCAAGACCTCCATCTGAAGAGTTGCCTCATCTATGGAAAGCACGAGGCTTTTGGCCTCTGCAGTCCCCTGGCCATCAGCCAAAACGGAGAACGGCTGTCTCAGGAAGAGGAGAATGTCACCTGAGAGTTTAGGGGAGCTTTCAAATCATTCCCTGAAGTTTTCTGCCAGGCTCGTCACGAAATCTTTCATCACTGGATCCTCCCACATTTCGTTCTTCTCGCAATGCTCCCACAACTTCCTCCCATGATTGTCTCTCTCCAAAAGGATCAGCTTTGACTGGAAAGCAGTAGGTCACACACTCTACAGGGGTGTAGGTCAAGTGTACAGTATGGGATGAGGTTAAAATAGAGCAGCGTGTGCTTTATTTACAGGTGCATTCACTAAGTGCCAATGGGTCGGCGCGGTCCACCTATTGTGGTTGTCTGACCTACAGCGAAACCTATTTGTTACTAGATAGGTCTTTGGAGGCAAACCTTCTTAAGGCTATACATCACCAATGATTCATACAAGTTTCTATAGATGCATAGTGAAGAGTAGTCTGGTTGCGTCACAGTCTGGTATGGAAGTTCCATTCACAGGAGGCTGCAGAGGGTTATAGACTCAATCAGCTCCTCCACAGACACAAGCCTCCCCACCAACAAGGACACCTTCAGTAGGCAGTATCCCAAGAAGGTGGCATCAGTCTCGGAGGATCCACCCCACTCGCTGCTTGTATTTTATTGATTGATTGCAATACAAAGTGTCATGGGCCCTTCTGGCCCTTCAAGCTGTGCCACACTGCGATCCCCGATTCAATCCCCTGGCCTGATCACAGTACAATCTACAACGACCAATCTGGCCACCTTTGGACTGTGAGAGGAAACCAGAGTCTTCCCATGCCTACCTTCAGGGAGGAGGTACAGAAGCCTGAAGGCCCACACTCAATGATTCAGAAACAGCTTCTTCCTTTTCATCATCAGATACTTGAACACTATCTCATTGGGTTTTTTTTTTGCACTATTTATTTTGCAATTTATAGTCATTTTAGTCTGGGGCGGCTCACTCACCTTTGGTCTCCACCAGACGCTCTGCTCCCACCTGGGGCTCCAAGAGGCTGTTTGTATGTGTTAGCGGCCATTCCCTGGTGCTTTGCTTTGACAGGCAGGCTAAACCAGGTGAGGGCAGCCAGCAGCCTCAACTCCAATGAGGTAGGGACATGCCTGTCCTAACTTAAGGTCCACTTCAGCAGACTGGACAGATGAGATCTACGCAACACACACACAATGCCAGTGGAATGCAGCAGACCAGGCAGCATCTATAGGAAGAAGTACAGTCGATGTTGATGCCCCTCCTCCCCTTCTTACCCCAATCCCTTATTTATTTATTTATTTATTTATTCCCCCCCCCCCTTTTTTTTCTCTCTCTGCCCCTCTCACAATCACTCCTTGCCTGCTCTCCATCTCCCTCTGGTGCTCCCCTCCCCCTTTCTTTCTCCCTGGGCCTCCCATCCCATGATCCTCCCCCCTTCTCCAGCTCTGTATCCCTTTTGCCAATCAACTTTCCAACTCTTAGCTTCATCCCTCCCCCTCCTGTCTTCTCCTATCATTTTGTATCTCCCCCTCCCCCTCTCACTTTCAAATCTCTTAGTATCTCTTCTTTCAGTTAGTCCTGACGAAGGGTCTTGGCCCGAAACGTCGACTGTACTTCTTCCTATAGAAGCTGCCTGGCCTGCTGCGTTCCACCAGCATTTTATGTGTGTTGCTTGAATTTCCAGCATCTGCAGATCTCCTCGTCGATGAGATCTACAGTGAGATACAGAAGGCGATACTGCAACACTTCATGGAGAGCGAAGGACATTATGGTTAGGACATATTAGGACATATAAGGACATTATAAAGCACAGGGTTATCCACTGCAACCGAGGAAGACCCCAGTTTGTGAAGCTTGTTTGCACCACTGGACCTGAATTACTGATGTCAAGAGAGTGGAACTGCCCCTGGGCAATGGGTTTCCCATTTTAAAAACTCTCCTACACAGGTTTCCTGTTGTTGTTGGACATGATGGACAACCACCATGTCTTTGCAGTGTACTGTGTTAATTCTGACCTTGTTACTGTTCAACAGAGGAAAATCTATTTTATGGAGGAAAATCTATGGGCCAAGGACATAGGGTAACAGAGGAAATGAAACAGATTGACATTAGGAAGGAAACAGTGATGAGAAGACTGATGGGACCGAAGGCTGACAAATCCCCAGGTCCAGATGGTCTGCACCCTAGGGTACTAAAGGAGGTGGCTCTGGAAATTGCAGATGCATTGGTAATCATTTTCCAATGTTCCTTAGATTCAGGATCAGTTCCTGAGGATTGGAGAATGGCTAATGTGATCCCACTTTTTAAGATAGGAGGGAGGGAGAAAACAGAGAACTATCGTCCTGTCAGCCTAACAGTAGTGGGGAAGATGCTAGAGTCCATTATTAAAGATGAAATAGTGGCATATCTAGATAGCAGTGATAGGATTGGGCCAAGCCAGCATGGATTTACCAAGGGTAAATCATGTTTGACTAATCTATTGGAGTTTTTTGAGCATATAACCAGGAAGTTAGACGGGGGAGATCCAGTGGATGTAGTGTACTTCGATTTTCAGAAGGCATTTGATAAGGTCCCACATAGGAGATTGGTAGGTAAAATCAAAGCTCATGGCATTGGGGGGAAGATATTGACATGGACAGAAAACTGGTTGGCAGATAGAAAGCAAAGGGTAGCGGTGAATGGGTGTTTCTCAGAATTGCAGGTGGTGACTAGTGGGGTGCCACAGGGCTTGGTATTGGGATCACAGCTGTTTACAATTTATGTCAACGATTTGGATGAAGGCATTGAAAATAACATCAGCAAATTTGCTGATGATACTAAGCTGGGTGGCAGTGTGACGTGATGAGGATGTTAGGAGAATTCAGGGTGACTTGGATAGGCTGGGTGAGTGGGCAGATACTTGGCAGATGATGTTTAATGTGAATAAGTGTGAGGTTATCCACTTTGGGAGTAAGAACAGGAAGGCAGATTATTATCTGAGTGGTGTAGAGTTAGGTAAGGGAGAAATACAAAGAGATCTAGGAGTCCTTGTTCATCAGTCACTGAAGGTGAATGAGCAAGTGCAGCAGGCAGTGAAGAAGGCTAATGGAATGTTGGCTTTTATTACAAAGGGAATTGAGTACAAGAGCAAGGAAATCCTCTTGCATTTGTACAGAGCCCTGGTGAGACCACACCTGGAGTATTGTGTACAGTTTTGGTCTCCAGGGTTAAGGAAGGACATCCTGGCTGTAGAGGAAGTGCAGCGTAGATTCACGAGGTTAATTCCTGGGATGTCTGGACTGTCTTACGCAGAGAGGTTAGAGAGACTGGGCTTGGACACGCTGGAATTAAGGAGATTGAGAGGGGATCTGATTGCAACATATAAGATTATTAAGGGATTGGACAAGATAGAAGCAGGAAATATGTTCCAGATGCTGGGAGAGTCCAGTACCAGAGGGCATGGTTTGAGAATAAGGGGTAGGTAATTTAGGACAGAGTTAAGGAAAAACTTCTCCCAGAGAGTTGTGGGGGTCTGGAATGCACTGCCTCGGAAGGTAGTGGAGGCCAATTCTCTGGATGCTTTCAAGAAGGAGCTAGATAGGTATCTTATGGATAGGGGAATCAAGGGATATGGGGACAAGGCAGGAACCGGGTATTGATAGTAGTTGATCAGCCATGATCCCAAAATGGCGGTGCAGGCTCGAAGGGCCGAATGGTCTACTTCTGCACCTATTGTCTATTGTCTTTGTTTTGCTGGTTATCCACATGTAGGAGAACAAGTTCCATGTTTACAGGTTATGGATGTACAGGTGGGTGAGAGATCCTCGTAACTGTTTTACGATTCATCAATCCACCCTCATGCTCATTACCTTGTTTACTGCTCGAATCCAATGGGTGGCTGAGCTCCTCAGGCAGTCCCTTGGGTCCAAGAATGACTTGCTTCTACTCCCATCTGGGGCTTCTGTAAGGGAAGGGAGTACAGATGTGGCAGGAGGTGGCAGGCAGGAGGGGTGGGTGGTTTGTAACATAGTGTTCCCTTCCTGCCCTTACACAGTGCTTCCGTGTGCCCTGACACATGGTCTCGAGGCCCTCAGCACCATCCCAGATGCTCCCACTACACTTTGCGTGATCGGTGATCGAGCCAGTTTCCAGCAGCCAGTGAGGATACTTCTTCTGTACCCATCCTTGAACCTTTGTCCCAGTCTGCCCGGTGATTCCCTCCCCTGACCGAGATTGCAATCGTGTCTGTTTTGGGAGCTGGGGAAACAGGGAGGTGGCTTCTCACCATATCTAAATGTCTCTGATCTGTACCTCAGACTTTGTAAGTTTAAGTTTAGGTTTACTGTCAGGCATACCTAGTTAGGGTATAACTTCTATCAAAAATAGCTTTTTCCAGCAACAAGACAAACAGAAGTTAACACAGACTTAATTAACATAAATTACAACATAACTTACACATGTGCAAAATAAGCTGTAAAGTAAATAATGACACCAGCACATGGCTGAGAGTGAAAAATAAAATGTAGTCCTAAGTCATGGAAGTTGCAGCGAGGCAAGGATAGCCTTGTAGGCAAGCGAGACCTTTGAACTGAGACTCCTGGAGACACCTCTGCTTACTACAGATATGATAGGGTGCGGTGTGTACTCAAGCCAAATGAGTGAGGCCTTGTACTGAGACTTTCCCAGAAAGGTCTTCCTGAGGCAAACGTTCCCTTTACACTGGGGGTGTGGGGGGGGGTTGATGGAGACAGATGGGACGAGGGCAATGGAGGGAAACATATCCAACAACTGAGGCTGTGGTTTCTTGACTGACTTCAAAATATCTTCGGCTGCCCCATGGACATTTCAATTGTCTTTGGCATCACTATTGTGAATGGCAACTGATCTTAAGTAAGGAGTTCAAACATGTACAATTTACAATGATCAATATCCGTAACTGACAAGCCAATTCGGTATAAAAACCAGCAGTTTTCTGTTCAGACTCCCGAACAGTGTTGGTGATGGGGGCCATGTCACAAGTAAAATGGAAAGAGTGTTTGAGTCATTAGAGAGTGTGTGTTCTGGGCCCAGTTATATTAGTTATTATCGGCAAAGCCAGTTACTTCAACAATGCCGGATGAGAGTATTTCAGGTCCGTCCTAGAACCTCATGGCTGTGGGGAAAAGGCTGTTTAACCTTGTGGTGTGGGTCTTCCTGCTTCTGAAACCTCTGCTTGACGACAGCATCGAGGAGAAGGCATGGCCCAGATAGTGGGGGGTGGAGGGGGGGGGGGAGTCCCTGATGATGAATTCTGCCTCCCTGAGATATCCCCTCCTACGGGTGTCCTTGATGGCAAGGAATAATAGACCTGTGATGAAAATGGCTGAGTCCAGCTCTCTGTAGCCTTTTGTGTTGCTGTGCATTGGAGTTATTAAGTGGTGGCCATGGTAACAGTGAGGTAGTGAATTCTCTGGTGTCAGCTTCCAATATTTGACACATTCTGGAATGTTCCTGTGGATTGGATGGGAATCAACATGATTGTACTCTTTAAAAAAGGAGTGGTGGGGGGGGGGGGGTGAAAAACAGGGAACTACTAACCTGATGGCCTGGCACCAGAATTTATCAAGGATGTGATATTGAGCCATTTACAGAGGAAAAATAAAGCAGGATTAAAGCTAATTAATTTGCTTACTATTTATAAACTGAAGGGAAAATTATCATTAACTTTGTTGTATATTTAATAGTTCAATAATATTTGAGTAATCTTGTATATATACAGTATTTGGTTAATTAGGCATTCTTGTTTGTTTAAATAATTCATTTCAGACTATACGTGAATTGCATACAGTATTTTATCACGCTACCATGTGATACGTACACCCCTCGCTTAAAGGAAACATGCAGCTAGACCCACTTTTCAGACCTCCATGACTTCCTTTGAATTAGTTTAATGTTTTGAAGTTACAAAGCATAACATTGGTGTTGAGGTATTTTTAAAGTGAACCCAAGACGGCTATCGACCTGTTGAGGCGCAGTGAAATGTGGTTGGATTTAAATAAAGATCCAGTACATTTAGAATTTTTCAAAAAGCAGCGCAGCACATGTTCTTCAGTAAGGAAGACACGATTGAGTTTTAAAAAAAATAAAGTCAGAAAATGGAAGAATTCATGGGTTTATAAAGAGTGAGTACCAGGTGATAATTGTTAAAAAAAAGAGCAAGAAATGGCTGGCTACATCAGCAAGGTAGACACATTTGATGATACAAAAGATGACTGGAATATGTATACCAAGATAATTAAGCAATACTTTGAAGCAAATGAAATAGCCATTGAGAAACAAGTACCAGTTTTGCTGAGTTAATTGGGTTTAAGGGCATCCAGTTTGCTTTGAAGTTGACTTCTCCAACCAAACAGCAGAGATGAGCTTTGCTGATATTGTAAAAGCAACGCTGGAACATTTAGAACCAAAGCCATTGTTGATTGCAGAACACCTTGGGTTTCAGAAGCGCAATTAAAAGGAAGGGGAGTCTATTTCAGCAGATGTGGCTGAACTGAAGAGACTGTCTGAGCATTGTCAATTTGGTAATAGGCTTAATGATACACTGGGAGATAGTTTAGTTTGTGGAATCTTAAAAGAAAGCATTCAAAAACAGCTCCTGGCTGAAGCACAACTTACACTTAAAAGAGCAGTTGAAATCATTGTTTCAATGGAAACCGCAGACAGAGCCACATTTGAGTTGCAGTCAGGAATGAAATTAAGCATGAATAAAAGTGTCTAAACAGAAACTGGCTTGGTTAACGTTATGGCAGAGTCTGTCATACACCAGACCAGTGCTGATTTGCAAGTGAAACTTGCAGTAATTGTAACCAAGTAGGACACATGTTGGGAAGTCAAAAATAAATGAACTGCTCAGGGAAGAGAAAGAGCTAAAAATCAAGTTGCAGTTTCAAAAAGAGCACCCACTGATCTGCATGCTGTTGATGAAGAATCTGATCACGGTGACAGTCACACAGAACTACCTAGCCTTGAGATTTACCATTTGAAAACTAACAATAGATGAACAATATGGCCTATGTCAGGTGAACGGCAAATTAATGAAAATGGAACTGGACACTGGTTCAACTGTTTCAGTCATTCCACAAAATGAGTTTTGACAGCATTTCAAAAATACTAAACTGAAGCCTGCAGATATCCAACTAAGACTTTATACTGGAGAAAAGATAACTCCTTTGGGTATGTCTTTCGTAACTGTGAAATACAACAACCAACAAGCCACAATGAGTTTGTATGTGGTAAAAACGGAAGGATCAGCTAAGACAACTACAGCTTGATTGGAGATCCACTCACCATTGATATGCCACGTCCCCTGCAATGAAGCCAACTGAAAGTGAATTAAGAAAGGTACTGGATGATGCCACAATTGTCTCCATGCCAAACACCATGAACCATTGGCCAACAGAGGACAAAAAGGTGTTGGTGCTAACCTCTCTACCTCTGGTTGGAAAGCATAATGGACCTTGGAAGGACCATGCTGCTCAGAGGAAAAGAGTTGAAAGCAGAGGTTCGACTACAATAGTTTTTGTAGCCAACATATATGAGAAAACTTCTGATATGTCAGGCAGTTACTTGTGAAATGTGGCTTGGTTTTAAAGCTGGAAAAGAGTTCAAGGATCTTCAGGAAAGTTGCAACCATTTGTGAGTATAAAGAACCAGAATCTGCTCTGTGTGCATTGCGGTTATTGTATGAACTTCAAGTGGGAGATAAAAAGCTGCTGAAAGTAGATGCAAAGACCAAAGCCCAGCTGGAAAAATGGAAGTCCAAGAAGAAAGGAATCAATGGAGATACAAAAGCAAAGGATTTGTCAGATGATGATGTGGATGAGGAAACCAAGGGGAGAGATCAGATCGTAAAGGGAGCAGGAGAAGGATTAACAAGAGAGTACTTCAGCGAACTAAATGCACCTTCCCAAGTTCAAGATGCAGAAACTAGACGAAGAAAAAGGAGGGAAAAGATGAAGAGGAACATTGTGACAAGAAAGAGAGAGGGAACTTGAGAAAGAAGAAGAAAGGGATCGAAGTAGATCCAGAGAGAGAAAAGGAGGAGAAAGGTGTCCAAAGCTATTAGAACCACTTCCTGCACAACCATGGAGGAGGTCCCAGATCCCGAGATTGCTTTCACAGCCATGATTCTCACCTGCCAAGCAAAGTGATGCCCCTTATCGGGAAAGATCCACAAGAATAAGGAAGTCTCCACAGAGATTAGATCTTTAGACCTGAATAAAACAATGCTGCGGATGTTTGTACATAGTAGTTGTATTATGTAGTATACTGTGTATATAGCTGAGAAGCATTCTTGTTTGAGTTGGGAATTTATAGTTCAGCAGGGAGGAGTGCTGTGTATTGAATATTTAAGTAATCTTGTATATATAGAAAACATAAACTTGTTTAATATATATCAAAGGGAGAAACTTTTTAATTTGCTTACTAGTTATGAATTTTTGAGGGTTGAAGCTCCTTGGTTTACCAGTTATTAACAAATGGGTAAAATTGTTGATTCTGTTCACTTACTATAAATTTACAGGGTTCAACCCCTCTAACTCGTTTCTAATTATAATTCCTGGTCAAGCATTTTAACTTAATTTACTGACTTTTACTCTATAGGACAAAACTGATGAATTTATATTATCATTCTAAGATAACATCTCCCAGTTTATGGCACTGAGTAGGCAATTTACTTATCAGTCTATAGTATGGAGAAGCTGTTGAACTTGTTTGCTGGTCATTAATTAACAAATGATACTCTTTATCTTGGTTGCTAGTTATCCACCTATATAATGGGTGACGCACATTGTAAAAAATAGACTCTTTATTGATCTCAAAGGAGATTAGTGTCACAGTAGCATTATGAGTGCACATATATACAAATTTTCAAATATTATAAGACAGGTAAGAAACAATAAAAAAATAAGTTATGTCAAACAGTCTAACAGGAGGGGGTCATCACTTCCCCGGCTATAGATTGACTCATTATAGAGGCTAATAGCCACGAGTAAAAACGACCTCATATAGTTCACTTTGGAGCAGCACAGTTGTCTTAGTCTAGTACTAACAATGTGTTCTGTTCAGCCAAGGTGACACCCAGGATATTCTGTAGGGTCCTTTGTTCTACCACCATGTATTGTAGTATTGTGAGCAATTTTGGGCCCCTTATCTAAGAAAGGATGGGCTGGCATTGGAGACGGTCCAGACAAGGTTCACAAGAATAACCCCAGGTATGAACAGGTTAACCTACAAGGAGTGTTTGATGGCTCTGGGCCTATACTTGCTGGAATTCAGAAGAATGAGGGGGATCTCACTGAACTTTATTGAATATTGAAAGGTCTAGATACAATGGATGTGGAGAGGGGGGTGTCTAGGACCAGAGAGCAGAGATTCAGACTACACGGATGTCCCTTTCGAACAGAGATGAGGAGGAATTACTTCAGCCAGAGGGTGGTGAACCTGATTAATTCATTGCCACACACAGCTGAGGAGTATACTTGAAGCAGAAATTGATAGGTTCTTGATTATGAAGGGTGTGAAAGGTAACAGGGAGAAGGCAGGAGAATGGGGTTGAGAGGATAATAACTCAGCCATGTTGACTCGATGTCCTGAGAGGCCTGATTCTATTCCTATGTTTTATAGTCTCACGAAAGCAATTTTACTTGTTTTTGGTAGTGAAATCTCACAAGGTAATAGAAAGCCGCTTGTTTAATAGTTACAAATCCACGAGAGAAATGTATTTAAATTGTATCAATGGACTGGGGGAAAACCATTTATCTCATTTATTGGTTATGAACTACAGAGTGTATCTATTTAACTTATTTGTTGGTTTATAAGCCTGGAAGATAAAGGAGAATATTTAATTTGTGCATTGGTTAAATTTTTAAAAAACCGACAGTGCTTGATGACATGAATAGTGAACAAGTCCCTTAACTTGCTTGAAAGTTGAGGTGGGAGAAAGAATTGTTTACATTATAAGTCTATGAGGTGGCGTTTGATTTCACGTTTTCAGTGTGTTCCTTCTCTACCCACTGCACTGCAGCATGTAGACTACACCGACATACTCCTAAGCCGACCTCCACCCTTTAAGCTTGAGAAATTTCAAAGTCAGGCTCCCTGGTTTGTGTGATCTTTCTGGCTGTCCCAGTTTGCAGGGCATGGCTCCCGCACCTGCTGCCAGAGTTCAAGGTGTCGCCTGGCCAAGGCTTTTTACAGCTGCAGAGTAACTTCTCACCAGCAAAGGTCACAGCTGTGCCGAGCGTTCTGATGACTGTCTGTACTTGTGGTGTTTTAATGATCCCTATGAATGGACCATGTCTCCCTGGCCTGCACCCTTCTAACATTCCTTCATTCTAGAAGGATGGCCTTACACTGGTCTGGACAGGGGGTAAGAGGGAGAAGGGGAGGGGTGGAAGGGAGAGAGAGAAAGGAGGGGAGGGAGAGAGAGAAAGGTGGGAGGTGGAGAGGAAGGGGTGAGAGAGAGGTGGGGAGGGGGAGAGGGGATGGGGAAGGAGGGAGATGAATGAATGGATGGATGGATAGAGTAGGCAATTGCTCATTTTCTACAGGGGCACCATTGAGGACATCCTGACTGGCTGTGTCACTGCCTGGTATGGAATCTGTACTACTCTCAAAGGCAGGGCACTGCAGAGAATGGTGCAGACAACCTATCGCCTCTGTGGATGTAAACTTCCCTCAGTTTAGGACATTTACAGTGGCAGCTGCATAGAGCAGGCCCGGAGGATCGTCAGGGACTCCAGCCACCCCAACCGCAAACTGTTTCATCTGCTACTGTCTGCAAACAGTACTGCAGCATTAAGGCAGGACTAACAGGCTCCGGGACAGCTTCTTTCACCAGGTATCAGATTTATCAATACCCATTGATCCGACTGTATGTAAATGTATACAAAACAATTATGTATACAACCTTAGTGTTAGGGCAATACTCGCCCACATCTCCCTTCTTTAATGCTTGTACATTGCGCCAGAGATGCAACGTAAAGATTTTTACACCCTCATGTTCTGAGTTGGATGTAAGAAATAAATTTTAATTCTAATAAGATGCATATCAGTCATTCATGTACAACAGAAATGTGTGAAGTCACTCATTCATGCACAAGGGCAGGTGTTCACATGGAGATGCTGAACTTCATAGATACTTCATACAACTTCATAGTTGTAGCTATTAGTGAAACATGGTTGCAGGAAGGGTGTGATTGGCAACTAAATATTCCTGGATTTAGTTGCTTCAGGTGTGATAGAGTAGGAGGGGCCAGAGGAGGAGGCGTTGCATTGCTTGTCCGAGAAAATCTTATGGCAGTGCTTTGGAAGGGTAGATTAGAGAGCTCCTCCAGGGAGGCTATTTGGGTGGAATTGAGGAATGGGAAAGGTGTAGTGACACTGATAGGAGTGTTTAATAGGCCACCTAATGGGGAGTGTGAGTTGGAAGAGCAAATGTGTAAGGAGATAGCCGATATTTGTAATAAACACAAGGTGGTGATTGTGGGAGATTTTAATTTTCCACACGTAGATTGGGAAGCTCATTCTGTAAAAGGGCTGGATGGTTTAGAGTTTGTGAAATGTGTGCAGGATAGTTTTTTGCAACAATACATAGAAGTACTGACTAGAGATGGGGCAGTGTTGGATCTCCTGTTAGGGAATGCAATAGGTCAGCTGACGGATGTATGTGTTGGGGAGCACTTCGGGTCCAGTGATCACAATAGCATTAGCTTCAATATAATTATGGAGAAGGACAGGACTGGACCTAGAGTTGAGATTTTTGATTGGAGAAAGGCTAACTTTGAGGAGATGCGAAGGGATTTAGAGAGAGTGGATTGGGTCAAGTTGTTTTATGGGAAGGATGTAATAGAGAAATGGAGGTCATTTAAGGGTGAAATTATGAGGATACAGAATCTTTATGTTCCTGTTAGGTTGAAAGGAAAGGTTAAAGGTTTGAAAGCACCATGGTTTTCAAGGGATATTAGAAAGGAATTGCTCGAGGAGTATAAAGAACGTAAAAGGAATCTTAAGAAAGAGATTAGAAAAGCTAAAAGAAGATACGAGGTTGGTTTGGCAAATAAGGTGAAAGTAAATCCGAAAGGTTTCTATAGTTATATTAAAAGCAAGAGGATAGTGAGGGATAAAATTGGTCCCTTAGAGAATTTGGATGGTCAGCTATGTGTGGAGCCGAGGGAGATGGGAGAGATTTTGAATGATTTCTTCTCTTTGGTATTCACTAAGGAGAAGGATATTAAATTGTGTAAGGTGTGGGAAACAAGTAAGGAAGTTATGGAACCTATGACAATTAAAGAGGTGGAAGTACTGGCGCTTTTAAGAAATTTAAAAGTGGATAAATCTCTGGGTCCTGACAGGATATTCCCCAGGACCTTGAGGGAAGTTTGTGTAGAGATAGCAGGAGCTCTGACGGAGATCTTTCAGATGTCATTAGAAACGAGGATTGTGCTGGAGGATTGGCGTGTTGCTCATGTGGTCCCATTGTTTAAAAAGGGTTCTAGAAGTAAGCCTAGCAATTATAGACCTGTCAGTTTGACATCAGTGGTGGGTAAATTAATGGAAAGTATTCTTAGAGATAGTATTTATAATTATCTGGATAGACAGGATCTGATTAGGAGTAGCCAGCATGGATTTGTGCGAGGAAGGTCATGTTTGACAAACCTTATTGAATTTTTGAAGAAGTTACGAGGAATGTTGACGAGGGTAAGGCAGTGGATGTAGTCTATATGGACTTCAGCAAGGCCTTTGACAGTTCCACATGGAAGGTTAGTTAAGAAGGTTCAGTCGTTAGGTATTAATGCTGTAGTAATAAAATGGATTCAACAGTGGCTAGATGGGAGATGCCAGAGAGTAGTGGTGGATAATTGTTTATCGGGATGGAGGCAGGTGACTAGTGGGGTGCCTCAGGGATCTGTTTTGGGCCCAATGTTGTTTGTAATATACATAAATGATCTGGATGATGGGGTGGTAAATTGGATTAGTAAGTATGCCAATGATACTAAGGTAGGAGGTGTTGTGGATAATGAGGTGGATTTTCAAAGCTTGCAGGGAGATTTATGCCAGTTAGAAGAATAGGCTGAATGTTGGCAGATGGAGTTTAATGCTGAGAAGTGTGAGGTTCTACATTTTGGCAGGAATAATCCAAATAGAACATACAGGGTAAATGGTAGGGCATTGAGGAATGCAGAGGAACAGAGATCTAGGAATAACAGTGCATAGTTCCCTGAAGGTGGAGTCTCATGTAGATAGGGTGGTGAAGAAGGCTTTTGGAACGCTGGCCTTTATAAATCAGAGCATTGAGTACAGAAGTTGGGATGTAATGTTAAAATTGTACAAGGCATTGGTAAGGCCAAATTTGGAATATTGTGTGCAGTTCTGGTCACCGAATTATAGGAAAGATATCAATAAATTAGAGAGAGTGCAGAGACGATTTACTAGGATGTTACCTGGGTTTCAGCACTTAAGTTACAGAGAAAGGTTGAACAAGTTAGGTCTCTATTCATTGAAGCGTAGAAGGTTGAAGGGGGATTTGATCGAGGTACTTAAAATTTTGAGAGGGATAGAGTTGACATGAATAGGCTGTTTCCATTGAGAGTAGGGGAGATTCAAACGAGAGGACATGATTTGAGAGTTAGGGGGCAGAAGTTTAAGGGAAACATGAGGGGGTATTTCTTTACTCAGAGAGTGATAGCTGTGTGGAATGAGCTTCCTGTAGAAGTAGTAGAGGCCAGTTCAGTTGTGTCATTTAAGGTAAAATTGGATAGGTATATGGACAGGAAGGGAGTGGAGGGTTATGGGCTGAGTGCGGGTAGGTGGGACTAGGTGAGATTACGAGTTCGGCATGGACTAGGAGGGCCGAGATGGCCTGTTTCCATGCTGTGATTGTTATATGGCTATACATGCACATAAATGCAGGCACATTTTCCCAGTGATTTCAATGTGGACTAAGCATCTGTCCTATCTGACATAGTATTCTGAAGGAAGTTAACTCGCCTTTAGAGTAACTATCTAAATCTGGAGTCACACGGTTGGGATTGGTAAAAGTAACCAGGGCATGCTGTTTATGGGACAAAAATGACTGGTTGACTGTAGTTCAGACACAGAGACAGATAGATGTCTGTTGGATGTTCTACAGGAGCCGAGATCCAGGAGCACTTTCCCACTGAGTGGGCAGCGGACAACAGGTCAGGCTTCCCCGCTCACCGTGGCTGCAGCAGCTGTATTCACCACATCCTGTGAAATATGTGGCCCCAGTGGCTGCAAGGGGTTCCATTGCCCGTTCCCTCCCCCCCCCCCCCACTGCCTGTACTTCGCACACCCGTCACAGGCAGAAAAAAATCACAGTTCCTTTGTCATCACCAGGTCAACTCTACCCACGACACATCCCCAGCAGCTTCCTTTCCTTTGATTCTCCCATTTATTATTCTCTGCTTCTCTCCAAGTCCCCTCCTTCCTCCCCAATACTCACACACTCATCCCTCCCTAAATCCCCCACTCACCAACCCTCTCTCCCTAAATCCCCCTCACTCACTCACCCATCCCTCTTTGTCCCCGACTCACCAATCCTCTCCCTCCCTAAATCCTCCTCACTTACCAACTCTCCCCTCTGCAAATCCCCCTCACTCACCAACCCTCTACTCCCTTCCCTAAATCCCTCTCACCAGCCACCCCCAAAACCCCTTTCTCATCAACCCTCCCCTTAAATCCCCCACTCACCAACCCTCCGCTCAATTCCTCCTCCCTCACAACTCCATCCTTCACCAGCTCAACTCTGCCCACTTTCCCTCTTCCTTCAAATCTTTCACCTTCCCAACTACACCCCCACCCCCCAACCTACTCTGCCGAAACTGGCTGCTCACAGTCAGGATGAAGTCATTGGAGCAACCATCTCCTGAAGGGTCCCTCCCTGATCCCCCCCACCTGAAGCTGTGGTCGAGTCCAGACCTCTCCCAGTGCCCTCCTAGCCATGGGTGCAGGGCCTCTGTATGGGATTGAAATTGTGAAGGATCAATGAACTGGGGGCGGTGGGGAACTGACACTGCAGAGTATTACATTGCCTGGGGCAGAGTATTGCAATGGTGGATCGCTTCTGGCATTCTTTGGGCATGGTACTGGTGGGATGGAAGGTAGCCAGGGGATTGGGGAGGAGGCTGTTTGGCAGGAAATCATGGTGGGCCATGGAATGTGTCTATGTGTGTATGATCTGAATCATTGTGTGTATGTGTGTGTTTGTATGTAGGGCTGCATTGCTGTGTGTGTGTGTGCATGTAGTTGTTTTATCCATATGCCCGTGTCTGTGTTTATTTGTCAGTCCATGGACCTGTGTTTGTGTATTAAAGATGTGCTTTATTTGTCACATATACACCAAACCATACAGTGAAACTTATGGCTTGCATCAACGACCAATATAGTCTGAAATGAACGGGGGAAACCATGCTTCCGGTGCCAACATGGCCTGCCGGCAACTTACTAATCCTAACCCGTTTGTCTTTGGAACATACAAAGAAGCCAGAGCACCTGGAGGAAACGTACAAACTCCTTACAGCGACGGGATTGAATCCCGATCTTATAGCTGCTGCTGTAAAGTGTTGTGCTAACCATTTTGCTATTGTGCTACCAAATCACGCTGACCTGTGTGTGTGTACTCACTTACCTGTGAGTGTGTGTCATACCTGCTTTAACCATGGACCTCTGTCACTGTGTAAGTTCACCCACCTCTGTGATTCTGTCTGTGCAGCACAGTCCAGTATCCTGGCACACGTCTCTCTCAAATTCTTCAAATACACAGACATACACTTACAAACACACCCCATGCACACAGCCTCCACTCACTCACAAACACTCCCCATAGACACACCATCTATACACTCACAAACACTCCCCATACACACACCCTCCATGCACTCAGAAACACATCCCATGCACACAGCCTCCACTTACTCACAAACACTCCCCATACACACATCCTCCATGCACTCACTTACAAACACACCCCATGCACACAGCCTCCACTCACTCACAAACACTCCCCATACTCACACCATCCATACACTCACAAACACTCCCCATACACACACCCTCCATGCACTCACTTACAAACACACCCCATGCACACAGCCTCCACTCACTCACACTCCCCATACAAACATTCCCCATACACACACCCTCCACGCACTCACTGCCCATACACACCCCCTCACACACACTCCCCATACACACACCTTCCACTCACTCACAAACACTCACACACACCCTCCATAGACAGATAAACACACACACACAATCAGAATCAGGTTTTAACTTCACTATTGTGAAATTCCTTGTTTTGTGGCAGCAGTACAGTGCAAGACATTTTAAAAAAGTTGCAGTTAAAGTAAATACCAAAATAAATAAATAGTTTCCGTCTGCACTGTCACTCCACTCGAATTGTCCTGTTTGTGAACCCCTGCTCCCATGCAGACACATACACTTCCAATCTGGCGCGCACACACAACCCTTATGCAAGTAAACACTTCTCATTCACACTCTCCACATACACATCTTGTGCACACTTCCCATACATTCCCCATGTATGCACATAAACACCTACATCCTCCATGTGCACACACACTCTCCACACAGTGCTCTCACCCACGTGCACACACCCTCTACACACAGTCTGACAGATCACGCAGTGTCCAACAATCATAAGTGCCGTTTATTTTAATCTCTGCTCTCACAATAACCACAAACTACAGTGATCCTGAAAGTTGTGACGAGCGAAAGACAAGAAGCGCCCACAATCAGACCTGGAATGGAATGAGGACCAGAATCAGGTCTAGGACTAGGGCCAAGTCCGGGGAAGAACCAAACCCAGACCATCCACAGAAGGCACACGTTTCTACTGCCACCTGCTTTAGTTCATTACTGGAGATGCTGATTCAAGTTCAGGACCGCAGTCTGATTTCACTGACAACAGTGGCCAATTTGGCCATGGACTTTGGCAGATTTTACCAGGTCTTGAATCCAGAAGCAGCTCAACTGGAACATCATCTTAACAGATAAAGAGACAAAAGTTGGTAAGACATTAGTTCCAGCCATGATTCTGGTCTGTTTGGACAATTCCCCCAGGTCTGCGACACATTTACTAAATCCCAAGAATCCACAGGCAACATTTGCAGTCATTGTAATACTGAATAGATCATCTTGACACAACGGAATGAGACAGCCCATAAACACCTGAAGCTGAAGATTAAGTTAAAAACAGAGATCAAAGAGCCGAGGGGACGGGAGGAGATGTTCGGGGTGAGTACAGGATAAAGACGGGAGGGGAGGCAAGGAGGTTAAAAAGATGTGATGGGGTGGAAAAGGGGGGAATCATGGGATTTGGGAGAAGAGTGAGGCAGAGGGAAGATTGGAGGAAGTGAGATATCAGGAGCTGGGAAGGAGAGTGGAAGATGGGAGTGAGAGAGACAGGTGGAGGAAGGAAGATATGGAAGTGGGAAGGGGATAGAGAGGTGGAAGGACATCGGGGGTTGGAAGTGGAGTGGCAAATTGCCTGAGTTTTACAGCAGACAGTGTCTGGAGGAGGAGATGAGCAGCTTGGGAGCGAGCAGTGCGTTAAGATCAGGGTGACCATTCCCCTCATTCCCTACTGCATGCCCCCATCTGGAAGGGCGTGGCACACGCCCACAGTACAACCACAGAGTTTCCACTGGCTGTCCGTGGGGCACGTGTGACTCTCGTGGAGATTCTCCAGCTACATGTAATATGGCCCCTGGAATTAGCAGCGAGACCCACAGCACCAGACTGTATCATTCCCAGTCAAAACCAAACAACACATTCCCCTCAAATAAGTCTCTCCAGACACAGAATGAAGCTCCCTCTAACACTGTCCCATCACACACTCCCGGGGACAGACACAGAGTGAGGCTCCCTCCACACCGTCCCATCACACACTCCCGGGGACAGACACAGAGTGAGGCTCCCTCCACACCGTCCCATCACACACTCCCGGGGACAGACACAGAGTGAGGCTCCCTCCACACCGTCCCATCACACACTCCCGGGGACAGAGACAGAGTGAATCTCCCTCCACACCGTCCCATCACACACTCCCGGGGACAGACACAGAGTGAGGCTCCCTCCACACCGTCCCATCACACACTTCCAGGGCAGGGACAGCATGGTTCAATAAGAACAGGATTTGCATTGCCCCTTCCACAGATCTCCCCAACCCTTGTCCAGCCCACCGAATCCTTTTGAGATGTAAGCACTGTTATAATCTGTTAGGAAATGAGGTTGTCTATTTGTTCAGACTGATGACTCTTGAGATGATGAGCAGGAAGTCAGGGAAATTTCCTTGCTGCCCTTCAAACCATGAACATCCAGTTTCAGAGCAAGTACAGATCGTCAGCTCCCTGCCCTTGCTCTGCCATCTATTAAGACCGTGACTGATCTGTAACCTCACTCCAGCTTCCTGTCTACCCCTGGCAACCTTCCACCTCACTTATCATCAAGAATCTTATCTGCAGAATTCCCACTGCCATAGGAGCAGGAGTTACAAACACTCATCTCCATCTTAAACGGACCTCTCTTATTTTTAAATAGATCTACACGCCCCCACCTCCATGAGAGAAAACATCCAATTCGTACCCACCCTGTCAGGGCCATTCAGGATCTCACGTGTTTCAATCAACTCCCCTCTCATTAACTCCAGCCTGTCTAACCTTCCTTTGCACGATAACCTCCTACTCCAGGCAGTGCTCTGGAAAGTCTTGTCTGAACTGTTTCCAATGCATTAATACTGTTCCTTAAAAACAGACTCTAATGCTGTACACTCTACTTCAGATGCCCTTTATAGCATAGTATAATTTCCCTACTTTTGTATTCAATTCCCTTCGCAATAAACAATACCATTCTGTTAGCTTTCCTAATTACTCTCAGTAATTGCCTTCTGTGAATCATAGACACAGACACTCCATCCCTCTATATCTCAGTGCTCTACAGTCCCTCTCCATTTAGACAAAATACTTTTCTATTTTTCTTGGTTCTAAATAGCCTCACAGGAACATTTATTTGCCAGTGAGAGACGAGATGGGCGTGGGCTTATGCATTATGTAAAATATATGGCACCTCAGCCAGTGAAGTGCTCCATACTGCATTGCAGTAAAGTTAGTTTCGAGCCCAGATTGTGCCTTCAACACCATCAGGGTCTCCCGATCAGTTATTTTTAAAGAGTAGAAATATAGTTTAGACATAGAGTGAGCTTCCTCCACACTGTCCCGTCACACACTCTCAAGGCAGGGACAGCATGGGTTAGACACAGAGTAAAGCTCATGTCCCATCACACACACACACACGGCAGCGACAGAACACGTCAGGAAAAAGATCCATCCACACTGTTCTCATCACACACTTGCAGGGCAGGGATAACACAGGTTTAGTCACAAGAGTGAATCTCCCTCCACACTCCCAGGGACAAGGAAGCATGTTTACATAACGGGTGGGATACAAAGTAAATCAGCCTTTACTAGCTTCTCACTATTCGTCAAGTGTGCTTCTTTTTTTCTCTAGGCAAAGTGAACATCCTCACCTCTCGCTGCTTAATTCTCCATCTCTCACTGTCTCACCCCAACAGCCCCTAAGCTGGACTCCTTTGCAAACTGCCTTCATATCACATCTTACTTTACCACTTAGTTTTGGGTATCTGCCAACATGTAACACGTTACACTTCAAAGTCACTGCTCCAGACTTAACACAGCTACGGCCCCCAGCACCCCACTGATGCACCTCTTCAGCCTAACAGAGACCTCCTGATCCTGGCTCTGGTTTTGTGTCATTGAACCAGAAAACCGCAAAAGGTCCTGATATAAGAATTAACCTTTCACGTGGTACTTTATCAAATGGCTATTAAAATCCATACACCACATCTAGCACCTCTCCCCCTTACTGTTATTTGATGAAGACCAGCTTCACTACCACGTTCCACCCCTCTCTGTGCTCTGTTACTACGGAATAAAACACTGTAGCATTTTTGTAAACACAAAGCTCAGGCAAACTGTCGATAGTTTCATACTCTTCTCCACCCTTCCCTTTCAGAAATACCATTTATTTTGGTTCCTTTCCAATGCCCTTGGACTGCTGGACCTAGACATTCTGAGAAGTGCCTGATGAAGCATTAACCATCTCCCAGTCACTTCAGGGTGTCAGCCATCACCTATCAAATCCTGGGTTGTTTTCTTTTGCAGATGCTATTAATCACCTTCCTACCCTTAGATCCTTGGTTAGCTCCTATTTATATGTTTTAATATCTCCAGCTATGAAAACTGATACCTTGGTAATCTATTTGCACTTTCCCCATCACTGACTTCCACTTCCACAAGATGTAGGCTGCTTGGGCTACACGCTCCCCTGTACATCACCAGGCACAAATTCATATTTCCTCACACTTCCTATTTTATCTTTCTTAATTATTGTGACTCTTTGCTTGTTTCTACTGTGCTCAGGCCAGACACACCTTGATAACACTTTAAGAATCCCTACCCTTCTTAAAGAGCCCAGATGCAGTCATCTACACTCCCGCAGAGATTTTTCCTCTCCAGCAGAATCAATTCATAATATTTAAACATTCCTTTGAATGAGTGCTATAACTTATCTAATGTCTAATATTTCAATTTGCCCTTGTACCCAGCCTTGAGCAACTCATCTATAACAGCTGCTTGATGCCTTGTTACTTAGGTTTGAGACACTAGATTTGGACTTCAGCACATTGGAGCACTCCAAGATGTGATTTTTAAGTTCTATCTCGCTACGATCACCCTTTCCTGGACCAGAGGTTAGTTTGTATTTACAGATTTATCCTGTCTCGTTACAAAAGGGAGGTCTAAAACAGCCTCATCTCTGATTGGGTCCATAATGTTTTGCTCTAGAAAATGACTGAAATTCGTTGTATCAAATCAACTCCCAAACTACTCCGCCAGTTTGGTTTGTTGAACCTGTAAGGTGTACGTCAGCAAGTTGATCAGGCATGACAGCAAAGTGCTTTAACTTTCTGCACTTTGACCACAGGCATATCACTGAGAGAAATCAGTCTTTATATATTTATCTTGCTTCTTAGTTTTTCTAATGTTTTAAATTTCACTATAATAAATTACCTGTTTTACTCTTTCTAATATAATGTCTCCTACACATATCTCCATACCTGACGTTCCAACACTTGGGCCCATCCAGGTGTTGGGTGACATTCTAGATTAGAATTTGGTTCTTTGATCGGTATTTCCCTATGAACAACAAGTTAGCGTTTAGACACTGTACTGGATGTGGACAAGCCATGTTAAAACTTTAACAAATGCACTGACTTCAGCGACTAATAGCAACGCTGGCAAATTCAGACTCAGCTGACAGTGGCCATGAAATTACTGCATTCACTGGTTTACCAGTGTCTCAGGGAAGGAAACCACTGTCCTCACTGTCAAAATGTTCACCACATCTGATACCAGTGACTCTAAACCATTCAGGGTCAATGAGGAGGTGGTGATAATACCTGACACTTCAATAATAGGTCAGTGTATGACCTATTGATGGCCAGGGTGAAAAGTCAATTTGTGACCCACTGCATCAGATGGTGATAGGACAGTACATGACCCACGGCTGCAGAGGGCGAAAGGTCAGTGCGTGACCCGCTGTCGCAGAGGGCGAAAGGTCAGTGCGTGACCCGCTGTCGCAGAGGGTGAAAGGTCAGTGCATGACCCGCTGTCACAGAGGGTGAAAGGTCTGTTTGTGACCCACTGCTGCAGAGGGTGAAAGGTCAGTGTTTCTTTACATGATATATTCCTGAGGCACTGTCACATTAACCAACCCCATCCCTCCCATTCTACTGTATGTTAAACATACTTTCCCTGTCCCATATCTCCACCCTCCCTCTCCCACCCTCATTCCCTCTCCCTTACCCACTCCCTCTCCTGATCCCTGACCGCTTTGCTTCCCCAACCTATCCTCCCACCACCCCTTCCCCTCTAGGTCCCTGGTCCTGCCCCTAAAATTCCACCTGCCTGTGCCCTCACCTCCTTTCCCCTTCACTGTTCATTCCATTCCCCTCAGCCCCTCCTCTCCCTGCCCTCTCAGCCCAAGACCCCAACCTCCCCTTCCCTTCCCGCCCACCCCCTCCCACAGCTATGGCAGTTCCTGCTTTTGAAGTTAGCCAATGTTTGTAGAAGAGCGGGTGACTGTGCGCCCTCTGTCTGCCCCAAATGGACCCAGACCTCTTTGCTAAAGGGCAGAGGTTCTCGGCCTGCTGACCAGAGTCATCCAGGGCTGGCTTCCCAGCCTATGGCCTGCTTGTTCACCTCCCCACCCTGGCTGTGAGGGGAAGGGATTAGCGTGGAGGGAGCCCCTCCACTGTGAAACCCATTCCCCTCCAACACAGTGACCTCCCGCCCTGTGCCCAAAGACCCCTGGCCCAATACACCCGAATCCACCCTAGCAGCACCAGAATCCCCCACCCGGCCACCTACAACCCCCCCCCCCACCTCCAGTAACCCAGCCTGACACCCCACCACTACTAGACCTATGCTTGCAAGACCACCATCATGGAGACCCCCAACCCCAGCGGGTTCCCGATATAAAACCGTCGCCAACAAGTATGTTAAAGAAACCGGGAAACATTCTGCGGCAAGAGGGGCGAGTGAGCCGGGGGGGGCCGGAGGGTCGGTCACATCATGTCCTCCAACACGTTGGGTTTGCGGACCCACTCCAGCGTGAGAGGCTCCGACGCGGCCATGATCATGCACATGAACTGCCTGCCCGTTCTCTTGTCAATAGGGTAGATGGTTGTGGGGGTGAACCTCTTATTGCTCTCCACAAACTCGCAGAGGTCCTGGTAGACCTGGGGGTACTCGTGCCTGAGGAAGACGCCGCGGATGCGCAGCTCCCGCTGCACGTTGATGAAGCACACCTCCCGCGCCTTGCGGCCCGCCTCGTCGTCCTTGGCGATGTCCGTGGTGCCAGGAGGCGGCGTCAGGATCAGGGTCTCCATCTCGTCCTCGGCGGCCCGGTAGGCCTTTCTCTCGGGGCTGCCGGAGGCCAGGGCGATCTTGGCGAAGCGGCGGACGCTGGGTGTCTGCAGGCGGGGCGAAGGGTTCTCGGGCACCTTCTGGCCCAGGGCCACCGAGACGTTGAGCAGGAAGCACTCCTCGGGGTTGTACTGCCGGCCCGCCTCCTGGATCTCCCTCAGGTACTCCCCGAGGTGGTCGGCGTAGCCCTCCAGCTCCCGCATCGACAGGTAGGTGGGGGCGAGCAGCAGGCTCTCCAGGCCGAAGCGCAAGAAGTTGTCGGCGGAGCTGGGGTTGGGGAAGCCCAGGAAGAGTACCCCCCGGCCCCGGGACAGGTAGCCCATCCTGGCGATGCGAGAGAAGGCCTTGTGGGCGGCCTGGTTCTCCCGGCAGTTACGCAGCACCCGTTTGCAGGTGCTGCTGACCCGGCCGTAGACACAGGCCTCCTTGTGAGTCTCCCAGTCGTCCTTCCTGCAGCCACGGGAGCAATAGTAGGTGTAGCAGCTGTGGCAGGACTTGAAGTAGAGCCGGGCGTTGAACAGGGTCTCCGTCAGGCCACACTTGAGGTTCGAGCACATCATGGTGTCCACCTCGTCCGAGGCGCGCTCCCGCAGCGGGCCCTCGCAGGGGCTGGGGGGCAGGTCGGGCGAGGTGTCGGCTAGGGCGCCCCGCCCTGGGGTCTCGGCGAGCAGGGCGTCGCCTGGGGGGTCCTCGCCTCCGATCAGCCGGCGGAGCCGCTCCAGCAGGCCGTCAGGAGGGGACCGGGGGGTGGGCGCCTTGCAGGTGTCGATGACCAGGTCGGCCAGCACATCGTCCAGGTGCTGCTCCCCGGCGGGCTGGGGCCCCGGGCCAGGAACTCCCCCGCCCCTGCCTCCCTCCTCCTTCTCCAGGTTGCATGACAGCAGGTCATTGAAGGAAGCGCTGAGGCCGTTGGGCCCATCGGCCGGCTGCCGGGCCCGGTTCCGGGCCACACCCGCGGCCGGCAGCTCATTGTCAGTGATGGTGATTTCAGGAGTGACGTACCAGGAACGGCCGGCTGTTGGTCGGCCGCCCTCCCCCTGCAGCTTCTCGGCTAGGGAGCTCTCAGACAGGGAGAGGGCAGCGTAGCGTTGGGGCGAGCGTGACAGATTGACCACCGTGGGCTGAAGCCTGGGGCCAATGGAGCTCAGGCCCCCTTCCCTCCGCGGGAGGGTCTCGCAGCTGTGGCAGCCGGGCGTCCCGGGCGCGGGCCAGCGGAGGATGTCATCCCAGGACCTGGAATGGTGCCGGGAGTGGGCGGCCAGCGGTGGGAGGGAGGCTGGCGCCCAGCGAGGGGGCTGGAGGGGGTGGGCTGCCCGGTAGGTACCCCACCAGTCAGGGCAGTGCGTGGGCGAGGCCAGACCCCGGGGCAGGCTGTGGACCTCGGGGTAGTCCTGGGGGAAGCCCCCTCCCCAGTGCCCGGCACCCCGGCAGAGCTGGGGCGGGCAACCATGGGTGGCCAGGGTCCAGTAGTCTCCAGTAGGCGGGAGCCCGGGCGAGGGGGTCCGGGGTGTCCGCCGGCCGCTGGGCACAGTGAGGCTGCGCCCTGGCTGGGCCTGCCAGGCCGATGCCTGCGGCTGGCGCCGAGGGAGGGGACAGGGGAGAGCTGCCCCCTCAGGCGGAGGCTTCATGTCCAGCCGGTAGCGGACGTGCAGCCCGGGCCGGGGCCCCGGGCCCTCCTCGCGGGCCGTGGCGTAGAGGCAGGCCTCGGCCCGTTGCGGCTGCAGCTTGATGGGGTGCACCTCGTCCACCCTGCCCCGGGTCGGAGCCCAGGTTTCCCTCCTGGGGGATCCCTCCCCCCTGCGGTTGGATTCCCGCGGCCCCCGCTGGACGTCCCGCCCCCGGCGCGGCCTCTCGGGCGAGCGCGTCTCCACCGGGACAGGCCGGTAGGTGGTCTTCACCCTGGGCGCACTCCTCGACCGGCCCCTCTTCTTGCCCTCGGGCCGGAGGGGCTCCCGCGGCTCGGCCGAGGCGGGGCAGAGGCGTCCGACCACCAGGTCCGGGGCCGAGGAGCGCAGGTGGACCGGCCTCCCGAGTGAGTCCCAGGCCGCGTCGGGGCTCGGGGCCCGCCGCTCGTGCCGGCGGCCGGAGGGTTCATCGGCGGGGCCCGGGGCCGGCGGCTGCCCCTCCAGCGACTGCAGGAAGTCGAAGCTGCGGCACTGGCGCTTGCCGAGGTCCCGCTGCGCGGCCTGCAGCGAGCTGGCGCTGGCGGAGTCGTACACACCCCGCGCTCGGTACATCTTGGGCTCTCCTGGCATCGTGCTGACTTTGATCTCTCGGTAGACGGTAGACACCAGTATGTCCGGAGGGTCCGTCCGTGTCATCTTAAAGGAGCGGTAATCGTTGCTGAATTCTCTCAGACCCTTTCACAGTGATTCCACCCTGCAACAAGAGGACAAACGTTAGAGCCGGCGGTCTGGTATCTGCCATTGGCGGCTGTCATCTGGATATTCCTGCTCAGCACTGGCCCTGCTTCACTGTACTGAATCACTGAGCTGGACTGGGGCCCTCAGGCACTGTCCTGTATCAGAGAACCCCACCCCCCCATGCTTAGCCTGTCTCAGTTTAACGAGATCCCAATCATTCTGTACTCCACTGACTATCAGACCAACCAGCCTGATCTGTCCTCGCCTGTCTCCCACTCCAGAAATCAGTCCGGTCAACCTTTGTGGCATCCCTCTCACGGCCTGCATAACCTTTCGGCTGTGGTCCCACCAAAGCCCTGTACATCTGCAGCCCGTACTCAAATCCTCTGGCTATGGATGCCAATGTACCATTCACGTTCCTGACTGCCCTGCTGCACCTGAACACACTGGTCAAGGGCACTTGGTTCCAGTTGTGGCCCCCCTCTTCCCCATCAATCAACATTCAGATAACGTCTTTCTGTTTTTAGAGCCAGTGTTCTAATTACTGTATATCCATGTAAAACTGCACTCACCCAACTTGTCTGAATCTCACCGGATCTTCACTGTTCACACACCCTCCAACTTCTCCATCATCTACGTACAGTGAGGGACAGGCTGATGCAGCCCGATGTGTGGGGCAGACGGGCACCAGGCCAAAGGTCAGGCTCAGCTTCTGTCCAAACGAGGATTGGGCAGGAGCAAAGGTGGCTGGGGTGGAGACCCCTCTCAACGTCAGCTCACCTCAGACTGTCAGTAAGGGTACTCCTTCACTGTCAAAGAGGGAGTTCCACTCCCCGTATCAATGATGGAGCTCCACACCCTACAAAGAGGGAGTTCCACTCACTGTTAATAGACAATAGACAGTAACTGCAGGAGTAGGCCATTCTGCCCTTCTAGCCAGCACCGCCATTCACTCTGATCATGGATGATCATCCACAATCAGTACCCCGTTCCTGCCTTCTCCCCACATCCCTTGACTCCGCTCTCTTTAAGAGCTCTATCTAACTCTTTCTTGAAAGCATCCAGAGAATTGGTCTCCACTACCTCCTGACACAGAGCATTCTATAGATCCACAACTCTCTGGGTGAAATAGTTTTTCCTCAACTCTGTTCTAAATGGCCTACCCCTTATTCTTAAACTGTGGCCTCTGGTTCTGGACTCCCCCAACATCGGGAACATGTTTCCTGCCTCTAGCGTGTCCAATCCCCTAATAATCTTATATGTTTCAATCAGATCCCTCTCATCCTTCTAAATTCCAGTGTATACAAGCCCAGTCGCTGCAATCTTTCAACATATGACAGTCCCACCATCCCGGGAATCAACCTCGTGAACCTACGCTGTATTCCCACAATAGCAAGAATGTCTTTCCTCAAATTTGGAGACCAAAACTGCACACAACACTCCAGGTGTGGTCTCACCAGGGCCCTGTACAACTGTAGAAGGACCTCTTTGCTCCTATACTCAACTCCCCTTGTTATGAAGGCCAACATGCCATTACATCAACATGCTGTTGATGGGGAGCTTCCTTCAAAATGAGTGTCATCCCTCAAAATATTGATGAGGGTGCACTCTCACTCTGTGATGAGGGAGCATGCCAAGTACCATTATTCTTGGTGATACCTCAGTGTCAAAATGGGAAACCCCACCCCCTGAAGAGTAAAGGATGCTCACCTCGTAGTGTCAATAAGGGAGTTCCTCTTACACACTCCTCCAGCGTGCTCTCCTCAAAATACTGACAAGTGTGAACCTTCAAACTAGCAATGTGGGTGTTTCCTCACACCGTTGGTGAGAACATTGTCCTACTGGGATCGTTATTGATGGGTACATGGGTCAGCACGGATGTGCTGGCTGAAGGGCCTGTTTCTTTGCTGTATAACGCTATGCCTATAACTCGGGTTCTCCCTCACTGCCGATGAGGGAACTTCCTCGGAATGACACAGACTCGAGCAGAAGAGAAAGAGTATGACACCAGCCACCCCGAGAGCCTCACGTGCATCTGATCCCATTGTGGAAAGCTCGGTGTTTCAGAGAGTGACCTCACCGAAAGCATCTGACTTGGATGGTGCCCCTGCCTGTGTCCTTAGACCCTGTGCAGATCAGCTGGTGGGAGTATTTGCAGACATTGTTAACCTGTCCCTGCTTTAAGATCACTATCATCCCATGAACTGAGAAGGTGAAGTGTTTTATTGACCACCTAACAGCGGCCCTGACACCTGCCATCATGAAGTGCTATGAGAGGCTGACCATGCACATATTAACCCCAGCCTCCCAGAAAACCTTGATCCACGACAAATCTGCTTACTGTTGAAACTGGTCCATGGTGGGCGCCATTTCCCTGGTCCAACACTCACCTTTGGAGCATCCATCTGGACAGGAAATATACCTACATTAGATTATTGTTTATTAACTACAGCTCCACCTTCAATGTCACCATTCCAAGGAAACTCATCACCAAACTTCAAGACCTGCGAGTCAGCTCCTCCCTCTTCAACTGGACCTTTGACTTACCAACCAAAATCAGTATGGACAGGCAGCAACTCCTCTGCCACTCACACAATAAGTGAAGATGTCCCATTCAAAATATGAATGATGAACCTTCCTTCCACGCTCAATGACTCTGTTCAGTGTTAACACTGTCAATGAGGGAGCTCCCTCACTTCCTGCTGCTGTCTGTAAGGGATGTGTGAATTCTCTCTGAGACTGGGTGGGTTTTCTCGGCTTTTCCCCCACAGGCTAAAGATGCATCGGTTGATAGATTAATTTGTCAACTGTCTCTTCAGCTGGAATTGTCATCCCTCTTGTCTCCCTGTGATTGGGAGTACAGACAGGTCCACTGCTGCCCAAGGTGAACTAGTTTCATGAAGGAACACTGCGAGGCAGGTCAGGAAATACAACAAACTATCCCAACAGAGTGTAGCCATCCCAACTTTGGACCCAGAAAGGACTGTCACCACTCAAACTGGGCAAAGTATGGACAAGGCGACGAGATCGGTCCTTCCCGAGAGGCTAAACTTTGTTCTGGTCCCCAGAGCTACACCTTATCGGGACTACGGAGTAGAGCAAGCAATCTGAAAACTACCATCGGATACTGCGGAGATGACGATACAGGTCTGCATGACCCTCAAAAGAGCCGTTTTGCCAAAACCGAACATTTACAAAAGGAGAACACCTGGCCATCCAGACATTACGGCGAAACACAGCCATCATGATTTTACCAGCAGACAAAGGAAATGCAACAGTCCTGATGTCCTTGAGGGAATACCACAGGAAAATCCAACAGATCCTGGATGATCCCACCTACAGAGTTCTACAGCAGGATCCCATGGATTCGATTGTCATGATCTCTGCTTTAATGAAGAGATCCAGACTGCCAGCAGATATATGCAAGACACTTCTGCCTCAGGTGCTGGTACCACTGACGCCTTATGGGCTCCCTAAGGTACACATGGAGTGCTCCCCCCAAAAGCCTGTCGTCATTGGGATAGTTTCTCCAACTTACTTCCTTGCAAAGCATTTAACAACAATGCTGTCTCCCTTTTATAGGGGCTGTGAGCATCACATCACAAATTTGACCAACTTCATAAAAATGATAACCAACATCCAGCTGTACCTAGAGGACACAATGGCCAGTTTCAACATGGTGTCCCTGTTCAGGAGAGTTCCCATTAAGGATACCTTGGTCCTCCTGCAGTCAAGATTTGATAAGGGTACCATTGACCTTTTTAAATGCACCCTTACATTGATGTACTTCCTCTATAATGGGAACTACTATGAACAAACAGACAGAGTGGCCACAGGATTGTCCTTGGTGCTGGTTATTGCTAATTTCTACATGGAGGACTTTAAGGGGAAGGCTCTGTATTCATTGTCTTTACGCCCCAAATGCTTCTTCAGATCCATGCCTCATGGACTCCAGGCACTCCAACAGCTCCACGACCATCTGAACAGTAGACATCCAAACAGTCCATTTATAATGCAGATGGAGAAGAATGGTTGCTTCCCCTTCCTGGACATTCTAATTGCCTTGGGCATGGTGTCTATTGGAAACCTACTCCCATGGACTTGTACCTTAACAATAACAACCACCATCACACCTCCCAATGTGCAGCGGTTCTCTCTACTTTGTTTAACCAAGCGAAAACTATTTTGGACCTGGACTGTATCTCCGAGGAAATAAGACAATTATGCACAATGTTCTTACAGAATAGGTATGAGGTGAAGGAAATCAATCGGGCCCTTAAAAGGGCCGACAGAAAAACCAAGAAACATAACGTGGAGGAACCCGTCGCTACCGCTTGTCTTCCCTATATTTCCACGGTTTCTGGAAGGATCGCCAGGATCCTGCAGAAATATCTAATTACTGCCATCCACAAATCCGTGAGGAAGCTTAAATCACAGCTTCTGCGGGTCAAAGATGACCTGGGACTGAGGACGGCTGGCGTTTACAGGATTCCCTGTGAATGCGGAGCAGCGTATATTGGCCACGGTGGAAACCCGCATCAAGGAGCACAGGAGGTGTATCCATTTGTGTTACCCAGAGAAATCGGCAGTAGCAGAACATTGCATTCACAATGGCTATAGGATTGACTTTGGCACAAAATGCCAGTGGCTTTTGGGACTGCTTGAAAAGGAATCCATTGAAATAAGACTAGAGGAAAAGAATTTTCTCTGGATTTCCAGCACCTACACAACATCTTGTGATTTAAATTCTGGAAACACTCAGCATGTCAGACAATGTTGGTGTGGGGGAAACAGAATAAATGCTTTATATCAAACACCCTTTGTCAGGACAGGAAACAAAAGAGGTCTCTTGAAATGTTAAATCTCCAGAGATGCTGTCTGACCTGCTGAGCCTTTCCAGAATTGTCTGTTTTTCTTTCAGATTTCCAGCACCAGCAGTTTTCTGATTTTCACTGTTAAAGATGTTTTCCCCTGAAAAAGTAGATGAAGACGTTCTCTCACACTGGCAACGTGGCTGCTCACCTCAGTGTCAACGAGGGAGTTCTCACCTGTGTGTTTGCCATGTAGGGCATGGCTTATTTGCCGCCGGAAAGCTGCTTCTGTCGTGTTGGTCAGTGATTGGTTCATTTAAAGTCTGCAATGCTCTTTTCCCATTATTTGGCTTGCGTGCCACAGTGCCCATTTCCGGTTCCGGATGCCTTGTGGGTGGGGGTAAAAGAGTGCCAGAGATTTTGCCCTCTTTCTTACCAGCTATCCACAGGGCCCACTTCAGGCTGAAGTCGCCATCAGCACTGAAGGACCACTGAGTGAGAGGTGTATGGACAGGAAAGGAATGGAGGGTTATGGGCTGAGTGCAGGTCGGTGAGACTAGGTGAGAGTAAGCGTTCGGCACGGACTACAAGGGCCGAGATGGCCTGTTTCCATGCTGTAATAGTTATATGGTTATTGAGAAAGAGCATTGCAGGCGGAAACATTCCCCCCCCCACCGCCCCCATAGTCGTTTAGTTAAGTAACTGTCCGTAGCACATTTACTCCTTTGCTTTTATACATCAGGGAGATTTAGCAGAGTATCCGTTCATTTAAAGGGTAACTGAATGTCCAGTATTGTGGTTTTGGGTAGCTTAGACGCCCAGTTTAGTGTTTCACTGTTCATTTCTAAATAAATAATTAATGCACCCAATTTTAACTTTGTGTCTTCTGTTTCACTCACTGAATCCCTGAACCTGCTCCCCACGTTACAGCGCTCTCCTCAAAATACTAACGAGGGAGCTGGGCCACACTAACACAGCTCAGGAGGGATCTCCCCTCACAATGGTGAACAGAAGCACGACTCACACTAACGCTTTTAATTGTGAGCTCCCTCACTGTTGCTGAGGGATGATCCCTGCTGACCTGACGTAAGGGAGTTCCATACACTCTGTGAGGGAGATGTGGGTGTTTTCCTCAGAATATTGAGGAAAGAGTTTTCCTTACACCACTGAGGAAAGAACACCACTCTCATACTCAACAGTCCCTCACATTGTCACTGAGGGAACTTCCCACAAAGCATTGCTGAGGTTGCTGGTGATGAGGGAGCTCCACCATAAACCAGATCAGACACTCCCTCAGACGGTCACTCGATGGGCTGCCCTCACTCACTTTGAATAAGAGAACTCTCCTCACACTGGTCAATGAGGGAGCACCCTCCGATTCTCAGTGACTGTGAGGGATCCTTCCTCACTCCAACATTGCTCTCCTCAAAATGTCAATTCATAGTGACGGAGCTCACAGCATAGTCTCAGTCAGAGTTCCATGCAATTTTCATGAGGTAGCTTCCCTCTCCATCATCACTCTCTCACTGCTCTCCTCACAGTATCACACCTCTCTCATCCCTCCATCACTCATTCCGCTGACTGACTCAGGTGATACCCCACCAGCCCACAAAACGCCCTATCAGAGGAGCAGAGTTGGCACATGCCCCTTGAGGGGGGAAGGAAGACATCAGGGAGGATGTGCGAGGGAGAATGGGCAGGGTACGCGGTGGTGAGGGTGTGATGTTGGAGGGATGGTGTTGGGAGGGGTTGATTGATTTTCTGCTGTTCTGATACCACTGAAGTTTCACTGTCCAACTTCCCATCAGCACTCCGAAAATCAGTGTGTTCATGTTCAAAATAATAGTGGAGAGAGAGAGAGAGAAGGTGACTGAGAGAGTGTGGGACTTTGGGCGAGCATGTGTGTTACAGTCAGTGTGAAATTAATGGGATTGCCAATTTGAATCTCAGTGTACGGAGTTGTCTTGGAAAAAATTCTCTGCCTCCCTCCCTGCACTTGTCTCCCTCGCTGCCGTGTTCTCTTCCCTCCTACGCTCTCTCCAGCTATCTCCCATCTTGTCTCACTTGCACGCTCTGTCTCTTCCTCTTCGTTATTCTTTCTGCCTCCCAGTCAGTGAGTCAGTCCACTCCTGTCACTATTACCCTCACCTTCCCACAGATTCTGCACCTCCCTGCCCACTCTCTGATTCCCTCACCTTCCCACAGATTCTGCCCCTCCCTGCCCACTCTCTCTGATTCCCTCACCTTCCCACAGATTCTGCCCCTCCCTGCCCACTCTCTCTGATTCCCTCACCTTCCCACAGATTCTGCCCCTCCCTGCCCACTCTCTCTGATTCCCTCACCTTCCCACAGATTCTGCCCCTCCCTGCCCACTCTCTCTGATTCTCTCACCTTCCCAGTTTCTGCACCTCCCTGCCCACTCTCTCTGATTCCCTCACCTTCCCACAGTTTCTGCCCCTCCCTGCCCACTCTGTCTGATTCCCTCACCTTCCCACAGATTCTGCCCCTCCCTGCCCACTCTCTCTGATTCCCTCACCTTCCCACAGATTCTGCCCCTCCCTGCCCACTCTCTCTGATTCCCTCACCTTCCCACAGATTCTGCCCCTCCCTGCCCACTCTCTCTGATTCCCTCACCTTCCCACAGTTTCTGCCCCTCCCTGCCCACTCTCTCTGATTCCCTCACCTTCCCACAGATTCTGCACCTCCCTGCCCACACTCTCTGATTCCCTCACCTTCCCACAGATTCTGCCCCTCCCTGCCCACTCTGTCTGATTCCCTCACCTTCCCACAGATTCTGCCCCTCCCTGCCCACTCTCTCTGATTCCCTCACCTTCCCACAGTTTCTGCCCCTCCCTGCCCACTCTGTCTGATTCTCTCACCTTCCCACAGATTCTGCACCTCCCTGCCCACTCTGTCTGATTCCCTCACCTTCCCACAGTTTCTGCCCCTCCCTGCCCACTCTCTCTGATTCCCTCACCTTCCCACAGTTTCTGCCCCTCCCTGCCCACTCTGTCTGATTCTCTCACCTTCCCACAGATTCTGCACCTCCCTGCCCACTCTGTCTGATTCCCTCACCTTCCCACAGTTTCTGCCCCTCCCTGCCCACTCTGTCTGATTCCCTCACCTTCCCACAGATTCTGCACCTCCCTGCCCACTCTCTCTGATTCCCTCACCTTCCCACAGTTTCTGCCCCTCCCTGCCCACTCTGTCTGATTCCCTCACCTTCCCACAGATTCTGCCCCTCCCTGCCCACTCTCTCTGATTCCCTCACCTTCCCACAGATTCTGCACCTCCCTGCCCACTATCTCTGATTCCCTCACCTTCCCACAGTTTCTGCACCTCCCTGCCCACTCTCTCTGATTCCCTCACCTTCCCACAGATTCTGCACCTCCCTGCCCACTATCTCTGATTCCCTCACCTTCCCACAGATTCTGCCCCTCCCTGCCTGCTCTGTCTGATTCCCTCACCTTCCCACAGATTCTGCCCCTCCCTGCCCACTCTCTCTGATTCCCTCACCTTCCCACAGTTTCTGCCCCTCCCTGCCCACTCTCTCTGATTCCCTCACCTTCCCACAGATTCTGCCCCTCCCTGCCCACTCTCTCTGATTCTCTCACCTTCCCACAGTTTCTGCACCTCCCTGCCCACTCTCTCTGATTCCCTCACCTTCCCACAGTTTCTGCCCCTCCCTGCCCACTCTGTCTGATTCCCTCACCTTCCCACAGATTCTGCCCCTCCCTGCCTGCTCTCTCTGATTCTCTCACCTTCCCACAGATTCTGCCCCTCCCTGCCTGCTCTCTCTGATTCCCTCACCTTCCCACAGATTCTGCACCTCCCTGCCCACTCTCTCTGATTCCCTCACCTTCCCACAGATTCTGCCCCTCCCTGCCTGCTCTCTCTGATTCCCTCACCTTCCCACAGATTCTGCCCCTCCCTGCCTGCTCTCTCTGATTCTCTCACCTTCCCACAGATTCTGCCCCTCCCTGCCTGCTCTCTCTGATTCCCTCACCTTCCCACAGATTCTGCACCTCCCTGCCCACTCTCTCTGATTCCCTCACCTTCCCACAGATTCTGCCCCTCCCTGCCTGCTCTCTCTGATTCCCTCACCTTCCCACAGACTCTGTTTCTATTTGTTTTGCTCTCCTCTGTCTCCACACTCTCCTTCCCACTGTCCCCTTCTCTCCCCTGTAATATCCCCCCGACTACCTCTCCATCTGTCTCACTTTTCCCATTAGCAGTTTCTCTATGCTGTCTCTTACCTTCTCAATGTCACCTTCCACCTGTTTCTGTCTCTGCATATCCGACATTTCCACTGTCTCTCCCCGCTTGTCCATATCTCTCTCCTCTTACTCCTTTCTGACTCAATCTCATTCCCACTGTACGTTTCGTGCTCTCTCTCATCGAACCCTCTTCCGCACATTTTTTCTGATGCTGCCTCTCTCTGTATGACCCTCTCTCTCACACAATCTCAGTCAGTCACTCTGTCTCGGACTTTCAGATGGTGTAAGTTTATCACACACTGGTTGCTTGGAAATGCTGGTAGCTGCTACAGATATAATCAGCATTTAACAGGCATCTAGTCCGGCACTTGAATAGGAAGGGATAGGGGCAATAGTGCAGGGAAAAGGGTTTAGTAACAGGTAGGTACAACAGCCAACAGAGAGGTGGTGTGATGAATGGCCTAGTCCTGTGCTTTATAACTCTATGCCTCTCACCCAGTCTTTGCCTGCTCAGCCCCTCTCTCAGCTCCTATCCCTTGTCCTTGCTTCTCTCTGGCCCCATCACCCACTCTCTCTGCCTCTCTCATTTGGAGCACCCGTCTGTTTGTCTCTCTCCATCTCTCTTTCTGCCTCTCTCATTCACTCTACCTCTCTTTGTCTCTCCATCTTTCTCTTACCTCTCCCCATCTCTCAGCTTCCTCCCTCGGGCTCCCCCACTCCCTCTCTCCCATTCTCACTGCCTGTGTCAGGTTATGAAATCTGGATCGTGCTCCAATCCCGACATGCCATGAACCTGTGCCCAGCGAACTCGCAGAATCTGTGCTGCACCTGTTAGTGCTGGGTTCTGCTTGCTGACGACAGTAGCTGTGTTGTTTATTGCTTGTGCACAGGGAGCAGCTCCCACTGTGCACACTGCTGCCAGTGAAGCTGCCTGTCCCCAGCAGCCCAGAGGCCTGCCTGCTCCTCAGAAATGCTTTGGAGAGAGAGGCTGAACTAAAGTGTGGCAGAATCTGGTCGGCTGATTCCTCAGCCCCCAGGTACCCATCAACCAGATTCTATCACTCACCTAGACATGAGGGGTAATTTACAACAGCCATCTAATCTTTGGGATGGTCACAGGGAGAACATGCAAACTCCACACGGACAGCACCCTGGATCGAACTGGGTCTCTGTATATGAGGGAGAAGTATTAACCACTATTCATCCTCCTGACGAAGGGTCTCGGCCTGAAACGTCGACAGCGCTTCTCCCTATAGATGCTGCCTGGCCTGCTGTGTTCCACCAGCATTTTGTGTGTGTTGTTGTTATTCATCCTCCCTGCTTCTCACTGTCTCCTCCACTCCCACTTCCTGCACTTTCTCCCACTCCATCCTCTTGTTCTCGGCCATCTCCCCCTCTCCCCCTCACTGCCCTACCTCTTTGCACTACTCTCCCAATTCACCACCTCTTTCTCCTTTGTCTCTCAGGTCTCCCCCCACCCCACCCCTCGCTCCAGTGTTTCACCCCACTCGCTTGGTCCTGGGATGTCCTGCCTTGTTCCTGCTGCTGACGCTTCACCACGTCCCTTCTCCCAGCCTTCCTTTCTCCTCTTGTTGACTGTAGTTCCCCTCCCAGGCTGCTGCTTCCTCCTCCTCTCATTTCTACGTTCTCGTCACTGGCCCCACACACTTCCTCACTCCTGCTATCTTCCCACTCTCTGTTGCTACCCTCTCACTCACTCCTTCAGGTCTTCTCTCATTGTCCCATACCTACCGGATCTAGGGTTTATGGCCTCACAATCCAGGGGAGCAGATTTAGGACAGAAATAAGAGGCAATAGCTTTTCCCAGAGAGTAGCCAACCTGTGGAATTCTCTGCCCAAGGAAGCAGTAGAGACGATCTCATTAACTATGTGTAAGATACAGATAGATTTTTGCATGGTAGGGTAATCAGGTGTAATGGGGCAAAGGCTGGTGTCTGGCAGCCAGACCAGCCTTCTCCCTATTGAATGGACGAGTGGCAGACTCCTGTTCCTTTTTCTTATGCTTGTTCTTTTCCTCTTGCTCTCTCCATCCCTCTATCTCATTCCCACTTCTCCTCACTCAATCTGCTTCCCTTCTCACTTACCATACTGTCTGCTGCCCTCTCACCCCCACCCTCCTCCTCTCTTGCCTCATTGTCTGCCTGTGCCCCCGGCTGCCAGTCACTGAGTTTGACAAAGGAAGTGTTTATGAGACAACGTCGGAACTCGGACTCTCGACACATTTTCGGAGACGCGGAAACTCTGCTGCACAGACTGAAGTCCTCAAGTCCACTTTGTGCCGTTGTTGACCCTCACAAAGCCACAGTCTTTAGAACATAGAATAGTACAGCACAGTTCAGGCCCTTTGGCCCACAATGTTGTGCTGACCCTTAAACCCTGCCTCCCATATAACTCCCCACCTTAAATTCCTCCATATACCTGTCTAGTAGTCTCTTAAACTTCACTAGTGTATCTACCTCCACCACTGACTCAGGATGTGTATACCAAGCACCAACCACTCTGTGAGTAAAAAACCTTCCTCTAATATCCCCCTTGAACTTCCCTCCCCTTACCTTAAAGCCATGTCCATTTGTATTCAGCAGTGGTGCCCTGGGGAAAAGGCACTGGTTGTCCACTCCATCTATTCCTCTTAATATCTCGTACACCTCTATCATGTCTCCTCTCATCCTCCTTCTCTCCAGAGTAAAGCCCTAGCTCCCTTAATCTCTGATCATAGTGCATACTCTCTAAACCAGACAGCATCCTGGTAAATCTCCTCTGTACCCTTTCCAATACTTCCACACATCCTTCCTATAGTGAGGTGACCAGAACTGGACACCAGTGCTCCAAGTGTGGCCTAACCAGAGTTTTATAGAGCTGCATCATTACCTTGCGACTCTTAAACTCTATCCCTCGACTTATAAAAGCTAACACCCCATAAGCTTTCTTAACTACCCTATCTACCTGAGTGGCAACTTTCAGGGATCTGTGGACACGTACCCCCAGATCCCGCTGCTCCTCCATCCTACCAAGTATCCTGCCATTTACTTTGTACTCTGCCTTGCAGTTTGTCCTTCCAAAGTGTACCACCTCACACTTCTCTGTGTTGAACTCCAACTGCCACTTCTCAGCCTACTTCTGCATCCTATCAAAGTCTTTCTGCAATTTAGACAATCCTCTACACTATCCATAACACCACCAACCTTTGTGTTGTCTGCAAACTTGCCAACCCACCCTTCTACCCCCACATCCAGGTCGTTAATAAAAATCACGAGGTCGAGGTCCCAGAACTGATCCTTATGGGACACCATTCGTCACAACCCTCCAATCTGAATGTACTCCCTCCACCACAACCCTCTGCTTTCTGCAGGCAAGCCAATTCTGAATCCCCCTGGCCAAACATCCTTGGATCCCATGCCTTCTGACTTTCTGAATAAGACTACCATGTGGAACCTTGTCAAATGCTTTACTAAAATCCAAGTAGATCACATCCACTGCACTACCCTCATCTATATGCCTGGTCACCTCCTCAAAGAACTCTATCAGGCTTTGTTAGACACAATCTGCCCTTCACAAAGCCATGCTGACTGTCCCTGATCAGACCATGATTCTCTAAATGCACATAGATCCTATCTCTAAGAATCTTTTCCAACAGCTTTCCCACCACAGACGTAAGGCTCACTGGTCTATAATTACCCGGACTATCCCTACAAAGGGACAAAATGTTGTCCCTTTTTTGAACAAGGGGACAACATTCGCTTCCCTCCAATCCTCTCGTACCATTCCCATGGACAACAAGGATATAAGGATCCTAGCCAGAGGCTCAGCAATCTCTTCCCTCGCCTCATGGAGCAGTCTGGGGAATATTCCATCAGGCCCCGGGGACTTATCCATCGTAATGTATTTTAACAACTCCAACACCTCCTCTCCCTTAATATCACCTTGCTCCAGAACATCAACCTCAGTCATATTGTCCTCACTATCAAGTTCCCTCTCATTGGTGAATATGGAAGAGAAGTATTCATTGAGGACCTCGCTCACTTCCACAGCCTCCAGGCACATCTTCCCACCTTTATCTCTAATCGGTCCTATCTTCACTCCTGTCAACCTTTTGTTCTTCATATATTTGAAGAACGCCTTGGGATTTTCCTTTATCCTACTTGCCAAGGCCTTCTCATGCCCCCTTCTTGCTCTCCTCAGCCCCTTCTTAAGCTCCTTTCTTGCTACCCAATATTCCTCAATAGACCCATCTGATCCTTGCTTCCTAAACCTCATGTATGCTGCCTTCTTCGACCTGACTAGATTTTCCACTTCACTTGTCACCCATGGTTCCTTCACCCTACCATTGTTTATCTTCCTCACCGGGACAAATTTATCCCTAACATTCTGCAAGAGATCCCTGAACTATGACCACGTGTCCATATGGTACATTTCCCTGCAAAAACATCATCCCAATTCACACCCGCAAGTTCTAGCCTTATAGCCTCATAATTTGCCCTTCCCCAATTAAAAATTTTCCTGTCCTCTCTGATTCTATCCTTTTCCATAATAACGTTAAAGGTCAGGGAGCGGTGGTCACTGTCCCCCAGATGCTCACCCACTGAGAGATCTGTGACCTGACCCGGTTCGTTACCTAATACTGGATCTAGTATGGCATTCCCCTTAGTAGGCCTGTCAACATACTGTGACAGGAATTGGTCCTGGCCACATTTAACAAACTCTGCCCCGTCTAAAACATTGGAACTAATCAGGTGTCAATCAATATTAGGGAAGTTAAAGTCACCCATGATAACAACCCTGTTATTTTTGCACCTTTCCGAAATCTGCCTCCCAATCTGCTCCTTGGTATCTCTGCTGCTACCAGGGGCCTATAGAATACAATAGAGTCTTTCCCCAGCTCTCTGTGTAGGTCAGAACACTGCTCCACGGTAATCGTCAATATTTTAAATAAGACTGAGAACAAGACTTGTAGCATCCATGAATGTGAGACTACGGATTGTGGAATCAGTTCAGTGTTGGGGCGAGTGAAGTTATCCACACTGGTTCAGGACCTTGATGGCTGTAAGGTAATAACTGTATAACAGTTCCTGAAGCTGGTGAGGTGGGACCTAAGGCTTTTGTTCCTCTTTCCTAATGGTAGTAGTGAGAAGAGGTCATGACCTGGATGAATTGGGGCCCTTGATAACGACTGTTACGTTTTTGTGGCCGTGCTCCTCGTAGATGAGCTCAGTGGTGGGAAAGGGCTGGGCTTTGTCCACCACTATTTGTAGGTTTTTCTCCTCATTGAAGCAGAAGAGTAGTCAGCATAATCAAAGACCCCACCTACCCGAGACATCCCCTCTTCTCCCCTCTGCCGTAGGGAAGAAGACACAAAGGACTGGCAGGACATACCACCAGGCTCGGGGACAGCTTCTGTTACAGGGCCCTTGACTTCACAATCTACTTGCACTTTACCGTCTTCCTGCACTGCACTCTCTCTGTAGCTGTCACACTTTATTTGGCATTGTTACTGTTTTACCTTGTCCTACCTCAATGCACTGATTAGTGTGAACAGTATGAGGGCAAGTCTTTCTCTGCCTCTCAGCACACGTGACAGTCATAAACCAACACCAATACCTCCAGAGCAACACACACAAAATGCTGGAGGAACTCAGCAGGTCAGGCAGCATCTATGGAAATGAATAAACAGTTGACGTTTCGTGCTGAGACCCTTCAGGACTGAGAAGGAAGGGGGAAGACACCTGTATTAAAAGGTGGGGGTGGGGGGAGAGGAAGATTTTAGCTACAAGTTGATAGCTGAAGCCAGATGGGGTGGAAAGGTAAAGGGCTGGAGAAGAAGGACTCTAATAGGTGAGGCGAACGAGAAGGAGGAGGTGATAGGCAGGTGAGAAGAGGTAAGAGACCAGGGTGGGGAATAGATGAAAAGGGGAGGGGGAGGGAAATTTTTTTCTACTGGAAGGAGATTCATGCCATCGGGTTGGAGGCTACTCATCCCTGAGGGTGGCCTCATCTTGGCACAAGAGGAGGGCATGGGCTGACAAGTCAGAATGAAATGGGAATGGGAATTAAAACATTTGGCCACTGGGAAGCTCTGCTTCTGGTGGATGGAGCAAAGGTGCCTGACGAAACAGCCCCCCCCATTACCGACAGGCCTCACCACTGTAGAGGAGGCTGCATTGGGAGCACCGTCACAACAAATGACCTCAGCAGGTTCACAGATGAAGTGTTGCCTCAGCTGGAAGGAACGTTTGGGGTTCTGTGTGGAGGTGAATGGGCACCTAAGCTGTTTGCAGGGATACCTCTAGTCTGCTCCTCCATTGTCTGGGGTCAGATCATGTTAACAGCTCCCCATATCCCCTCAATCCCTTCAACTACCTCATACCCTGCACCCCACCCCATTCCCTTATAGCCTGGTGCGTCCAGTTCTCTATCAGTGCCTGACAGATTCATCACCCCTGTATTCTGTGGCCTCAGCCAATCGAGCACAGTAGCCTAATCACCTCCTCTCCAAATGGAGATCTGAAAAAGTGCCCTCTGTTCTTCCACCTATTTATCAAACCTTCCTTTCCCTTGCTGCATCTCCCCAAACGTGCAAGTTTGTATGGCGAAACTTCTCTGCACATTTCTGTGGCAAAACTTCTCTGCACGTTTCTGTGGAGGTATTTCCCTGCACGTTTCTGTGGAGATATTTCCCTCCACATTTCTGTGGAGATATTTCACTCCACGTTTCTGTGGAGATATTTCCCTGCACGTTTCTGTGGAGGTATTTCCCTCCACGTTTCTGTGGAGGTATTTCACTCCACGTTTCTGTGGAGATATTTCCCTGAACGTTTCTGTGGAGGTATTTCCCTGAACATTTCTGTGGAGATATTTCCCTGCACGTTTCTGTGGAGGTATTTCCCTCCATGTTTCTGTGGAGATATTTCCCTGAATGTTTCTGTGGAGATATTTCACTGCAAGTTTCAGTGGAGATATTTCCCTGCACGTTTCTGTGGAGATATTTCCCTGCACATTTCTGTGGAGATATTTCCCTCCACATTTCTGTGGAGATATTTCCCTGCACCTTTCTGTGGAGATATTTCCCTGCGCGTTTCTGTGGAGATATGGCGATATTTCACTGCAAGTTTCTGTGGCGATATTTCACTGCGCGTTTCTGTGGAGATATTTCCCTGAACGTTTCTGTGGAGATATTTCCCTGCGCGTTTCTGTGGAGATATTTCCCTGAACGTTTCTGTGGAGATATTTCCCTGTGTGTTTCTGTGGAGATATGGAGATATTTCACTGCAAGTTTCTGTGGAGATATTTCCCTGCACGTTTCTGTGGAGATATTTCACTGCAAGTTTCTGTGGAGATATTTCCCTCCACGTTTCTGTGGAGATACTTCCCTGAACGTTTCTGTGGAGATATTTCCCTGCGCGTTTCTGTGGCGGTATTTCCCTGCGTGTTTCTGTGGAGATATTTCACTGCGCGTTTCTGTGGAGATATTTCCCTGAACGTTTCTGTGGAGACAATTCACAGAACGTTTCTGTGGAGATATTTCTCTGCACGTTTCTGTGGAGATATTTCCCTGAACGTTTCTTTGGAGATATTTCCCTGAACGTTTCTGTGGAGACATTTCCTTGCACGTTTCTGTGGAGATATTTCCCTGAATGTTTCTGTGGAGATATTTCTCGGCATGTTTCTGTGGAGATATTTCCCTGCACGTTTCTGTGGAGATATTTCCCTGAACGTTTCTGTGGAGATATTTCCCTGAACGTTTTTGTGGCAATATTTCTCTGCAGTTTCTGTGGAGATATTTCCCTCCACGTTTCTGTGGAGATATTTCCCTCCACGTTTCTGTGGAGATATTTCCTTGCACGTTTCTGTGGAGATATTTCACTGCAAGTTTCTGTGGAGATATTTCCCTGCACGTTTCTGTGGAGATATTTCCCTGAACGTTTCTGTGGAGACATTTCCCTGAACGTTTCTGTGGAGATATTTCTGTGCACGTTTCTGTGGAGATATCTCCCTCCACGTTTCTGTGGAGATATTTCCCTCCACGTTTCTGTGGAGATATTTCCCTCCACGTTTCTGTGGAGATATTTCCTTGCACGTTTCTGTGGAGATATTTCACTGCAAGTTTCTGTGGCGATATTTCACTGCACGTTTCTTTGGAGATATTTTTCTGCATGTTTCTGTGGAGATATTTCTCTGCACGTTTCTGTGGAGATATTTCCCTGAACGTTTCTGTGGAGATATTTCCCTGCATGTTTCTGTGGAGATATTTCCCTCCACGTTTCTGTGGAGATATTTACCTCCACGTTTCTGTGGAGATATTTCCCTCCATGTTTCTGTGGAGATATTTCCCTCCATGTTTCTGTGGAGATATTTCCCTCCACGTTTCTGTGGAGATATTTCCCTCCATGTTTCTGTGGAGATATTTCCTTGCACGTTTCTGTGGAGATATTTCCCTGAACGTTTCTGTGGAGATATTTCTCTGCACGTTTCTGTGGAGATATTTCTCTGCACGTTTCTGTGGAGATATTTCTCTGCACGTTTCTGTGGAGATATTTCACTGCACGTTTCTGTGGAGATATTTCTCGGAACGTTTCTGTGGAGACATTTCTCGGAATGTTTCTGTGGAGACATTTCTCGGCACGTTTCTGTGGAGATATTTCCCTGCACGTTTCTGTGGAGATATTTCCCTGCACGTTTCTGTGGAGATATTTCCCTGAACGTTTCTGTGGAGACATTTCTCGGCACGTTTCTGTGGAGATATTTCCCTGCACGTTTCTGTGGAGATATTTCCCTGCGCGTTTCTGTGGAGATATTTCCCTGCACGTTTCTGTGGAGATATTTCCCTGCACTTTTCTGTGGAGATATTTCCCTCCACGTTTCTGTGGAGATATTTCCCTGCACCTTTCTGTGGAGATATTTCCCTGCGCGTTTCTGTGGAGATATGGCGATATTTCACTGCAAGTTTCTGTGGCGATATTTCACTGCGCGTTTCTGTGGAGATATTTCCCTGCACGTTTCTGTGGAGATATTTCCCTGAACATTTCTGTGGAGATATTTCCCTGTGTGTTTCTGTGGAGATATGGAGATATTTCACTGCAAGTTTCTGTGGAGATATTTCCCTGCACGTTTCTGTGGAGATATTTCACTGCAAGTTTCTGTGGAGATATTTCCCTCCACGTTTCTGTGGAGATACTTCCCTGAACGTTTCTGTGGAGATATTTCCCTGAACATTTCTGTGGAGATATTTCCCTGCGCGTTTCTGTGGCGATATTTCCCTGCGTGTTTCTGTGGAGATATTTCACTGCGCGTTTCTGTGGAGATATTTCCCTGCACGTTTCAGTGGCGATATTTCCCTGAACGTTTCTGTGGAGATATTTCTGTGCACGTTTTTGTGGAGATATTTCACTGCAAGTTTCTGTGGCGATATTTCACTGCACGTTTCTTTGGAGATATTTTTCTGCATGTTTCTGTGGAGATATTTCTCTGCACGTTTCTGTGGAGATATTTCCCTGAACGTTTCTGTGGAGACATTTCACGGAACTTTTCTGTGGAGATATTTCTCTGCACGTTTCTGTGGAGATATTTCCCTGAACGTTTCTTTGGAGATATTTTTCTGCACGTTTCTGTGGAGATATTTCCCTGATCGTTTCTGTGGAGACATTTCTCGGAACGTTTCTGTGGAGATATTTCCTTGCACGTTTCTGTGGAGATATTTCCCTGAATGTTTCTGTGGAGATATTTCTCGGCACGTTTCTGTGGAGATATTTCCCTGCACGTTTCTGTGGAGATATTTCCCTGAACGTTTCTGTGGAGATATTTCCCTGAACGTTTTTGTGGCAATATTTCTCTGCAGTTTCTGTGGAGATATTTCCCTCCACGTTTCTGAGGAGATATTTCCTTGCACGTTTCTGTGGAGATATTTCTCTGCACGTTTCTGTGGAGATATTTCCCTGAATGTTTTTGTGGAGATATTTCCCTGAACGTTTCTGTGGAGATATTTCTGTGCACGTTTCTGTGGAGATATTTCCCTGAACGTTTCTGTGGAGACATTTCTCGGAACGTTTCTGTGGAGATATTTCTCTGCACGTTTCTGTGGAGACATTTCTCGGAACGTTTCTGTGGAGATATTTCCTTGCACGTTTCTGTGGAGATATTTCCCTGAATGTTTCTGTGGAGATATTTCTCGGCACGTTTCTGTGGAGATATTTCCCTGAACGTTTCTGTGGAGATATTTCCCTGCATGTTTCTGTGGAGATATTTCCCTGCATGTTTCTGTGGAGATATTTCCCTCCACGTTTCTGTGGAGATATTTCCCTCCACGTTTCTGTGGAGATATTTCCCTCGATGTTTCTGTGGAGATATTTCCCTCCATGTTTCTGTGGAGATATTTCCTTGCACGTTTCTGTGGAGTTATTTCCCTGAACGTTTCTGTGGAGATATTTCCCTGCACTTTTCTGTGGAGATATTTCCCTGAACGTTTCTTTGGAGATATTTTTCTGCACGTTTCTGTGGAGATATTTCTCTGCACGTTTCTGTAGAGATATTTCCCTGAACGTTTCTGTGGAGATATTTCCCTGCACTTTTCTGTGGAGATATTTCCCTGAACGTTTCTGTGGAGATATTTCCCTGTGTATTTCTGTGGAGATATGGAGATATTTCACTGCAAGTTTCTGTGGAGATATTTCCCTGCACGTTTCTGTGGAGATATTTCCTTGCACGTTTCTGTGGAGATATTTCCCTGAATGTTTCTGTGGAGATATTTCTCGGCACGTTTCTGTGGAGATATTTCCCTGCACGTTTCTGTGGAGATATTTCACTGCATGTTTCTGTGGAGATATTTCCCTGAACGTTTCTGTGGAGATATTTCCCTCCACGTTTCTGTGGAGATATTTCCCTGAACGTTTCTGTGGAGATATTTTCCTGCATGTTTCTGTGGAGATATTTCCCTCCACGTTTCTGTGGAGATATTTCCCTCCATGTTTCTGTGGAGATATTTCCTTGCACGTTTCTGTGGAGATATTTCCCTGCATGTTTCTGTGGAGATATTTCCCTGCACGTTTCTGTGGAGATATTTCCCTGAACGTTTCTGTGGAGATATTTCCCTGCGTGTTTCTGTGGAGATATGGCGATATTTCACTGCAAGTTTCCGTGGAGATGTTTCCCTGCACGTTTCTGTGGAGATATTTCCCTGAACGTTTTTGTGGAGATATTTCTCTGCACATTTCTGTGGAGATATTTCCCTGAACGTTTCTGTGGAGATATTTCTGTGCACGTTTCTGTGGAGATATTTCACTGCAAGTTTCTGTGGCGATATTTCACTGCACGTTTCCTTGGAGATATTTTTCTGCATGTTTCTGTGGAGATATTTCTCTGCACGTTTCTGTGGAGATATTTCTCTGAACGTTTCTGTGGAGACATTTCTCGGAACGTTTCTGTGGAGATATTTCCTTGCACGTTTCTGTGGAGATATTTCCCTGAATGTTTCTGTGGAGATATTTCTCGGCACGTTTCTGTGGACATATTTCCCTGCACGTTTCTGTGGAGATATTTCCCTGCACGTTTCTGTGGAGATATTTCCCTGCGTGTTTCTGTGGAGATATTTCACTGCGCGTTTCTGTGGAGATATTTCCCTGAACGTTTCTGTGGAGATATTTCCCTGCGCGTTTCTGTGGAGATATGGCGATATTTCACTGCAAGTTTCTGTGGCGATATTTCACTGCGCGTTTCTGTGGAGATATTTCCCTGCACTTTTCTGTGGAGATATTTCCCTGAACGTTTCTGTGGAGATATTTCTGTGGAGATATGGAGATATTTCACTGCAAGTTTCTGTGGAGATATTTCCCTGCACGTTTCTGTGGAGATATTTCCCTGAACGTTTCTGTGGAGATATTTCCCTGCACGTTTCTGTGGAGATATTTCCCTGAACGTTTCTGTGGAGATATTTCTGTGGAGATATTTCACTGCACGTTTCTGTGGAGATATTTCCCTGCACGTTTCTGTGGAGATATTTCCCTGAACGTTTCTGTGGAGATATTTCTGTGCACGTTTCTGTGGAGATATTTCTCTGCACGTTTCTGTGGAGATATTTCCCTGAACGTTTCTGTGGAGATATTTCTGTGCACGTTTCTGTGGAGATATTTCACTGCAAGTTTCAGTGGAGATATTTCCCTGCACGTTTCTGTGGAGATATTTCCCTGCACATTTCTGTGGAGATATTTCCCTCCACATTTCTGTGGAGATATTTCCCTGAATGTTTCTGTGGAGATATTTTTCGGCACGTTTCTGTGGACATATTTCCCTGCACGTTTCTGTGGAGATATTTCCCTGCACGTTTCTGTGGAGATATTTCCCTGCGTGTTTCTGTGGAGATATTTCACTGCGCGTTTCTGTGGAGATATTTCCCTGAACGTTTCTGTGGAGATATTTCCCTGCGCGTTTCTGTGGAGATATGGCGATATTTCACTGCAAGTTTCTGTGGCGATATTTCACTGCGCGTTTCTGTGGAGATATTTCCCTGAACGTTTCTGTGGAGACATTTCTCGGAACGTTTCTGTGGAGATATTTCCTTGCACGTTTCTGTGGAGATATTTCCCTGAATGTTTCTGTGGAGATATTTCTCGGCACGTTTCTGTGGAGATATTTCCCTGCACGTTTCTGTGGAGATATTTCCCTGAACGTTTCTGTGGAGATATTTCCCTGAACGTTTCTGTGGAGATATTTCCCTGAACGTTTTTGTGGCAATATTTCTCTGCAGTTTCTGTGGAGATATTTCCCTCCACGTTTCTGAGGAGATATTTCCCTCCACGTTTCTGTGGAGATATTTCCCTCCACGTTTCTGTGGAGATATTTCCTTGCACGTTTCTGTGGAGATATTTCTCTGCACGTTTCTGTGGAGATATTTCCCTGAACGTTTTTGTGGAGATATTTCCCTGAACGTTTCTGTGGAGATATTTCTGTGCACGTTTCTGTGGAGATATTTCACTGCAAGTTTCTGTGGCGATATTTCACTGCACGTTTCTTTGGAGATATTTCTCTGCACGTTTCTGTGGAGATATTTCCCTGAACGTTTCTGTGGAGATATTTCTGTGCACGTTTCTGTGGAGATATTTCACTGCAAGTTTCTGTGGCGATATTTCACTGCACGTTTCTTTGGAGATATTTCTCGGCACGTTTCTGTGGAGATATTTCCCTGAACGTTTCTGTGGAGATATTTCCCTGCATGTTTCTGTGGAGATATTTCCCTCCACGTTTCTGTGGAGATATTTCCCTCCATGTTTCTGTGGAGATATTTCCTTGCACGTTTCTGTGGAGATATTTCCCTGCATGTTTCTGTGGAGATATTTCCCTGCACGTTTCTGTGGAGATATTTCCCTGAACGTTTCTGTGGAGATATTTCCCTGCGTGTTTCTGTGGAGATATGGTGATATTTCACTGCAAGTTTCTGTGGAGATATTTCCCTGCACGTTTCTGTGGAGATATTTCCCTGAACGTTTTTGTGGAGATATTTCTCTGCACGTTTCTGTGGAGATATTTCCCTGAACGTTTCTGTGGAGATATTTCTGTGCACGTTTCTGTGGAGATATTTCACTGCAAGTTTCTGTGGCGATATTTCACTGCACGTTTCCTTGGAGATATTTTTCTGCATGTTTCTGTGGAGATATTTCTCTGCACGTTTCTGTGGAGATATTTCTCTGAACGTTTCTGTGGAGACATTTCTCGGAACGTTTCTGTGGAGATATTTCCTTGCACGTTTCTGTGGAGATATTTCCCTGAATGTTTCTGTGGAGATATTTCTCGGCACGTTTCTGTGGACATATTTCCCTGCACGTTTCTGTGGAGATATTTCCCTGCACGTTTCTGTGGAGATATTTCCCTGCGTGTTTCTGTGGAGATATTTCACTGCGCGTTTCTGTGGAGATATTTCCCTGAACGTTTCTGTGGAGATATTTCCCTGCGCGTTTCTGTGGAGATATGGCGATATTTCACTGCAAGTTTCTGTGGCGATATTTCACTGCGCGTTTCTGTGGAGATATTTCCCTGCACTTTTCTGTGGAGATATTTCCCTGAACATTTCTGTGGAGATATTTCCCTGTGTGTTTCTGTGGAGATATGGAGATATTTCACTGCAAGTTTCTGTGGAGATATTTCCCTGCACGTTTCTGTGGAGATATTTCCCTGAACGTTTCTGTGGAGATATTTCCCTGCACGTTTCTGTGGAGATATTTCCCTGAACGTTTCTGTGGAGATATTTCTGTGCACGTTTCTGTGGAGATATTTCACTGCACGTTTCTGTGGAGATATTTCCCTGCACGTTTCTGTGGAGATATTTCCCTGAACGTTTCTGTGGAGATATTTCTGTGCACGTTTCTGTGGAGATATTTCTCTGCACGTTTCTGTGGAGATATTTCCCTGAACGTTTCTGTGGAGATATTTCTGTGCACGTTTCTGTGGAGATATTTCACTGCAAGTTTCAGTGGAGATATTTCCCTGCACGTTTCTGTGGAGATATTTCCCTGCACATTTCTGTGGAGATATTTCCCTCCACATTTCTGTGGAGATATTTCCCTGCGCGTTTCTGTGGAGATATGGCGATATTTCACTGCAAGTTTCTGTGGCGATATTTCACTGCGCGTTTCTGTGGAGATATTTCCCTGAACGTTTCTGTGGAGATATTTCCCTGAACGTTTTTGTGGAGATATTTCTCTGCACGTTTCTGTGGAGATATTTCCCTGAACGTTTCTGTGGAGATATATCTGTGCACGTTTCTGTGGAGATATTTCACTGCAAGTTTCTGTGGCGATATTTCACTGCACGTTTCCTTGGAGATATTTTTCTGCATGTTTCTGTGGAGATATTTCTCTGCACGTTTCTGTGGAGATATTTCTCTGAACGTTTCTGTGGAGACATTTCTCGGAACGTTTCTGTGGAGATATTTCCTTGCACGTTTCTGTGGAGATATTTCCCTGAATGTTTCTGTGGAGATATTTCTCGGCACGTTTCTGTGGACATATTTCCCTGCACGTTTCTGTGGAGATATTTCCCTGCACGTTTCTGTGGAGATATTTCCCTGCGTGTTTCTGTGGAGATATTTCACTGCGCGTTTCTGTGGAGATATTTCCCTGAACGTTTCTGTGGAGATATTTCCCTGCGCGTTTCTGTGGAGATATGGCGATATTTCACTGCAAGTTTCTGTGGCGATATTTCACTGCGCGTTTCTGTGGAGATATTTCCCTGCACTTTTCTGTGGAGATATTTCCCTGAACGTTTCTGTGGAGATATTTCCCTGTGTGTTTCTGTGGAGATATGGAGATATTTCACTGCAAGTTTCTGTGGAGATATTTCCCTGCACGTTTCTGTGGAGATATTTCCCTGAACGTTTCTGTGGAGATATTTCCCTGCACGTTTCTGTGGAGATATTTCCCTGAACGTTTCTGTGGAGATATTTCTGTGCACGTTTCTGTGGAGATATTTCACTGAACGTTTCTGTGGAGATATTTTTCGGCACGTTTCTGTGGACATATTTCCCTGCACGTTTCTGTGGAGATATTTCCCTGCACGTTTCTGTGGAGATATTTCCCTGCGTGTTTCTGTGGAGATATTTCACTGCGCGTTTCTGTGGAGATATTTCCCTGAACGTTTCTGTGGAGATATTTCCCTGCGCGTTTCTGTGGAGATATGGCGATATTTCACTGCAAGTTTCTGTGGCGATATTTCACTGCGCGTTTCTGTGGAGATATTTCCCTGAACGTTTCTGTGGAGACATTTCTCGGAACGTTTCTGTGGAGATATTTCCTTGCACGTTTCTGTGGAGATATTTCCCTGAATGTTTCTGTGGAGATATTTCTCGGCACGTTTCTGTGGAGATATTTCCCTGCACGTTTCTGTGGAGATATTTCCCTGAACGTTTCTGTGGAGATATTTCCCTGAACGTTTCTGTGGAGATATTTCCCTGAACGTTTTTGTGGCAATATTTCTCTGCAGTTTCTGTGGAGATATTTCCCTCCACGTTTCTGAGGAGATATTTCCCTCCACGTTTCTGTGGAGATATTTCCCTCCACGTTTCTGTGGAGATATTTCCTTGCACGTTTCTGTGGAGATATTTCTCTGCACGTTTCTGTGGAGATATTTCCCTGAACGTTTTTGTGGAGATATTTCCCTGAACGTTTCTGTGGAGATATTTCTGTGCACGTTTCTGTGGAGATATTTCACTGCAAGTTTCTGTGGCGATATTTCACTGCACGTTTCTTTGGAGATATTTCTCTGCACGTTTCTGTGGAGATATTTCCCTGAACGTTTCTGTGGAGATATTTCTGTGCACGTTTCTGTGGAGATATTTCACTGCAAGTTTCTGTGGCGATATTTCACTGCACGTTTCTTTGGAGATATTTCTCGGCACGTTTCTGTGGAGATATTTCCCTGAACGTTTCTGTGGAGATATTTCCCTGCATGTTTCTGTGGAGATATTTCCCTCCACGTTTCTGTGGAGATATTTCCCTCCATGTTTCTGTGGAGATATTTCCTTGCACGTTTCTGTGGAGATATTTCCCTGCATGTTTCTGTGGAGATATTTCCCTGCACGTTTCTGTGGAGATATTTCCCTGAACGTTTCTGTGGAGATATTTCCCTGCGTGTTTCTGTGGAGATATGGTGATATTTCACTGCAAGTTTCTGTGGAGATATTTCCCTGCACGTTTCTGTGGAGATATTTCCCTGAACGTTTTTGTGGAGATATTTCTCTGCACGTTTCTGTGGAGATATTTCCCTGAACGTTTCTGTGGAGATATTTCTGTGCACGTTTCTGTGGAGATATTTCACTGCAAGTTTCTGTGGCGATATTTCACTGCACGTTTCCTTGGAGATATTTTTCTGCATGTTTCTGTGGAGATATTTCTCTGCACGTTTCTGTGGAGATATTTCTCTGAACGTTTCTGTGGAGACATTTCTCGGAACGTTTCTGTGGAGATATTTCCTTGCACGTTTCTGTGGAGATATTTCCCTGAATGTTTCTGTGGAGATATTTCTCGGCACGTTTCTGTGGACATATTTCCCTGCACGTTTCTGTGGAGATATTTCCCTGCACGTTTCTGTGGAGATATTTCCCTGCGTGTTTCTGTGGAGATATTTCACTGCGCGTTTCTGTGGAGATATTTCCCTGAACGTTTCTGTGGAGATATTTCCCTGCGCGTTTCTGTGGAGATATGGCGATATTTCACTGCAAGTTTCTGTGGCGATATTTCACTGCGCGTTTCTGTGGAGATATTTCCCTGCACTTTTCTGTGGAGATATTTCCCTGAACATTTCTGTGGAGATATTTCCCTGTGTGTTTCTGTGGAGATATGGAGATATTTCACTGCAAGTTTCTGTGGAGATATTTCCCTGCACGTTTCTGTGGAGATATTTCCCTGAACGTTTCTGTGGAGATATTTCCCTGCACGTTTCTGTGGAGATATTTCCCTGAACGTTTCTGTGGAGATATTTCTGTGCACGTTTCTGTGGAGATATTTCACTGCACGTTTCTGTGGAGATATTTCCCTGCACGTTTCTGTGGAGATATTTCCCTGAACGTTTCTGTGGAGATATTTCTGTGCACGTTTCTGTGGAGATATTTCTCTGCACGTTTCTGTGGAGATATTTCCCTGAACGTTTCTGTGGAGATATTTCTGTGCACGTTTCTGTGGAGATATTTCACTGCAAGTTTCAGTGGAGATATTTCCCTGCACGTTTCTGTGGAGATATTTCCCTGCACATTTCTGTGGAGATATTTCCCTCCACATTTCTGTGGAGATATTTCCCTGCGCGTTTCTGTGGAGATATGGCGATATTTCACTGCAAGTTTCTGTGGCGATATTTCACTGCGCGTTTCTGTGGAGATATTTCCCTGAACGTTTCTGTGGAGATATTTCCCTGAACGTTTTTGTGGAGATATTTCTCTGCACGTTTCTGTGGAGATATTTCCCTGAACGTTTCTGTGGAGATATATCTGTGCACGTTTCTGTGGAGATATTTCACTGCAAGTTTCTGTGGCGATATTTCACTGCACGTTTCCTTGGAGATATTTTTCTGCATGTTTCTGTGGAGATATTTCTCTGCACGTTTCTGTGGAGATATTTCTCTGAACGTTTCTGTGGAGACATTTCTCGGAACGTTTCTGTGGAGATATTTCCTTGCACGTTTCTGTGGAGATATTTCCCTGAATGTTTCTGTGGAGATATTTCTCGGCACGTTTCTGTGGACATATTTCCCTGCACGTTTCTGTGGAGATATTTCCCTGCACGTTTCTGTGGAGATATTTCCCTGCGTGTTTCTGTGGAGATATTTCACTGCGCGTTTCTGTGGAGATATTTCCCTGAACGTTTCTGTGGAGATATTTCCCTGCGCGTTTCTGTGGAGATATGGCGATATTTCACTGCAAGTTTCTGTGGCGATATTTCACTGCGCGTTTCTGTGGAGATATTTCCCTGCACTTTTCTGTGGAGATATTTCCCTGAACGTTTCTGTGGAGATATTTCCCTGTGTGTTTCTGTGGAGATATGGAGATATTTCACTGCAAGTTTCTGTGGAGATATTTCCCTGCACGTTTCTGTGGAGATATTTCCCTGAACGTTTCTGTGGAGATATTTCCCTGCACGTTTCTGTGGAGATATTTCCCTGAACGTTTCTGTGGAGATATTTCTGTGCACGTTTCTGTGGAGATATTTCACTGAACGTTTCTGTGGAGATATTTCCCTGCACGTTTCTGTGGAGATATTTCCCTGAACGTTTCTGTGGAGATATTTCTGTGCACGTTTCTGTGGAGATATTTCTCTGCACGTTTCTGTGGAGATATTTCCCTGAACGTTTCTGTGGAGATATTTCTGTGCACGTTTCTGTGGAGATATTTCACTGCAAGTTTCAGTGGAGATATTTCCCTGCACGTTTCTGTGGAGATATTTCCCTGCACATTTCTGTGGAGATATTTCCCTCCACATTTCTGTGGAGATATTTCCCTGCGCGTTTCTGTGGAGATATGGCGATATTTCACTGCAAGTTTCTGTGGCGATATTTCACTGCGCGTTTCTGTGGAGATATTTCCCTGAACGTTTCTGTGGAGATATTTCCCTGCACCTTTCTGTGGAGATATTTCCCTGAACGTTTCTGTGGAGATATTTCCCTGCATGTTTCTGTGGAGATATTTCCCTCCACGTTTCTGTGGAGATATTTCCCTCCATGTTTCTGTGGAGATATTTCCTTGCACGTTTCTGTGGAGATATTTCCCTGCATGTTTCTGTGGAGATATTTCCCTGCACGTTTCTGTGGAGATATTTCCCTGAACGTTTCTGTGGAGATATGGCGATATTTCACTGCAAGTTTCTGTGGAGATATTTCCCTGAACGTTTCTGTGGAGATATTTCTCTGCACGTTTCTGTGGAGATATTTCCCTGAACGTTTCTGTGGAGATATTTCTGTGCACGTTTCTGTGGAGATATTTCACTGCAAGTTTCTGTGGCGATATTTCACTGCACGTTTCCTTGGAGATATTTTTCTGCATGTTTCTGTGGAGATATTTCTCTGCACGTTTCTGTGGAGATATTTCTCTGAACGTTTCTGTGGAGACATTTCTCGGAACGTTTCTGTGGAGATATTTCCCTGAATGTTTCTGTGGAGATATTTCTCGGCACGTTTCTGTGGACATATTTCCCTGCACGTTTCTGTGGAGATATTTCCCTGCATGTTTCTGTGGAGATATTTCCCTGCGTGTTTCTGTGGAGATATTTCACTGTGCGTTTCTGTGGAGATATTTCCCTGAACGTTTCTGTGGAGATATTTCCCTGCGCGTTTCTGTGGAGATATGGCGATATTTCACTGCAAGTTTCTGTGGAGATATTTCCCTGAACGTTTCTGTGGAGATATTTCCCTGCACGTTTCTGTGGAGATATTTCCCTGAACGTTTCTGTGGAGATATTTCCCTGCACGTTTCTGTGGAGATATTTCCCTGAACGTTTCTGTGGAGATATTTCCCTGTGTGTTTCTGTGGAGATATGGAGATATTTCACTGCAAGTTTCTGTGGAGATATTTCCCTGAACGTTTCTGTGGAGATATTTCTGTGCACGTTTCTGTGGAGATATTTCACTGCACGTTTCCTTGGAGGTATTTTTCTGCATGTTTCTGTGGAGATATTTCTCTGCACGTTTCTGTGGAGATATTTCCCTGAACGTTTCTGTGAAGACATTTCTCTGCACGTTTCTGTGGAGATATTTCTCTGCATGTTTCTGTGGAGATATTTCTCTGCACGTTTCTGTGGAGATATTTCCCGGCACGTTTCTGTGGAGATATTTCACTGAACGTTTTTGTGGAGATATTTCTCTGCACGTTTCTGTGGAGATATTTCCCTGAACGTTTCTGTGGAGATATTTCTGTGCACGTTTCTGTGGAGATATTTCACTGCACGTTTCCTTGGAGGTATTTTTCTGCATGTTTCTGTGGAGATATTTCTCTGCACGTTTCTGTGGAGATATTTCCCTGAACGTTTCTGTGAAGACATTTCTCTGCACGTTTCTGTGGAGATATTTCTCTGCACGTTTTAGTGGAGATATTTCCCTGAACATTTCTGTGGAGACATTTCTCGGAACGTTTCTGTGGAGATATTTCCTTGCACGTTTCTGTGGAGATATTTCCCTGAATGTTTCTGTGGAGATATTTCTCGGCACGTTTCTGTGGAGATATTTCACTGCGCGTTTCTGTGGAGATATTTCCCTGAACGTTTCTGTGGAGATATTTTTCTGCATGTTTCTGTGGAGATATTTCTCTGCACGTTTCTGTGGAGATATTTCTCTGAACGTTTCTGTGGAGACATTTCTCGGAACGTTTCTGTGGAGATATTTCCTTGCACGTTTCTGTGGAGATATTTCCCTGAATGTTTCTGTGGAGATATTTCTCGGCACGTTTCTGTGGACATATTTCCCTGCACGTTTCTGTGGAGATATTTCCCTGCATGTTTCTGTGGAGATATTTCCCTGCGTGTTTCTGTGGAGATATTTCACTGCGCGTTTCTGTGGTGATATTTCCCTGAACGTTTCTGTGGAGATATTTCCCTGCGCGTTTCAGTGGAGATATGGCGATATTTCACTGCAAGTTTCTGTGGCGATATTTCACTGCGCGTTTCTGTGGAGATATTTCCCTGCACTTTTCTGTGGAGATATTTCCCTGAACGTTTCTGTGGAGATATTTCCCTGTGTGTTTCTGTGGAGATATGGAGATATTTCACTGCAAGTTTCTGTGGAGATATTTCCCTGCACGTTTCTGTGGAGATATTTCCCTGAACGTTTCTGTGGAGATATTTCCCTGCACGTTTCTGTGGAGATATTTCCCTGAACGTTTCTGTGGAGATATTTCCCTGCACGTTTCTGTGGAGATATTTCCCTGAACGTTTCTGTGGAGATATTTCCCTGTGTGTTTCTGTGGAGATATGGAGATATTTCACTGCAAGTTTCTGTGGAGATATTTCCCTGAACGTTTCTGTGGAGATATTTCTGTGCACGTTTCTGTGGAGATATTTCACTGCACGTTTCCTTGGAGGTATTTTTCTGCATGTTTCTGTGGAGATATTTCTCTGCACGTTTCTGTGGAGATATTTCCCTGAACGTTTCTGTGAAGACATTTCTCTGCACGTTTCTGTGGAGATATTTCTCTGCATGTTTCTGTGGAGATATTTCTCTGCACGTTTCTGTGGAGATATTTCCCGGCACGTTTCTGTGGAGATATTTCACTGAACGTTTTTGTGGAGATATTTCTCTGCACGTTTCTGTGGAGATATTTCCCTGAACGTTTCTGTGGAGATATTTCTGTGCACGTTTCTGTGGAGATATTTCACTGCACGTTTCCTTGGAGGTATTTTTCTGCATGTTTCTGTGGAGATATTTCTCTGCACGTTTCTGTGGAGATATTTCCCTGAACGTTTCTGTGAAGACATTTCTCTGCACGTTTCTGTGGAGATATTTCTCTGCATGTTTCTGTGGAGATATTTCTCTGCACGTTTCTGTGGAGATATTTCCCTGAACATTTCTGTGGAGACATTTCTCGGAACGTTTCTGTGGAGATATTTCCTTGCACGTTTCTGTGGAGATATTTCCCTGAATGTTTCTGTGGAGATATTTCTCGGCACTTTTCTGTGGAGATATTTCACTGCGCGTTTCTGTGGAGATATTTCCCTGAACGTTTCTGTGGAGATATTTTTCTGCATGTTTCTGTGGAGATATTTCTCTGCACGTTTCTGTGGAGATATTTCTCTGAACGTTTCTGTGGAGACATTTCTCGGAACGTTTCTGTGGAGATATTTCCTTGCACGTTTCTGTGGAGATATTTCCCTGAATGTTTCTGTGGAGATATTTCTCGGCACGTTTCTGTGGACATATTTCCCTGCACGTTTCTGTGGAGATATTTCCCTGCACGTTTCTGTGGAGATATTTCCCTGCGTGTTTCTGTGGAGATATTTCACTGCGCGTTTCTGTGGAGATATTTCACTGCGCGTTTCTGTGGAGATATTTCCCTGAACGTTTCTGTGGAGATATTTCCCTGCGCGTTTCTGTGGAGATATGGCGATATTTCACTGCAAGTTTCTGTGGCGATATTTCACTGCGCGTTTCTGTGGAGATATTTCCCTGCACTTTTCTGTGGAGATATTTCCCTGAACGTTTCTGTGGAGATATTTCCCTGTGTGTTTCTGTGGAGATATGGAGATATTTCACTGCAAGTTTCTGTGGAGATATTTCCCTGCACTTTTCTGTGGAGATATTTCCCTGAACGTTTCTGTGGAGATATTTCCCTGTGTGTTTCTGTGGAGATATGGAGATATTTCACTGCAAGTTTCTGTGGAGATATTTCCCTGCACGTTTCTGTGGAGATATTTCCCTGAACGTTTCTGTGGAGATATTTCCCTGCACGTTTCTGTGGAGATATTTCCCTGAACGTTTCTGTGGAGATATTTCCCTGCACGTTTCTGTGGAGATATTTCCCTGAACGTTTCTGTGGAGATATTTCCCTGTGTGTTTCTGTGGAGATATGGAGATATTTCACTGCAAGTTTCTGTGGAGATATTTCCCTGAACGTTTCTGTGGAGATATTTCTGTGCACGTTTCTGTGGAGATATTTCACTGCACGTTTCCTTGGAGGTATTTTTCTGCATGTTTCTGTGGAGATATTTCTCTGCACGTTTCTGTGGAGATATTTCCCTGAACGTTTCTGTGAAGACATTTCTCTGCACGTTTCTGTGGAGATATTTCTCTGCATGTTTCTGTGGAGATATTTCTCTGCACGTTTCTGTGGAGATATTTCCCGGCACGTTTCTGTGGAGATATTTCACTGAACGTTTTTGTGGAGATATTTCTCTGCACGTTTCTGTGGAGATATTTCCCTGAACGTTTCTGTGGAGATATTTCTGTGCACGTTTCTGTGGAGATATTTCACTGCACGTTTCCTTGGAGGTATTTTTCTGCATGTTTCTGTGGAGATATTTCTCTGCACGTTTCTGTGGAGATATTTCCCTGAACGTTTCTGTGAAGACATTTCTCTGCACGTTTCTGTGGAGATATTTCTCTGCATGTTTCTGTGGAGATATTTCTCTGCACGTTTCTGTGGAGATATTTCCCTGAACATTTCTGTGGAGACATTTCTCGGAACGTTTCTGTGGAGATATTTCCTTGCACGTTTCTGTGGAGATATTTCCCTGAATGTTTCTGTGGAGATATTTCTCGGCACTTTTCTGTGGAGATATTTCACTGCGCGTTTCTGTGGAGATATTTCCCTGAACGTTTCTGTGGAGATATTTTTCTGCATGTTTCTGTGGAGATATTTCTCTGCACGTTTCTGTGGAGATATTTCTCTGAACGTTTCTGTGGAGACATTTCTCGGAACGTTTCTGTGGAGATATTTCCTTGCACGTTTCTGTGGAGATATTTCCCTGAATGTTTCTGTGGAGATATTTCTCGGCACGTTTCTGTGGACATATTTCCCTGCACGTTTCTGTGGAGATATTTCCCTGCACGTTTCTGTGGAGATATTTCCCTGCGTGTTTCTGTGGAGATATTTCACTGCGCGTTTCTGTGGAGATATTTCCCTGAACGTTTCTGTGGAGATATTTCCCTGCGCGTTTCTGTGGAGATATGGCGATATTTCACTGCAAGTTTCTGTGGCGATATTTCACTGCGCGTTTCTGTGGAGATATTTCCCTGCACTTTTCTGTGGAGATATTTCCCTGAACGTTTCTGTGGAGATATTTCCCTGTGTGTTTCTGTGGAGATATGGAGATATTTCACTGCAAGTTTCTGTGGAGATATTTCCCTGCACGTTTCTGTGGAGATATTTCCCTGAACGTTTCTGTGGAGATATTTCCCTGCACGTTTCTGTGGAGATATTTCCCTGAACGTTTCTGTGGAGATATTTCCCTGCACGTTTCTGTGGAGATATTTCCCTGAACGTTTCTGTGGAGATATTTCCCTGTGTGTTTCTGTGGAGATATGGAGATATTTCACTGCAAGTTTCTGTGGAGATATTTCCCTGAACGTTTCTGTGGAGATATTTCTGTGCACGTTTCTGTGGAGATATTTCACTGCACGTTTCCTTGGAGGTATTTTTCTGCATGTTTCTGTGGAGATATTTCTCTGCACGTTTCTGTGGAGATATTTCCCTGAACGTTTCTGTGAAGACATTTCTCTGCACGTTTCTGTGGAGATATTTCTCTGCATGTTTCTGTGGAGATATTTCTCTGCACGTTTCTGTGGAGATATTTCCCGGCACGTTTCTGTGGAGATATTTCACTGAACGTTTTTGTGGAGATATTTCTCTGCACGTTTCTGTGGAGATATTTCCCTGAACGTTTCTGTGGAGATATTTCTGTGCACGTTTCTGTGGAGATATTTCACTGCACGTTTCCTTGGAGGTATTTTTCTGCATGTTTCTGTGGAGATATTTCTCTGCACGTTTCTGTGGAGATATTTCCCTGAACGTTTCTGTGAAGACATTTCTCTGCACGTTTCTGTGGAGATATTTCTCTGCATGTTTCTGTGGAGATATTTCTCTGCACGTTTCTGTGGAGATATTTCCCTGAACATTTCTGTGGAGACATTTCTCGGAACGTTTCTGTGGAGATATTTCCTTGCACGTTTCTGTGGAGATATTTCCCTGAATGTTTCTGTGGAGATATTTCTCGGCACGTTTCTGTGGAGATATTTCACTGCGCGTTTCTGTGGAGATATTTCCCTGAACGTTTCTGTGGAGATATTTCCCTGCGCGTTTCTGTGGAGATATGGCGATATTTCACTGCAAGTTTCTGTGGCGATATTTCACTGCGCGTTTCTGTGGAGATATTTCCCTGAACGTTTCTGTGGAGATATTTCCCTGTGTGTTTCTGTGGAGATATGGAGATATTTCACTGCAAGTTTCTGTGGAGATATTTCCCTGCACGTTTCTGTGGAGATATTTCCCTGAACGTTTCTGTGGAGATATTTCCCTGCACGTTTCTGTGGAGATATTTCCCTGAACGTTTCTGTGGAGATATTTCCCTGCACGTTTCTGTGGAGATATTTCCCTGAACGTTTCTGTGGAGATATTTCCCTGTGTGTTTCTGTGGATATATGGAGATATTTCACTGCCAGTTTCTGTGGAGATATTTCCCGGCACGTTTCTGTGGAGATATTTCACTGCAAGTTTCTGTGGAGATATTTCCCTCCACGTTTCTGTGGAGATACTTCCCTGAACGTTTCTGTGGAGATATTTCCCTGAACGTTTCTGTGGAGATATTTCCCTGAACGTTTCTGTGCAGATATTTCCCTCCACGTTTCTGTGGAGATATTTCCCTCCACGTTTCTGTGGAGATATTTCCCTCCACGTTTCTGTGGAGATATTTCCCTCCACGTTTCTGTGGAGATATTTCCCTCCATGTTTCTGTGGAGATATTTCTCTGCACGTTTCTGTGGAGATATTTCTCTGCACGTTTCTGTGGAGATATTTCTCTGCACGTTTCTGTGGAGATATTTCACTGCACGTTTCTTTGGAGATATTTTTCTGCACGTTTCTGTGGAGATATTTCCCTCCACGTTTCTGTGGAGATATTTCTCTGCACGTTTCTGTGGAGATATTTCTCTGCACGTTTCTGTGGAGATATTTCTCTGCACGTTTCTGTGGAGATATTTCCCTGAACGTTTCTTTGGAGATATTTCTCTGCAGGTTTCTGTGGAGATATTTCTCTGCAAGTTTCTGTGGCGATATTTCACTGCACGTTTCTTTGGAGATATTTTTCTGCAGGTTTCTGTGGAGATATTTCCCTGAACGTTTCTGTGGAGATATTTCCCTGAACGTTTCTGTGGAGACATTTCTCAGAACGTTTCTGTGGAGACATTTCTCGGAACGTTTCTGTGGAGATATTTCTCGGCACGTTTCTGTGGAGATATTTCCCTGAACGTTTCTGTGGAGATATTTCACTGCAAGTTTCTGTGGAGATATTTCTCGGAACGTTTCTGTGGAGATACTTCCCTGAACGTTTCTGTGGAGATATTTCACTGCGCGTTTCTGTGGCGATATTTCCCTGCGTGTTTCTGTGGAGATATTTCCCTGCACGTTTCTGTGGAGATATTTCCCTGAACATTTCTGTGGAGATATTTCCCTGCGTGTTTCTGTGGAGATATGGCGATATTTCACTGCAAGTTTCTGTGGCGATATCTCGCTGCGTGTTTCTTTGGAGATATTTTCCTGAACGTTTCTGTGGAGATATTTCCCTGCATGTTTCTGTGGAGATATGGCGATATTTCACTACAAGTTTCTGTGGAGATATTTCACTGCGCGTTTCAGTGGAGATATTTCCCTGAACGTTTCTGTGGCGATATTTCCCTCCACGTTTCTGTGGAGATGTTTCCCTGAACGTTTCTGTGGAGATATTTCCCTGCATGTTTCTGTGGAGATATTTCCCTCCACGTTTCTGTGGAGATATTTCCCTCCACGTTTCTGTGGATATATTTCCCTCCATGTTTCTGTGGAGATATTTCCTTGCACGTTTCTGTGGAGATATTTCCCTGAACGTTTCTGTGGAGATATTTCACCGCAAGTTTCTGTGGTGATATTTCACTGCACGTTTCTTTGGAGATATTTTTCTGCACGTTTCTGTGGAGATATTTCTCTGCACGTTTCTGTGGAGATATTTCCCTGAACGTTTCTGTGGAGACATTTCCCTGCACGTTTCTGTGGAGATATTTCCCTGAACGTTTCTGTGGAGATATTTCTCAGCACATTTCTGTGGAGATATTTCCCTGAACGTTTCTGTGGAGATACTTCCCTGAACGTTTCTGTGGAGATATTTCCCTGCACGTTTCTGTGGAGATATTTCCCTCCACGTTTCTGTGGAGATATTTCCCTCCATGTTTCTGTGGAGATATTTCCTTGCACGTTTCTGTGGAGATATTTCCCTGAACGTTTCTGTGGAGATATTTCACCGCAAGTTTCTGTGGTGATATTTCACTGCACGTTTCTTTGGAGATATTTTTCTGCACGTTTCTGTGGAGATATTTCTCTGCACGTTTCTGTGGAGATATTTCCCTGAACGTTTCTGTGGAGACATTTCCCTGCACGTTTCTGTGGAGATATTTCCCTGAACGTTTCTGTGGAGATATTTCTCAGCACATTTCTGTGGAGATATTTCCCTGAACGTTTCTGTGGAGATATTTCCCTGCACGTTTCTGTGGAGATATTTCCCTGCACGTTTCTGTGGAGATATTTCCCTCCATGTTTCTGTGGAGATATTTCCTTGCACGTTTCTGTGGAGATATTTCCCTGAACGTTTCTGTGGAGATATTTCACCGCAAGTTTCTGTGGTGATATTTCACTGCACGTTTCTTTGGAGATATTTTTCTGCACGTTTCTGTGGAGATATTTCTCTGCACGTTTCTGTGGAGATATTTCCCTGAACGTTTCTGTGGAGACATTTCCCTGCACGTTTCTGTGGAGATATTTCCCTGAACGTTTCTGTGGAGATATTTCTCAGCACGTTTCTGTGGAGATATTTCCCTGAACGTTTCTGTGGAGATATTTCCCTGCACGTTTCTGTGGAGATATTTCCCTGCACGTTTCTGTGGAGATATTTCTCGGCACGTTTCTGTGGAGATATTTCTCTGAACGTTTCTGTGGAGATATTTCCCTCCACGTTTCTGTGGAGATATTTCCCTGCACGTTTCTGTGGAGATATTTCTCTGCATGTTTCTGTGGAGATATTTCCCTGCACGTTTCTGTGGAGATATTTCCCTGAACGTTTCTGTGGAGATATTTCTCGGCACGTTTCTGTGGAGATATTTCTCTGCACGTTTCTGTGGAGATATTTCTCTGCATGTTTCTGTGGAGACATTTCTCTGCACATTTTTGTGGAGGTATTTCCCTGCACGTTTCTGTGGAGATATTTCTCGGCACGTTTCCCCCTCGTTCGATAGCCTGCCTTCTCACTCTTGGAGTTGCCCATCGAACCTCGTCACCACAGCCCCAACATGTCACCATGACACCATGGGGAAAGCAGGTAACCCCACATAGAGCCGATGTTGCCCTGCTGCACACAGAGTTCGAGTGTCCGAACTTTGACTGGCCTTTATATCTGTTGTCCTGTCACTCAGCCTATGGTGGTCCCCAAACCCATGAGTTTTTTTGTGTCCTTGAGTCAGTCTGCACTGTCAGAACTTCTCAGAGACCTCGTTAGGATCTTTGCAAATTGTCCATCCCAACTACCTCCTTGTTCAATCATCAGTCGCTGACACATTCATTAACCGGTGCCTCCTTAAGAGCCAATTCAGTTACTCATCAGAATCTGTCACCCCGTTACTTAGTTTTCATACAAAGGGACAACAGCAACCCCCGCCCCGCAACCCACGTCGCCTGCCCTCAGCTCCACAACAGCAGCAGAAAATATGTTGCCCAGATGCTAGACAGGCGGAACCTGGACATCTTCAATTCTTCCTCCCATCAATCTGTGATGAATCAGTGCGACAGCAAGATGGTGCAGGAGCTGATAGTGTGTAGTCAATGTGCAGTGTTTGCTGTACTGTAACATGTCAGTGTGTACAATATTCTGGCAGTGTACTGTAACCTGTATGCACTATTGAGCTGTCAGTGTGCACGGTGAGGTGTCAGTGTATACAGTGGGGTGTCAGTGTGCACGGTGAGGTGCCAGTGTGCACGGTGAGGTGTCAGTGTGCATGGCGAGGTGCCAGTGTGCACGGCGAGGTGCCAGTGTATACAGTGGGGTGTCAGTGTGCACGGCAAGGTGCCAGTGTGCACGGCGAGGTGTCAGTGTGCATTGCGATGTGTCAGTGTGCATTGCGATGTGTCAGTGTGCATTGCGATGTGTCAGTGTGCATGGCGAGGTGCCAGTGTGCATGGCGAGGTGTCAGTGTGCACGGCGAGGTGCCAGTGTGCACGGTGAGGTGTCAGTGTGCATTGCGAGGTGTCAGTGTGCACGGTGAGGTGTCAGTGTGCATTGCGAGGTGTCAGTGTGCATGGTGAGGTGCCAGTGTGCATGGCGAGGTGCCAGTGTGCACGGCGAGGTGCCAGTGTGCATGGCGAGGTGCCAGTGTGCATGGCGAGGTGCCAGTGTGCATGGTGAGGTGTCAGTGTATACAGTGAGGTGCCAGTGTGCATGGCGAGGTGCCAGTGTGCACGGCGAGGTGCCAGTGTGCATGGCGAGGTGCCAGTGTGCATGGCGAGGTGCCAGTGTGCATGGCGAGGTGCCAGTGTGCATGGTGAGGTGCCAGTGTGCACGGCGAGGTGCCAGTGTGCACGGCGAGGTGCCAGTGTGCACGGCGAGGTGCCAGTGTGCACGGCGAGGTGCCAGTGTGCACGGCGAGGTGCCAGTGTGCACGGCGAGGTGTCAGTGTGCATTGCGATGTGCCAGTGTGCATGGCGAGGTGTCAGTGTGCATTGCGATGTGTCAGTGTGCATGGCGAGGTGCCAGTGTGCACGGCGAGGTGTCAGTGTGCATTGCGATGTGTCAGTGTGCACGGTGAGGAGTCAGTGTGCATTGCGATGTGTCAGTGTGCACGGCGATGTGTCAGTGTGCACGGCGAGGTGTCAGTGTGCACGGTGAGGAGTCAGTGTGCATTGCGATGTGTCAGTGTGCATGGCGAGGTGTCAGTGTGCATGGCGAGGTGTCAGTGTGCATTGCGATGTGTCAGTGTGCACGGTGAGGTGTCAGTGTGCATGGTGAGGTGCCAGTGTGCATTGCGATGTGTCAGTGTGCATTGCGATGTGTCAGTGTGCACGGTGAGGAGTCAGTGTGCATTGCGATGTGTCAGTGTGCACGGCGATGTGTCAGTGTGCATTGCGATGTGTCAGTGTGCATTGCGATGTGTCAGTGTGCATTGCGATGTGTCAGTGTGCATTGCGATGTATCAGTGTGCATGGTGAGGTGTCAGTGTGCACGGTGAGGAGTCAGTGTGCATTGCGATGTGTCAGTGTGCATGGCGAGGTGCCAGTGTGCACGGCGAGGTGCCAGTGTGCACGGTGAGGTGCCAGTGTGCACGGCGAGGTGCCAGTGTGCACGGCGAGGTGCCAGTGTGCATGGCGAGGTGCCAGTGTGCATGGCGAGGTGTCAGTGTATACAGTGAGGTGCCAGTGTGCATGGCGAGGTGCCAGTGTGCACGGCGAGGTGCCAGTGTGCATGGCGAGGTGCCAGTGTGCATGGTGAGGTGCCAGTGTGCATGGCGAGGTGCCAGTGTGCATGGTGAGGTGTCAGTGTGCATGGCGAGGTGCCAGTGTGCATGGCGAGGTGCCAGTGTGCATGGTGAGGTGTCAGTGTATACAGTGAGGTGCCAGTGTGCATGGCGAGGTGCCAGTGTGCACGGCGATGTGTCAGTGTGCACGGCGAGGTGCCAGTGTGCATGGCGAGGTGCCAGTGTGCATGGCGAGGTGCCAGTGTGCATGGCGAGGTGCCAGTGTGCACGGCGAGGTGCCAGTGTGCACGGCGAGGTGCCAGTGTGCATGGTGAGGTGTCAGTGTATACAGTGAGGTGCCAGTGTGCATGGCGAGGTGCCAGTGTGCACGGCGAGGTGCCAGTGTGCATGGTGAGGTGCCAGTGTGCATGGTGAGGTGCCAGTGTGCACGGCGAGGTGCCAGTGTGCACGGCGAGGTGCCAGTGTGCACGGCGAGGTGCCAGTGTGCACGGCGAGGTGCCAGTGTGCACGGCGAGGTGCCAGTGTGCACGGCGAGGTGCCAGTGTGCACGGCGAGGTGCCAGTGTGCACGGCGAGGTGCCAGTGTGCACGGTGAGGTGCCAGTGTGCATGGTGAGGTGTCAGTGTATACAGTGAGGTGCCAGTGTGCATGGCGAGGTGCCAGTGTGCACGGCGAGGTGCCAGTGTGCATGGCGAGGTGCCAGTGTGCATGGCGAGGTGCCAGTGTGCACGGCGAGGTGCCAGTGTGCACGGCGAGGTGCCAGTGTGCACGGCGAGGTGCCAGTGTGCACGGCGAGGTGCCAGTGTGCATGGCGAGGTGCCAGTGTGCACGGCGAGGTGCCAGTGTGCACGGCGAGGTGCCAGTGTGCACGGCGAGGTGCCAGTGTGCACGGCGAGGTGCCAGTGTGCATGGCGAGGTGCCAGTGTGCACGGCGAGGTGCCAGTGTGCATGGTGAGGTGTCAGTGTGCATTGCGATGTGTCAGTGTGCATGGCGAGGTGCCAGTGTGCATGGCGAGGTGCCAGTGTGCATGGCGAGGTGCCAGTGTGCACGGCGAGGTGCCAGTGTGCACGGCGAGGTGCCAGTGTGCACGGCGAGGTGCCAGTGTGCACGGCGAGGTGCCAGTGTGCATGGTGAGGTGCCAGTGTGCACGGCGAGGTGCCAGTGTGCACGGCGATGTGTCAGTGTGCATGGTGAGGTGTCAGTGTGCATGGTGAGGTGTCAGTGTGCACGGTGAGGTGTCAGTGTGCATTGCGATGTGTCAGTGTGCATGGCGAGGTGCCAGTGTGCATGGCGAGGTGTCAGTGTGCATGGTGAGGTGTCAGTGTGCATGGCGAGGTGTCAGTGTGCATGGCGAGGTGTCAGTGTGCACGGCGAGGTGCCAGTGTGCATGGTGAGGTGTCAGTGTGCATGGTGAGGTGTCAGTGTGCATTGCGATGTGTCAGTGTGCACGGTGAGGTGTCAGTGTGCATTGCGATGTGTCAGTGTGCACGGTGAGGTGTCAGTGTGCATTGCGATGTGTCAGTGTGCACGGTGAGGTGTCAGTGTGCATGGCGAGGTGTCAGTGTGCATGGCGAGGTGTCAGTGTGCACGGCGAGGTGCCAGTGTGCACGGTGAGGTGCCAGTGTGCACGGTGAGGTGCCAGTGTGCACGGCGAGGTGCCAGTGTGCATGGTGAGGTGTCAGTGTGCACGATGAGGTGTCAGTGTGCATTGCGATGTGTCAGTGTGCACGGTGAGGTGCCAGTGTGCACGGTGAGGTGTCAGTGTGCACGGCGATGTGTCAGTGTGCACGGTGAGGTGCCAGTGTGCATGGCGAGGTGTCAGTGTGCATGGTGAGGTGTCAGTGTGCACGGTGAGGTGCCAGTGTGCACGGTGAGGTGCCAGTGTGCACGGTGAGGTGCCAGTGTGCATGGCGAGGTGTCAGTGTGCATGGTGAGGAGTCAGTGTGCATGGTGAGGTGCCAGTGTGCACGGTGAGGTGCCAGTGTGCATTGCGATGTGTCAGTGTGCACGGTGAGGAGTCAGTGTGCATTGCGATGTGTCAGTGTGCACGGCGAGGTGCCAGTGTGCATGGTGAGGTGTCAGTGTGCATTGCGATGTGTCAGTGTGCACGGTGAGGAGTCAGTGTGCATTGCGATGTGTCAGTGTGCACGGCGAGGTGCCAGTGTGCACGGTGAGGTGCCAGTGTGCACGGTGAGGTGCCAGTGTGCATTGCGATGTGTCAGTGTGCACGGCGAGGTGCCAGTGTGCACGGTGAGGTGCCAGTGTGCATGGCGAGGTGTCAGTGTGCATTGCGATGTGTCAGTGTGCACGGCGAGGTGCCAGTGTGCACGGTGAGGTGCCAGTGTGCATGGCGAGGTGTCAGTGTGCATTGCGATGTGTCAGTGTGCACGGCGATGTGTCAGTGTGCATTGCGATGTGTCAGTGTGCATTGCGATGTGTCAGTGTGCATGGCAAGGTGCCAGTGTGCACGGCGAGGTGTCAGTGTGCATGGTGAGGTGTCAGTGTGCATTGCGATGTGTCAGTGTGCACGGCGATGTGTCAGTGTGCACGGTGAGGAGTCAGTGTGCATTGCGATGTGTCAGTGTGCATTGCGATGTGTCAGTGTGCATGGCGAGGTGTCAGTGTGCATGGCGAGGTGTCAGTGTGCATTGCGATGTGTCAGTGTGCATTGCGATGTGTCAGTGTGCATTGCGATGTGTCAGTGTGCATTGCGATGTGTCAGTGTGCATTGCGATGTGTCAGTGTGCATGGCGAGGTGCCAGTGTGCATTGCGATGTGTCAGTGTGCATTGCGATGTGTCAGTGTGCATTGCGATGTGTCAGTGTGCATGGCGAGGTGCCAGTGTGCATTGCGATGTGTCAGTGTGCATTGCGATGTGTCAGTGTGCATGGCGAGGTGTCAGTGTGCATTGCGATGTGTCAGTGTGCATTGCGATGTGTCAGTGTGCATTGCGATGTGTCAGTGTGCATTGCGATGTGTCAGTGTGCACGGTGAGGAGTCAGTGTGCATTGCGATGTGTCAGTGTGCATGGCGACGACGAGGTGTCAGTATGCACCATGGTTTGGCGTCAGTACCACACACCTGCCCACTCTCCCTGTAATCCCTTCCCCTCAAATCCCCTTTCGATGCCACAATTGAATCGGCCTCCACAGCTGCCCTGATAATGCATGACATTTCCTGTGCTTCTCTTCACATTCTGCCAATAGCATTTGTCCTTCCTCCCTATTTTTCTGCCAATGGGAACAGGCTCTCTCTGTCAATAGTTTTCAATCCCCTTATGATTCACTCTGCTTGGGAGAGCCCAGCTTCTCGATGCAGAACCTGTCCTGTCATCAAAAACAGACAAAACTAGGAAACCTCAGCAGGTCAGGCAGCATCTAAGGATACAGAAACAGCCAGTGTTTCACCTGAGAGGTTTGTGTTAAGTTCCATCATAACCACGCATTGTTTTGGTAACTTCTTTCAGCACCCTCTCTAAAGTGCATCCCCAGAAGCAAACACCATTCTCCAAGCTCTGGCTGAACCACTGACTTACAAACATTCATTCTTGCTCTGCTGCTTAAGAGCTTCATCTTTTAGTGTCCAGTGTAGCTCAGATCAAAAACAAAATAATGAAGGAAGCCACCAAAGACTTGCAGATCCCTTGCAGATGGCCAAGTGGTTAAGGCGTTGGTCTAGTGATCTGAAGGTCACTGGTTCAAGCCTCAGCTGAGGCAGCGTGTTGTGTCCTTGAGCAAGGCACTTAACCACACATTGCTCTGCGACGACACCGGTGCCAAGCTGTATCGGCCTTTGCCCTTCCCTTGGACAACATCGGTGGCGTGGGCATCTGCCGGTCTCCCATACAACCCTGCCCAGGCCTGCGCCCTTCGCCAAGCACAAACCTATGGACTAGTAAATGCCTATTTACTGTGGAGAGCATTTTGTACTGGTTCATCGCCGCTGCACAGGATCAGAGTTGTGGACTCAGCACAAGCCCACAAGAGTGTGAACGGTCCACAAGAAGTGGTGGCATCCGTCATTAAAGACCCTCATCAACAGAGACATACCCTCTTCTGTGCTTCTACACTCAGGGATAGTGTGCAGGAGTCAGCTCTGCTGAATGATTAATGAACATTTCCTCATTATTTGTCCATTGTACTATTTGTTTATTTACTTATGGTAATTTTTTAATGTACTGTTGCCACAAACCAACCAATTTCACAACATATGTCAGGGATAATAAATCCAATTCTGATTCATTTGTTAGGAAAGAGTTTCCCAGCTTATTCCCATCATTCACCTATAAACATCCCACCTATGAACGTTCACATCTATGACCCTTCAGCTACCCTTCCCAGTATGGTTTAACCGTGTTCTCTCTCTCCAACATCCCCAAGATTCAAGATTGTTTAATGCCACTTCCAGTACACAAGGATGAACAAGATCATTGTTACCCCAGATTTGGTGCAGCACAAAAAATACTAAGATACCACAATAACAAAAACACACAATAAATAAATATAAATGCATAAAGTGGCTTATATTCATAGACCGATCGTTTGTCCATAAAGTGACACTAGGCACAGGGGTCCCCCAAGAAGATCACAACCGGGGACCCAAACCATGAGCTGTCTGTGTGCACAATGAGGCCTACCTTGTTTTAGGGTTTGGAGGCTTGCATACAAACTCTGGTTAGGCCACACTTGGAGTACTGTGTCCAGTCCTGGTCGCCTCACTATAGGAAGGATGTGGAAGCATTGGAAAGGGTACAGAGGAGATTTACCAGGATGCTGCCTGGTTTAGAGAGTATCATTATGATCAGAGATTAAGGGAGCTAGGGCTTTACTCTTCAGAGAGGAGGAGGATGAGAGGAGACATGATAGAGGTGTACAAGATATTAAGAGGAATAGATAGAGTGGACAGCCAGCGCCTCTTCCCCAGGGCACCGCTGCTCAATACAAGAGGACATGGCTTTAAGGGGTAGTAAGGGGTGGAAAGTTCAAGGGGGATATTAGAGGAAGGTTTTTTACTCAGAGAGTGGTTGGTGCGTGGAATGCACTGCCTGAGTCAATGGTGGAGGCAGATACACTGGTGAAATTTAAGAGACTACTAGACAGGTATTTGGAGGAATTTAGGTTGGGGGGGGGTTATACGGGAGGCAGGGTTTAAGGGCCGACACAACATCATGGGCCAAAAGGCCTTTACTGTGCTGTACTATTCTTTTTTCAATACCTCAATGACCTGGAGAGCTATGTTGGCTGGAGTCAGGGCTTTATGCTCTGGCTCTTGGTCAGGTCACCCATGCCATACAGGTCAAAGGGTAGAGGTCAGACTAAGAGTGGTCCACTGGTCCTCCAGGTTCGGGGGTTCAGCTTGGGGCTAACAACCCTGACCGGTCAAACAAAACTGGAACAGAAACAGCAATGAAAACCGTGAGGAAGCTACAGACGTGATTGAGTGGGAGCTGCGATCAGCCATGATGGAATGGTGTAGCAGGCTTGATGGGCTGAATAGCCTTATTCTGCTCCTATGTCTTATGATGAAGGAAGCCAGAGGTGGAGGACCTTGACTGCTGCCCTAAACCTGAGTGGCGTAACAGGCATACAAGACAAGGCTCAAGTGGTAAAGTAGTGGTGGTGAGAGGGGTGGGTTAGTGAGTGGAGGAGTTGATCAGTGTTGAAAGTCACTGTTTTTGAGTCTGGTGGTCCTGGCATGGATGTTACCCTCCTGTTTGGAGAGGGACAAACAGTCCATGAGCAGGGTGGGTGGGATCCTCCATTGACGTTACTGGCCCTTTTTCAATGCCTTTCTTTTTTACGTCCTTGGTGGCAGGTAGGTGGTACCAGTGATGTGTTGGGCAGATTTGACTACCCATTGTAGAGCCATCCCGTCCGCTACAGTGGGTGGAAATTAAAATCCCTATCTCCTCTCTAATCCACACCTTTCCGGTTTTTGACATCTCTGCCAAAATGAATAGTTGCTCTATCCAGGCTCCTCATCACCTTATACAGAGCCTATGAAAAGTATTCACCCCCCCCCCCCCACTGTAAGTATTCATGTTTTATAACATTGAATCACAGTGGATTTAATTTGGCCATTTTGACACTGATCAAAGGAGAAAAGACTTTTGTGTCAAAGTGTAAAAAGATCTCTACAAAGTGATCTAAATTAATTACAAATATAAATCACAAAATTATTGATTGCATAAGTATTCCCTCCCCCCCTTAATATGACACACCAAATCATTACTGGCATGGCCAACTGGTTTCAGAAGTCACATAATTAGTTAAATGGAGGTCTGGTTTTGGAGACCTGTGCGCACTCAAGGTGTTTCAATGGATTGCAGTAAACATACGCCTGTATCTGGAAGGTCCAATTGTATCTAGTGAGTCAGTATCTTGGCAAAAACTACACCGTGAAGACAAAAGAACACTCCAAGCAACTCCACAAAAAGGTTATTGAAAAGCACAAGTCAGGAGATGAATACAAGAAAATTTCCAAGCCACTGAATATCCTTCGGAGTACAGTTAGGTCAATCATAAAGGATTGACAAGAATATGACACAGCTGTAAATCTGCCTACAGCAGGGTGTCTTCAAAAGCTGAGTGATTATGCAAAAAGTGAGGGAGGCCAGCAAGAGACCTATGACATCTCTGGAGGAGTTACAAGCTTCAGTGGCTGAGATGGGAGAGACTGCACATACAACAACTGTTGCCCGGGTGCTTCACCAGTCATAGCTTTATGGGAGAGTGGCAAAGAGAAAGCTACTGTTGAAAAAAACTTAAAATGAAATCTCAGCTAGAGTTTGTCAGAAGCATGTGGGAGTCTCTGAAGTCAGCTGGAAGTAGGTTCTATGATCTGATGAAACCCAGACTGAGCTTTTTGGCCATCAGACTAAATGCTACGTTTGGTGTAAGCCAAACACTGTATATCATCAAAAACACACCATCCCTACCATGAAACATGGTGGTGGCTGCATCACGCTGTGGGGATGCTTCACTGCAGCAGGCCCTGGAAGGCTTGTGGAAGTAGAGGATAAAATGAATGCAGCAAAATACAGGGAAATCCTGGGGGGGGGAAACCTGATACGTCTGCAAGAGAACTGCAACCTGGGAGGTGTTGGTTACTAGCAAGACAATGACCACAAGCATAAAGCCAAAGCTACACAGGAATGGCTTAAAACAGCAAAGTTGATGTCCTGGAGGACCAAGTCAGTGTCCAGACCTCAATCCAATTAAGAATTTGTGGCTGGATTTGAAAAGGGCTGTTCACTCACAATCCCCATGAAATTTGACATAACTTGAGCAGTTTTGTAAAGAAGAATGGGGAATAACTGCAGTGTCCAGAATTGCAAAGCTGATAGAGACCTATCCACACAGACTCAAGGCTGTAATTCCTGCCAAAGGTGCATCGACTAAATACTGACTTGAAGGGGCTGAATACTTATGCAATCAATTATTTTGTGTTTTATGTTTGTCATTTATTTAAATCACTTTGTAGAGATCTGTTTTCACTTTGACCTGAAAGAGTCTTCTTCTGTTGACCAATGTCAGAAAAGCCAAACTAGATCCACTGTGATTCAATGTTGTAAAACACGAACACTTCCAGGGAGGTGGGGGGTGGTGGGGTGAATACTTTTTATAGGCACTATACATACCAGTTGTGGCCTCCTGTCCCACAACCAATTTTCCACATGGCACTAACTTTCTAATCCTGAAAAATTTCCTCAGCATCCTCTCCATTGCAATCAGCTCTCTTCCATAATCTCGTGGCCAGAACTGTGCACGTTATGACAGACTGGAAGATGTTAATGCTCAGAGGGACCCAAGTGTCTTTGAACATCAGTTTCTAAAAGGCGCAGAATCAGCAGCCAGAGGGAGACACAGGAGATTCTGCAGACGCCGGAAATCTTGAGCAATATACATTGAGAGCTGGAGGAACTCAGCAGGTCAGGCAGCACATAGGGAGGGGAATAAACAGTCAACATTTCAGTCCGGGACCCTTTATCAGGACTCAGTAACCAGTTTGAAAGGCTAATGACACATTGACCTTTACTTTGCAAGGGTTGCAATACGGGAGTTGGCTTGCCCCACATACACAGGGCCCTGTTGAGGCTACATCGGGATATCGTGCTGAGACCTGGCCTAGCTGACAGAGAAAGGATATGACTGTGAGGGAGTGCAGCAAACCCTCACCAGGTTTATCCCCGGATATGGATTTGTTGCCTGAGGAGTCTCGAACCCAAAGTCACAGTGTCAAGATGAGAGAGCGACCATTCAGGACAGAATCAAGAAAAATTTCAGCAGGTTTTAGCACCTGCCCAAGAGGAGTGAATTCCAAAGACAATCACACACGAGTACCAGGCAATGAGATGGATATCAGTTATCACCCCCTGACGTTATCCCTGCTGAGTCGAGTGCCCCTCTATCAATGTGCTGGGGGTGTCACTGACTGGGAACCAAACCAGAGGAGTCAAATGGCTACAAAATCACGTCAGAGGTTCGGAATCTTGTGACTGCTAACTCCCCAAGGTCCCTACGTCACCTCTGAGACTCCAGGTGGTTGTCTACTGCAATAATGTCCACGTCCCAAGATGAGTGCAGGGAGAAAAGGGGCAGACGGAGGGGAAGGGGGAGACAGATGGAAGAGAAGGGAGAGGGGGAGATGGAGGGAAGGGGGAGACAGAGGGGATGAGGAAGGGGAGACAGAAGGTGGAAAGGGAGATGGAGAGGGGTGTAGGAAAGAGGGGTTTGAGAAAGGGAAGGGGAGACGGGGAAGAGGAAAAGGGAGACGGAAGGGGAGAAGAAGGGGGGAAGGGGAGAAGGAGGGGGGTGTAGGAAAGGGGGGTGTGGGAAAGGGAAGGGGAGACAGAGATGGAGGGGAAGAGGAAAAGGGAGACGGAGAGGGAAAGGGGAGACGGAAGGAGGGAAGGGGAGAAGGAGGGGGGAAGGGGAGGGGGAAGGGAAGGGGAGGCAGAGGGGTAGGGGAAGAGAGGAAGGGGGAAAGGGAAGACGGAGGGGAGGGGGAGATGGAGGGGGAAAGGTAAAGGGGCTGGCAGAGGGGGAGGTGAAACGGAGGGAGGTGGAGACGGAGGGGGAAGGGGAAAGGGGAGGCGGACGGGGAGACAGAGGAGGAAGTTGTGGCGGAAGGGGGAAGGGTGAGGGACAGACCAGTTGCAGGCAGTAAAGTGGGAGGGGCCTCTAGGAGGGAGTGAGGGAAGGTGGTTTGCACAGGGCAAGTCCAAACCTGGGGGTGCAGATACTGGGTGTGGGGGCAGGGGGTTGGACACAGAGGATGTGGAATTGTTGAAAGGAGGATTGAGAGATGTAATTGCAAAATGGGGAGAAGGCAGAAGGAATGAAGGAGGGGAGAGATGGAGGTGTGAATGGAAGGAGGGAGTGGAGAATGGAGGGGGAAATAGACGGAGAACAAAAGATGGAGGGGTACATGGACAGAGGGGGTAAGAGATGGAGGGTGAATGGACGGGGGAGAGATGGAGGGGTGAATGCACAGTGGGAGGGGAGAAATGAAGGGGAATGGAATGAGAGAGGGTAGAGATGGAGGGGTGAATAGACAGAGGAAGGGGAAAGATGGAGGGTGTGATTTGGATGTGGGTAAATGGAAGGAGGGAAGGGAGAAATGGAAGGGTGAATGGATGGAGGGATGAATAGATGGAGGGAAGGGATAGATGGAGGATGTGATTGGAGGGAGGGGAAAGATGGAGGGGTGAATGGACGGGCGGGACATATGGAGGAGTGAACGGATGAGGGATATGAAGGAGTGGATGGACCAAAGGTAAAGATGGAGGGGGTGAGATGGAACCAGGGAGGGATGAATGGAAGGAAGGAGGGGAAGATTGACGGGCGAATAGATGGACGGGGGAGAGATGGTGGGGAGTATGGATGGAGGGAAGGTGAGAGAGGTGAATGGAAAGAGTGAAGGAAGAGATGGAGGAGACAGACGGGGTTGAACAGACAGAGGGGAGAGATAGATGGGGGAGAGGTGGACGGTGTGAATGCAAAGAGATGGGTAGCAGGGAACAAAAGAGGGGTTGATTGGACAGAGGGGTTAGACAGGTGTGAAAGGAAGAAGGGAGAGATGGAGGGGTGAATGGACAGTGGGAGGGAGGTTAGAGATGTAGCGGTGAATGAAAGGAGCTGAGAGATGAGGGATGAGAGGAAGGGGATGATGGAGAGTGCAGGATGGACGGAAACAGATGGGGTACGTGGACAGAGGGAGGGGAGATATCGAGGGGTGATTTAAGGAGGTAGGGAAAAGATGGAGGAGTTAATTGATGGAGGGAGGGGAGAGATTGAGGGTATGATTGGATGAAGGGGAGGGTTGGAGATCGAATGGATAGAGGGAGGGGAGAGATGGGTGGTGTTTTTGGATGGAGGAGAGAGATGGAGAGTGAATGGAAGGAGGGGAGAGACATTGGGGTGAGATGGAGGGTTGAATAGGCAGAGGGAGAGGAGAGATGGAGGGGCAAATAGATGAAGGGGAGGAGGAGGGGTGAACAGATGGATGGGAGAGGTGGAGGATGAATGGACAGAGGGGAGAAGTCGAGGGTGAGTGCAAAGAATCAAGAGATGGAGCGACAAATGGTGGGGAGAAAAGGAGGGGTGATTGGATGGAGGGAGATATGGAGGGGTGAATTTAGGAAGGAAGGGAAGATGGAGGGGTGAATGGAAGAAGGGGAGAAATGGAGGGACGAATGGATGGAGATGAGAGATGGAGGAGTACATGGAAGGAAGGAGGGGAGGTGTGAAGAGCGGTGGGGAGATTTAGAGGAATAAATGGATGGAGGGAGAGGATAGATGGAGTGGGGGAACGGTAGAAGAGAGACTGTAAATGGATTGTGCGATATAGAGGGAGGACTATAAGGAGGGAGTGGAGAGATGGAGAGTGTGATTGGATGGTCGGGCAAAGGTGAGAGATGGAGGGGGAAGGGCAGAGGGGAGCAATGGAGGGGTGAATGGAAGGTGAGAGGAGGGATGGATGAACAGAAAGGGAGACTGAATGGAGTGGAGAGATGACGGGTTAAATGGATTGAGAGGGGAATTGGAGGGTGAGTGGACGGAGAGGGAAGGTGGAGGGTGAGTGGACGGAGAGGGAAGGTGGAGGGTGAGTGGACAGAGAGGGGAGGTGAAGGGGTGAGCGGACAGAGAGGGGAGGTGGAGGGGTGAGTGGAAGGTTCGGAGGGCAGTGGACTGGACCATCTGATGGGGACGTGGATAGGTTGCTCAGCGAAGTTGTGTGATAGCAGGGATAGGGATGGATGGGGCACGGTTAGGGAGGCAACAATGATGTAATGAGGTTGGCTGGGTGAGGGGAGAAGGTTGAGAGGGGGAGAGGGGTGAGAGGAGGGGGAATGAGAGGTTTAAGAGGAGGGGAGGGGGAGTGGAGAGAGGGAGGGGGAGTGAAGAGGGAAGGGGGAATGAGGGGGAGAGGAGAGAGAGGAGGGGGAGAGGGGAGAGGAGAGGGGGAGAGGGAGAAGGGGGTGAGGGGAGGGGGAGAGGGGAGAGAGAAGTGGGGAGGGGGAGAGGGAGAAATGGTGAGAGGGGGAGGGGTAAGAATGGAATGTGGGGAGAGATGAAGGGGTGACGGAGGGAAAGAGAGGATGGGAAGGTCGGAGGGATGAGGGAACGGAGCGGGTAAGATGCAGAGAGATGCACGGGGCTTTGCAGGAGGTGAAGAGAGGAAAAGGCTGGAATGAGGGGATGGAGGGAGAGAGGTTACATAACAGCATTAGACCGGAGTAGGCCAATCGGCCCCTCACGCCTGCTCGGCTGTTCAACGTCACCAGAGCTGGTCTGCCCCAGGCCTCGTCTCCTCCGATGGAGGGGAGGGAGGATGGGAGGGGGAGCCTGGGAAGAGGGGACATTGGAAGATGATGGAGGGAGGGATGTGGGAAATATGAAGGGTTGGGATGGAGCGGAAGGTGAGGAGACGGTCTCCGATCCCGGTGTCAGCCCCCCGCCCCGCGGATGCTGCAACGAGCCGCCGACCATCTCACCTGCCACCGCCGTCATTCCCCGCTCGTCCTGTGCCCGCTCTCCGTCCGCGCTGCCGCTCTGCCACCAGCTCCGATCCGCCGCCCCCGCCTCCTCCACAGCCGCTCCCCACCTCCCTCCCTCTCGGGCTCGACAGCCGGGCGCAACCACTGCCAGATCCTGGGGAGCAGGCGGCAGCCGAGCCCGCAATCCGAACCACACCGCCCCTGCCGGCTACACCGGCACCGGGCGGGAGACCGGGAGAAGTGTGGGGGTAGAGAGGGTGGGGGAGAGTGAGGAGATGGGGAGGAGGATGTGGGGACAGGGAGAGGAGGGGACGGGGAGGAGGGTGGGGGAGAGTGAGGAGATGGGGAGGAGGATGTGGGGACAGGGAAAGGAGGGGACGGGGAGGAGGATGGGGGACAGAGAGAGGGAGAGGAGGGTGGGAGGGAGTGAGGAAGATGTGGAGGAGGATATGGGGACAGGGAGTGAAGGGGACGGGGAGGAGGGTGGGGGAGAGTGAGGAGATGGGGAGGATGATGTGGGGACATGGAGTGAAGGGGACGGGGAGGAGGGTGGGGGTAGAGAGGGAGAGGAGGGTGGGGGAGAGTGAGGAGATGGGGAGGAGGATGTGGGGACAGGGAGTGAAGGGGACGGGGAGGAGGGTGGGGGAGAGTGAGGAGATGGGGAGGAGGATGTGGGGACATGGAGTGAAGGGGACGGGGAGGAGGGTGGGGTAGAGAGGGAGAGGAGGGTGGGGGAGAGTGAGGAGATGGAGAGGAGGGTGGGGAGAGTGAGGAGATGGAGAGGAGGGTGGGGGAGAGTGAGGAGATGGGGAGGAGGATGTGGGGACGGGGAGGAGGGTGGGAGAGAGAGTGAAGGGGACGGGAATGAGGATGGGGGACAGAGAGAGGGAGTGAGGGGGATGGGGAGGAGGGTGGGAGACAGAGAGTGAAGGGGACAGGGAGGAGGGTGGGAGACAGAGAGTGAAGGGGACAGGGAGGAGGGTGGGGGAAGAAAAGAAAACGAGAGGAGGGTGGTGATGTGAGAGAAGAGGACATGGAGGAGGGAAGAAAGAAGGAAAGAGGGTGAGGAGGGAGGAGGACAACAAGGAGAATTTGGGGAAGAGGAGGGTGGGGGGAAAGGGAAGAGAGGACAGGTTGGGGAGGAAAGTGAGTGACTCTTTATTTGCCAGTAAAGAATGTCAGGGCTGCATTTACGTGTAAATGAAGCCAAACAGTTTAGCCCACAATAAATCTCCTGGACTGGATGAACACAGAAAAACCTGTAGGCATAGATAAACTGAAAAATAATATTCCTGGCCAAGCTCCTCCTCTAGAACAATGGCATTGCAGAGGCCTCTGGGCACACCATGTTGTGCTGATCTTGATGCCAATTTATACCAAGTGATCCCCCCCCACCATTACCTTCATATCCAAAAGCCTCTGAAACTCCTCCAGACTGTCGGATTCTACTATTACCCCTGCAAACCTATTCTGAGCACCAACAATTCAATGTCTAAAAAAATGCCCCCCACATTTCCTTTAAACTCCCCCTCCCAAACTGTCCTCTGATGTTTGATTTGCTACTCTGGGGAAAAGATTCTGAATGTCTACCCTAATAATTTCATAATTTTAAAAGCCCCTATCCTTACCCTCCAACACTCTGGGGAGAACAATCCATGTTTTTTGTATCTTTCCTTCTAGTTCATACCCTTTAATCCAGGCAGTACCCTGGTAAACCTTTTCTGCACCTGCTCCACGTCCCTCCTAAAATGGGGTGAACGGAATTGCATGTAAGACGCTAAGTCCAGCCCAACTGAAGTTCTATATAGCTGCAACATGACTCCCGTACTCTTACATCCAAAGCCCTACAATGAAGGCTGGCATTCCATATGCCCTCTTTACCACCTCATGCATTTGCACAGCCATTTTCAGCATGGACCTGGATTCCAAGATCCCTCTGTACCTCAATGTCATTAAGGGACCTCCCATTTACTGTCTGCTCTCTCCTTCCATTTGACCTCCCAGAGCACAGCATCTCACTCTTTGCCCAGACTAAACTCCATCTGTCACTCCTCTGCCCGTGTCTGTAACTAATCTACAGTGCCTATAGAACGTATTCATCCCCCCCCCCCGACTTTTTCATGTTTTATTGTTTTACAACATTGAATCACAGTTGTTGTAATATGGCTTTTTTTTGACACTGATCAACAGAAGGCTCATGTCAAAGTGAAAACAGATCTCTACAAAGTGATCTAAATTAATTACAAATATAAGACTCAAAATAATTGATTGCATAAATATTCACACTTCAAGTCAGTATTTAGTTGATGCACCCTTGGTAGCAATTACAGCCTTGAGACTGTGTGGATAGGTGTCTATCAACTTTACACATCTGGACACTGCAATTTCCCCCCATTCTTTACAAGACTGCTCAAACTGTGTCAGGTTGCATGGGGATTGTGAGTGACAGCCCTTTTCAAATTCAGCCACAAATTTTCAATTGGATTGAGATCTGGACTCTGACTTGGCCACTTCAGAATACCAACTTTGTTGTTTTTAAACCATTCTTGTGTAGCTTTGACTTTATTCTTAGGGTCATTGTCTTGCTGGAAAAGAAATTTCCGAAATTGCAGTTCTCTTGCAGACTGCTTCAGAATTTCCTTGTATTTTGCCACATTCGTTTTACCCTCCACCTTCCAGCCTGCTGCAGTGAAACGTCCCCACAGCGTGATGCAGCCGCCACCATGCTTCATGGTAGGTATGGTGTGTTTTCGATGACGTTTGGCTTTCACCAAACACAGTGTTTAATCTGATGGCCAAAAAGCTCAGTATTTGTTTCATCGGACTGTAGAACCTTCTTTCAACTGACTTCAGAGTTCCCCACATGCCTTCTGGCAAACTCTAGCTGAGGTTTTGTGAGTTCTTTTCAACAGTGGCTTTCTCTTTGCCACTCTCCCATAAAGCTGCGACTGGTGAAGCACCCGGGCAACAGTTGTTGTATGTGCAGTCTCTCCCATCTCAGCCACTGAAGCTTGTAACTCCTCCAGAGTTGTCATAGGTCTCTTGCTGGCCTCCCTCACAAGTCCATATTCTTTCCATTTCTTGATGATTGATTTAACTGTATTCCAAGGGATATTCAGTGACTTTTGGAAATTTTCTTGTATCAATCTCTTTACTTGTGCTTTTCAATAACCTTTTGGCAGAGTTGTTTGGAGTGTTCTGTTGTCTTCATGGTGTAGTTTTTGTAGTTTTTACCAGCAGTTGGACCCTCCAGATACAGGTGTAGTTTTACTACAATCAATTGAAACACCTTGACTACACACAGGTCTCCATTTAACCAATTATGTGATTTCTAACACCAATTGGCGGTACCATTGATGACTTGGTGTGTCATACTGGGGGGGGGGGGTGAATAATTATGCAATCAATAATTTTGCATTTTATATTTATAATTAATTTAGATTATTTTGTAGAGATCGGTTTTCACTTTGACATGAGTCTTTTTCTAATGATTAGTGTTAAAAAAGCCAAATTAAATCCATTGTGATTCAATGCTGTAAAACAATAAAAAGTGAAAACTTCCAAGGGGGATGAATACTTTTTATAGTCACTGTATGTCCCACTGTATTCTTTGATAGATGTTTACATAGCCCACAATTCCACCAATCTTGGTGCCACCCACAAACTTGTTCACAAACTCATTCAGTTCATTGATGTACTTGACAAACCAACAGAAGTCCCAGTGCTGCACCACTGGTCACAGACATCCAGCTAGTATAACAGCCTTCTACTCCTACCCAGAGTCTTCTGTGGGCACGCCAATTATGAACCCAAACTTGCAATTCACTCCAGATCCCATCCATCTTTATCTTCTGAATCAGCCTGTCATAAGGAGCCTTATCAAATACCTTACTAAAGTCCATGTAGGTAACATCCACTACCTTACCCTCATCAAGAGGTATGCACCTCTTCAAATCTCTTGATAAAGTTTGTAAGGCATGACTTTCCATAAATAAAACCATGCTGACTGTCTCAATGCAGGCCATGCATTTCCAAAACTACATAAATCAGCTCCCTCAATATTCTCTCCATTAGCTTCCATATCATAAGATATAGGAGCAAAATTTGACCCTTTGGCCCATCAGGCCTGCTAGATTATGGCTGATCCATTTCCCTCCCTATCCCAGCAGTGGCAGATATTCTTGGGCATAATACAAAAGATGCAAATGCAGTTCATTCCAATGAGAAGGAAGGATTCAAAGAGGGGGAAGGGGCCACAGTGGTTGACAAAGGAAGTCAGAGATTGTATAGCATTAAAGAAAAAGAAGTATGACAGGGCTAAGATGAGTGGGAATACAGATGATTGGGAAAGTTTTAAGGAACAGCAGATCTTAACTAAAAAAGCAATACGGAGAGAAAAAAATCAGGTATGAGCTCAGTCTAGCCAGGAGTATAAAAGGGGATAGCAAAAGCTTTTTTAGCTATGTGAAGAGAAAGAAGATAGTTAAGAACAATGTTGGCCCCTTGAAGAATGAATTGGGAGAAATTGTTATGGGAAACAGGGAAATGGCAACAGAATTTAATGCATACTTTAGATCTGTCTTCACCAGGGAGGACACAAGCAATCTCCCAGATGTATGGATGGGCCAGGGTCATAAGATATCAGAGGAATTGAGACAGATTGACATTAGGAAAGAAACTGTGATGAGTAGACTGGTAGGACTGAAGGCTAATAAATCCCTGGGTCCAGATGGTCTGCATCCGAGGGTTCTAAAAGAGGTGGCTCAGGAAATTGCGGATGCATTGGTAATCATTTTCCAATGTTCCTTAGATTCAGGATCAGTTCCTGAAGATTGGAGAGTGGCTAATGTTGTCCCACTTTTCAAGAAGGGAGGGAAGGAGAAAACGGAGAACTATCGCCCTGTTAGCCTAACGTCAGTCGTGGGGAAGATGCTTGAGTCCATTATTAAGGACGAAATAGTGGCACATCTAGATGGCAGAAATAGGATTGGGCCGAGCCAGCATGGATTTACCAAGGGCAAATCATGCTTGACTAATCTGTTGGAGTTTTTTGAGGGTGTAACAAGGATGTTAGATGAGGGTAAGCCAGTAGATGTTGTGTGCCTAGATTTTCAGAAGGCATTCGATAAGGTGCCACATAGGAGATTGGTGAGTAAAATCAGAGCTCATGGCATTGGGGGCAGGGTTTCAACATGGATAGAAAATTGGTTGGCAGATAGAAAGCAAAGGGTAGCAGTGAATGGGTGTTTCTCAGACTGGCTGGAGGTGACTAGTGGGGTACCACAGGGCTCTGTATTGGGACCACAGCTCTTTATGATTTATGTCAATGATTTAGATGAGGGCATTGAAAACTACATCAGCAAGTTTGCTGACGATACTAAACTGGGTGACAGTGTGACATGCGAAGAGGACGTTAGGAGAATACAGGGAGACTTGGATAGGCTGAGTGAGTGGGCAGATACTTGGCAGATGTCATTCAATGTGAATAAATGTGAAGTTATCCACTTTGGAAGCTGGAACAAGAGGGCAGAGTATTGTCTGAACGGTGTCGAGTTAGGTAAGGGAGAAATGCAAAGAGATCTAGGAGTCCTAGTTCACCAGTCAATGAAGGTGAATGAGCAAGTGCAACAGGCAGTGAAGAGGGCAAATGGAATGTTGGCCTTTGTTACAAGGGGAATTGAATACAAGAGCAAGGATGTTCTTTTGCATTTGTACAGGGCCCTGGTGAGACCACACCTGGAATATTGTGTACAGTTTTGGTCTCCAGGTTTAAGGAAGGACATTCTGGCAATTGAGGAAGTGCAGCGTAGATTCACTAGGTTGATTCCTGGGATGGCAGGGCTGTCTTACGCAGAGAGATTGGAGAGATTGGGCTTGTACACGCTGGAATTGAGGAGATTGAGAGGGGATCTGATTGAAACGTTTAAGATAATTAAAGGATTTGATAGGATTGAGGCAGGAAATATGTTCCAGATGTTGGGAGAGTCCAGTACCAGAGGGCATGGATTGAGAATAAGAGGTCAGTTATTTAAAACAGAGTTGAGGAAGAGCTTCTTCTCCCAGAGAGTTGTGGAGGTGTGGAATGCACTGCCTCGGAAGACGGTGGAGGCCAATTCTCTGGATGCTTTCAAGAAGGAGCTGGATAGATATCTGATGGATAGGGGAATCAAGGGATATGGGGACAAGGCAGGGACTGGGTATTGATAGTGAATGATCAGCCATGATCTCAGAATGGCGGTGCAGACTCGAGGGGCCGAATGGTCTACTTCTGCACCTATTGTCTATTGTCTATTGTCTTGCCGTCTCTCCGTAACCTCTCACACCCTGACTAATCAAGAACCTATCAACCTCTGCCTTAAATACACCCAATGACTTGACCTCCATGGGCACCTGTGGCATTGAATTCCACAGATTCACCACCCTTTTGTTAAAGAAATCCCTCCTCATCTCTGTTGTGAACGGATATCTCTTGATTCTGAAGCTGTGCTCTCTAGTCCTAGACTCCCCTATTATAGGAAAAATCCCCTCCACATCCTCTCTGTTTGAGACTTACTCTTGATAGGTTTCAATGAGATCCCCTTTCATTCTTCTAAATTCTAGTAAGTAAAAACCCAGAATCACTTATGCGAACTTCCCATGGGCCCTCTCCAAAGTCAGCAAATCCTTTCTTAAAGAAGGAGCCCAAAATTGCTCACAATAGTGAGGCCTCACCAGTGCCTTAAAAAGCCTCAGCATTACATCCTCGTTTTTATGCTCTAGTCCTCTCGAAATGAATGCAAACATCACATTTGCCTTCCTCACCATTGACCCAACCTGTAAGTTAGCCTTCAGGGAATCCTGCACACAGACTCCCAAGTCCCTTTGCACCTCGGATTTTTAAATTTTCTCCCTGTTTAGAAAATAATCAATGCTTTTACTCCTTTTATCAAAGTGCACGACCATACATTTCCTGACACCGTATTCCGTCTGCCACTTATTCGCTTATTATCCTAATCTGTCCAAGTCTTCTGTAGCCTCTCTACTTTCCCTAAACTACCTGCCCCTCCACCTATCTTTGTTTTGTCTGCAAGTATGGCCACAAAGCCATTAATTCCATTCTCCAAATCATCGAGATGTAACATGAAAAGAAGTGGTCCCAACACCAACCCCTTCAAAACACCAACTGTCAGCAGCACCCAACCAAAAAAGACTCCCTTTATTCCTACTCTGCCTTCTGCCAATCAGCCAAAGCTCTAGCCATGCTAGTATCTTTCCTGTAATACCATGAGCTGTTATCTTGTTATGCAGCTTCATGTGTGGCATCTTGTTAAATGCCTTCTGAAAATCCAAGTGCACAACATCCACTGATTCTCCTTTGTCTTTCCTGCTTGTTATTTCCTCAAAGGACTCCAACAGATTTTCCCTTAAGGAAACCATGCTGACTTTGGCCTATTTTATCATATGCCTCCATGTACCCTGAGACCTTATCTTTAACAATCAAGTCCACCATCTTCCCAACCACTGAGGTCAGGCTAGCTGGCCTAGAATTTCCTTTCTTCTACCTCCCTCCCTTCTTGAAGAGTGGAGTGACATTTGCAATCTTCCAGTGCTGTGGAACTATTGCAGAATCAAGTGGTTCTTGAAAGATCATTCAGCTCCCTGGGGAGTGGTCCATCTGGTCTCAGTGACTTCTCTACCCTTCAGTTTCCCAAGCATCTTCTCCCTAGTAATGGCAACAACTAATATCACTGATGTGACATTATGTGATTTAACTCTCTGTTACAACCATTGCTCTGAGCAGGAATTCTTTTTTTTTTTTTTTACACAGGCTGAAAACTACTCGGCACTTTAATTAAAAAATAGATAAAGTAACATTCCAGCTGCGTAGCAATGAAGGCTACGTGCGCGGGGTCATTGCGGAGCCGCGCTGCTTAGAAGGAACAGTATGTGTCACTCACTTCTCTCAATATTTTGGGATATGTGCTGTCTGGCCATGGTTACTGATCGACCTTAATAGTTTTCAGAAGACCCACAAAGTACTCATTTAATATCTCAGCCACTTCCTCTGACTCTAAGCACACATTCCCTCCTTAATCTTTGAGTGGACCTAACCTCTCTCTATTATTCTATTTGACTTAATTTCTGCATATAATGCCTTGATATTCACCTTGATCCTGCTCACCAAAAACATTTCTTGGTCCTTTTGACTTTCCTAATCATCTCTCAAGCAATTCCCCTGCTATAGTTATATTCATCAAAGGCCCAATCTGATTTTAGCTTCCTGAACCTTATATATGCTTTCTTTTCCTTCCTGACTAAATTTAGGTAGGACCTCTGGAGTCACCCATGATTCCCATACATAACCATCCTTATCCTTTCTGGAATAGTCCGATCCTGAACTCTGATCAGCTTGTCTTTAAATGACTCCCACATGTCAGGCGCAGACTTGTCCAACAGCAGCTGCTCCCAGTCAATGCCCCTCAGCTCACGTCTGATCCTGTTGTATTTGACCTCCCCCAGTTTAGTGCCTCCCCACAAGATCCGATTTCATCCTTACTCATAAAAATCTTAAAACATAATGAGTTGTGGTCACCGTTTCCAAAATGTTCACCCACTATCAGTTCCATCACTTGGCCTGGCACTTTTCCCAAACCCAGATCCAGTCCATTTTCTCCTCTAATCTGACTCTCCACATATCGTCTCAAGAACCCCTCTTGGATGCGCTGAAGAAATCCCACCCCATCTAAGCTTCTTGTATTGAGGAAGTTCCAATCAATACAGGGAAATTTAATGTCTCCCCCCACTATCACCACCCGAAGTTTCCATGCCTTTCCACAATCTGTTTACGTATTTGATACTCCACCCTGCGGCTGTCGGAGGCGTGTAGTGTAATCCCATCAGCACAACTGCACCTTCTTAATTTTGGAGCTCCATCCTGTGTGGGTGAGCCCTCCAGTGTGTCCTCTGAGTACTGCTGTGACATTCTGCACATAGAAACATAGACAATAGGTGCAGGAGTAGGCCATTCAGCCCTTCAAGCCTGCACTGCCATTCAGTATGATCATGGCTGATCATCCAACTCAGAACCCTGTACCTGCTTTCTCTCCATACCCCCGATCCCTTTAGCCACAAGGGCCATATCTAACTTCCTCTTAAATATAGCCAATGAACCGGCCTCAACTGTTTCCTGTGGCAGAGAATTCCACAGATTCACCACTCTCTGTGTGAAGAAGTTTTTCCTCATCTCGGTCCTAAAAGGCTTCCCCTTTATCCTTAAACTGTGACCCCTTGTTCTGGACTTCCCCAACATCGGAAACAATCTTCCTGCATCTAGCCTGTCCAATCCCTTTAGAATTTTATATGTTTCAATAAGATACCCCCTCAATCTTCATAACTCCAGTGAGTATAATAAGCCTAGTCGATCCACTCTTTCTTCATATGAAAGTCCTGCCAACCCAGGAATCAATCTGGTGGACCTTCTCTGTACTCCCTCTATGGCAAGAATGTCTTTCCTCAGATTAGGGGACCAAAACTGCACACAATATTCTAGATGCGGTCTCACCAAGGCCTTGTACAACTGCAGTAGAACCTCCCTGCTCTTGTACTCAAATCCTTTTGCTATGAATGCCAACAATTTGCCTTTTTCACCGCCTGCTGTACCTGCATGCCCACCTTCAATGACTGGTGTACAATGACACCCAGGTCTCATTGCATCTCCTCTTTTCCTAATCGGCCACCATTCAGATAATAATTTGTTTTCCTGTTCTTGCAACCAAAGTGGATAACCTCACATTTATCCATATTAAATTGCATCTGCCATGAATTTACCCACTCACCTAACCTATCCAAGTCACCCTGCATCCTCTTAGTATCCTCCTCACAGCTAACACCGCCACCCAGCTTCATGTCATCTGCAAACTTGGAGATGCTGCATTTAATTCCCTCGTCTAAGTCATTAATATATATTGTAAACAACTGGGGTCCCAGCACTGAGCCTTGCGGTACCCCACTAGTCACTGCCTGCCATTCTGAAAAGATCCCGTTTACTCCCACTCTTTGCTTCCTGTCTGCCAACCAATTCTCTATCCACATCAATACCATACCCCCAATACCGTGTGCTTTGAGTTTGCACACTAATCTCCTGTGTGGGACCTTGTCAAAAGCTTTTTGAAAATCTAAATATACCACATCCATCGGCTCTCACTTATCTGCTCTACTAGTTACATCTTCAAAAAATTCTATAAGATTCGTCAGACATGATTTTCCTTTCACAAATCCGTGCTGACTTTGTCCGATGATTTCACCTCTTTCCAAATGTGCTGTTATCACATCTTTGATAACCGACTCTAGCATTTTCCCCACCACCGATGTCAGACTAACTGGTCTATAATTCCCCACTTTCTCTCTCCCTCCTTTTTTAAAAAGTGGGGTTACATTAGCCACCCTCCAATCCTCAGGAACTAATCCAGAATCTAACAGTTTTGAAAAATTATCACTAATGCATCCACTATTTCTTGGGCTACTTCCTTAAGCACTCTGGGATGCAGACCATCTGGCCGTGGGGATTTATCTGCCTTTAATCCCTTCAATTTACCTAACACCACTTCCCTACTAACATGTATTTCCCTCAGTTCCTCCATCTCACTAGACCCTTGGTCCTTTACTATTTCCGGAATATTCAGTGGTGGAATATCCCTTTTACTTCCACCCCCCCCCCCCCCAATCACATCTCAAGCTACAAAACTCAGGAAAATTAAACTGTCATTATTGTTCCTCACACAACCAGCTCTCTATAATGACAACAACATTGTAATTCCAGGCTCTCAGTTCATCCTCCTCACCCAGAAGGTGCTGAAATAAACACATTTCAGGTGATGGGTACCAGCCTGTTTATTAGCCTGCCCCTTGTTGTCCTTTGACATAATATCTTTCTGGCCCTCAACACTACCACCTGTTGCCTGCTGCTGTAGTTACTATCTCACTGCTTCCCAAACCCTGCTCTTTCTAAGCTGCCGCACGGTAACTGAAACGCTCCCGTACACAGAGCCTTTATTGTCACGCAACTGGATAAAGACAGACGAGAAAAAGCTTACGGAACATGGAAGATTTTCTTTGTTGGTCTGTATTTCATTATACCCTTCAAATAATAAATAAAATTCAAAGTATGTGATTTACCAATTTTCATTCTACATATTCACTGTATGTATATTATAAATAAAAACATTTAAAGTGTGGTGCAGTTTTCAAGCTGTGTATAAATTTCCCGCTCAGTGCAATGGTTGGTCTGCGCAGCTGTGATAAAAATTAGAGGGAACATTGCCCCTGAGAGGTCCTAGCAAACCTCCCAATGAGGATATTGGTTCCCCTCCAATTCAGATGCAAACCATCTTGTTTGTAGAGGTCCCACCTGCCTTGAAAGAGAGTCTGATGCCCCCTTTCCTGCACCACCTCCCAAGCATGTACTATGTATCTATTCCTTATCTTGCTACCACGTGGCATAAGTAGTAATACTGAGATTAATTCTGACATCGATCGTGAGAATCTTGTCATCCCGCTTTTTAACTTTCTACCTAGCTCCTTAAAATCCCTTTTCAGGATCTCTTCCCTGTTCCTGCCTATGTCCTTTGTACCCCTATAGAGTACCAAACATCTGTTTACTCACCCTACCCTCTCGGAATGTCCTGTACACACCGGGGAACATTCTTGAGCCTGGCACCAGGGTGGCAACACACCATACAGGAGTCTCGACTGAAATACTTATTAATACTGAAATTAATACTTATTAATACTGAAATACTTATTAGCCCTTTACTAAACAGGAAAAAATTCCTTTCAGTACGAAACTGCTCAAAGTATCACCTGCAGGACTAACCTGTAAAAATTTCCATATCCTGGAAAAATATGATGCTTGGAAATAGCTCTAACAAATCCTGCCCCTGGATTAAACAGGGGTAAGGTCCAATCCCTGTACTTAGCTGTAAAATATTCCTATGTCTGCATTAACGCAATGCTGAAATACACCAGTAAAAATCCTATACCCAGATGAAACTGTACAAAGATCTGATATCTGGATTTAATTTTAAAACCTTCCATGCTCAAACTCACAAGCAAAAGAAAACATGCAAAGATTAACCTGTACACCTGTATTAGACCGTGAATACTTTTTAAGAACTTCCATTTCCCAGATTGAAATATTCCATGCTCGGCTCTATCAGAAAATAGGTGCAGGAATAGGACACTTGGCCCATCAAGCCTGCCCTGTCCTGCCAGTCAGTGTGATCATGGCTGTTCTTCCCCAGGCTTTATCCCCTCCCATGTGCCAGTTCCCCATACCTATCAGTTCCCTTTTCTTTCAAAGCTTTATGGGGCATAGAATTCCAGAGTTAGAGAAGCTCTGGAATTCTTTACCCTGGAGGAAATGACAACCCCCTGGGGCAGAGAATTCCAGAGATGTTCTGTCTCTGTGAGCAGTTCCTAACCACCCCAGTTTCACACGATCAGTCCCTAATCTTGTAACTGTGTCCCTTCATTCAAGATTTTCTCACATGTGGAAATATTTTGCCATCTATCCTGCTGTGCTCCCTAGAAACTTTATATTGCTGAATAAAACCATCCCCCCATTCCTTTAAATTCCAAAATATAACCTAATTTCTGACCATGCTGATACAGCTCCCCCAGTGCCAGAGCCTTTAGCCTGTGAACCAGCCTCTTATGTGGCACCTCAACTAATGTCTACAAATCTAAATATACTATATCTACAGGTTCCCCTCTATCGGTGCTCCCTGTCACACTCACAAAGAACTCTAGCAAGTTTGACAAGAGTGATTTATCATTTACAATACTACAATGTCTGGATTTGATTACCTGAAGCTTCTCTCAATTGTGAACTATAGTCTATCTATCTTAATAATAGACTCTAGCATCTCACCAATAAAAGATGTTAAAACTAACAGGCTTCCAGTTAACAACACTTTGTATCCCTCACTTCTTGAAGTATAAAGACACATTTGCTTTTCCCATTCTGCTGGTGACTTACTGAAACTGGTGAGTTTTGAGAAAACTTAATGCCTCTGTTAACGCTGTGGTTTTTATATTCCACAGATGCAGGCCATTGGGAACTGGAGACCTATCTGCCTTAAGTCCCATTCATTTTTCTAAAACCATTTCCTGCATGATGGTTATTGAAACTAGCACAGTGGATAAACTAGGCTGCATCTGTAAGATAATCAAAAACCTGGATTCATCATAAAAAAATTCCTACACTTGGATTCACCTGCAAATCCCATAACTAATCCGTAGTACCCAAGGCATCTTCAAGAAGCGGTGCCTCAGGAAGACAGTGTCCAAGGACCTCCCCCTGCCCCACCCAGGACATGCCCTCTTCTCATTTTTACCATCAGGAAGGAGGTACAGAAGCCTGAAGGCACACACTCAGCGATTCAGGAACAGCTTCTTCCCATCTGTCATCCGATTTCTAAGTGGACACTACCTCACTACTTTTAAAAAATGTATTTATGTTTTTGCACTGTTTATTTTAACTTAACAATTTAATAGACATACTTTCTGTAATTCAGTTTTTTCTTCTATATTTATCATGCATTGCTTTGTACTGCTGATGTAAAATTAACAAATTTTGCAACATATAACCATATAACAATTACAGCATGGAAACAGGCCATCTTGGCCCTTCTAGTCCATGCTGAATGCTTACTCTCACCTAATCCCGCTTACCCACACTCAGCCCATAACCCTCCATTCCTTTCCTGTCCATATACCTATCCAATTTTACTTTAAATGACAATAACGAACCTGCCTCTACCACTTCTACTGGAAGCTCGTTCCACACAGCTACCACTCTCTGAGTAAAGAAGTTTCCCCTCATGTTATCCTTAAACTTTAGTCTCCTAACTCTCAACTCATGTCTTCTTGTTTGAATCTACCCTACTCTCAATGGAAAAAGCCTATCCACGTCAACTCTATCTATCCCCCTCATAATTTTAAATACCTCTATAAAATCCCCCCTCAACCTTCAACACTCCAAAGAATAAAGACCTAACTTGTTTAACCTTTCCCTGTAACTTAGGTGCTGAAACCCAGGTAACATTCTAGTAAATCTCCCCTGTACTTTCTCTATTTTGTTGAAATTCTTCCTATAATTTGGTGACCAGAACTGTACACAATACTCCAAATTCCGCTTTACCAATGCCTTGTACAATTTTAACATTACATCCCAACTCCTATACTCAATGCTCTGATTTATAAAGGCTAACATACAAAAGCTTTCTTCACCACCCTATCCACATGAGATTCCACCTTCAGGGAACTATGCATCATTATTCCTACATCACTCTGTTCTACTGCATTCCTCAATGCCCTACCATTTACCATGTATGTCCTATTTTGATTAGTCCTACCAAAATGTAGCACCTCACACTTATCAGCATTAAACTCCATCTGCCATCGTTCAGCCCACTCTCCTAACTAGCCTAAATCTCTCTGCAAGCTTTGAAAACCTACTTCATTATCCACAACGCCACCTATCTTAGTATCATCTGCATACTTTCGAATCCAATTTGCCACCCCATCATCCAGATCATTAATGTATATGACAAACAACATTGGACCCAGTACATATCCCTGAGGCACACCACTAGTCACCGGCCTCCAACCTGACAAACAGTTATCCACCACTACTCTCTGGCATCTCCCATCCAGCCACTGTTGAATCCATTTTACTACATCAATATTAATACCTAATGATTGAACCTTCCTAACTAACCTTCCGTTTGGAACCCTGTCAAAGGCCTTACAGAAGTCCATAAAGACAACATCCACTGCTTTACCTTCGTCAACCTTCCTAGTAACCTCTTCAAAAAATTCAATAAGATTTGTCAAACATGACCTGCCACGCACAAATCCATGTTGACTGTTCCTAATCAGACCCTGTCTATCCAGATAATTATATACACTATCTCTCAGAATACTTTCCATTAATTTACCCACCACTGACATCAAACTGACAGGCTGATAATTGCTAGGTTTACTCTTAAAACCCTTTTTAAACAATGAACCACATGAGCAATACACCAATCCTCCAGCACCATCCCCATTTCTAATGACATTTGAAATATTTCTGTCGGAGCCCCTGCTATTTCCACACTAACTTCCCTTAAGGTCCTAGCGAATATCCTGTCAGGACCCGGAGATTTATCCACTTTTATATTCCTTAAAAGTGCCAGTACTTCCGCCTCTTTAATCGTCATAGTTTCCATAGCTTCCCTACTTGTTTCCCTTACCTTACACAATTCAATATCCTTCTCCTTAGTGAATACCGAAGAAAAGAAATTGTTCAAAATCTCCCCTATCTCCTTCGGCTCCACACATAGCTGTCCACTCTGGTTCTCTAAGGGACCAATTTTATCCCTCACTATCCTTTTGCTATTAATATAACTGTAGAAACCCTTTGGATTTATTTTCACCTTACTTGCCAAAGCAACCTTGTATCTTCTTTTAGCTTTTCTAATTTCTTTCTTAAGATTCTTCTTACATTCTTTATATTCCTTGAGCACCTCATTTACTCCATGCTGCCTATATTTATTGTAGATATCTCTCTTTTTTCTAACCAAGTTTCCAATATCCCTTGAAAACCATGGCTCTCTCAAACTTTTAACCTTTCCTTTCAACCTAACAGGAACATAAAGATTCTGTACCCTCAAAATTTCACCTTTAAATGACCTCCATTTCTCTATTACATCCTTCCCATAAAATAAATTGTCCCAATCCAATCCCTCCAAATCCTTTCACATCTCCTCAAAGTTAGCCTTTCTCCAATCAAAAATCTCAACCTTGGATCCAATCCTTTCCTTCTCCATAATTATATTGAAACTAATGGACCAGAAGTGCTCCCCAACACATACCTCCGTCACCTGACCTATTTCATTCCCTGACAGAAGATCCAACACTCCCCCTTCTCTATGTATTGCTGCAAAAAACTATCTTGCACACATTTTACAAACTCCAAATCATCCAGCCCTTTTACAGAATGGGCTTCCCAGTCTATGTGTGGAAAATTAAAATATCCCACAATCACAACCCTGTGCTTACTACAAATATCTGCTATCTCCTTGCAAATTTGCTCCTCCAATTCTCGCTCCCCATTAGGTCTATAATACATCCCTGTAAGTGTTACTACACCTTTCTCATTCCTCCATTCCACTCAACTAGCCTCCCTAGACGACTCCTCTGATCTATCCTGCCAGAGCACCGCTGTAATATTTTCTCTGACAAGCAACGCAACACCTCCCCCTCTTGTCCCTCCGATTCTGTCACACCTGAAGCAACGAAATCCAGGAATATTTAGTTGCCAATCACACCCCTCCTGCAACCATGTTTCACTAATAGCTACAACATCATATTTCCAGGTATCAATCCATGCTCTAAGCTTATCCACCTATCTTACAAAGCTCCTAGCATTAAAATAAATGCATTTAAGAAATTGTCCATCTCTTCCTCTCTGTTTATCTCTAACAGTACAAAGAACTTCACTGTCTTCTTTTTCTTCCTTCTCCCATGCATCTGTTCTTACACTCTGGTTCCCCTCCTCCTCGTATCTAGTTTAAATCCACTGGAGCCTCACTAGCAAATATATGCCAGTGATATTAAACCTGATTCTGAATCAGATGAAATGTTATGTTAATTAGATGCTGGGACAAACCTTTGAAAAAGATCAACTTGTAAAATTTCCTCACATCTGGATCCATCCAGAAATGTCCAATGCAGCAAAGATCTCCACACCCAGCTTAATCTGTAAAAATTTCAATCACTGGATAACATCATTAATCCAGTATATATATGAACAAGTAAAACATATCAAACTTGTGTTTAACAAATTTAAAAATACATCACTTGGATTCACTTGTAAAATAAAATCCCACTCAGGAATTTTCATGAAAAAAATCCCTCATCAGGATTCTCCTGTAAATCACCTAATTTTTATGTTAAAAAAAACTAAGATGGAAGCTCTTGTTTAATAAAAATACGCACTTGAGCTTATTTGTAAAGGAAAATCACGTATCTAGGCTCACTTAAACGAATTCCACTCCCGGTTTCCCTTGTAAAAATGACAAGGGATTTATTACTGTTTCTTTTCTATTCCCCTGTAAAACATCCACAAGTCGTATTCACATGGAAATTCCAACACCCAGAGTCATCTGTAATGCCTGTGGTTCCTAAGGTTGTTGTAGCTGGGGTGGTAGAGGAGATAAGCTCCCAGCAATCTCCCGATGGCGTAAGTCTCAAATAGCCTTGGGCTAGCTTCTGGCCTTCACGTCTGGCTTAGCTACAGTACCAAGCCTGGCAGAGCTGTCTCTACTGATAGGAGAAAGGACAAAGGTGGGTTACTGGCGCTTTAAATGCAGTCGCTTCGGGCAGATGGGGCTCGTCAGCCGCAGTTGGCATCTCGTCTAGGAGAAGGAGAGCTCCTCTCTCAACCCTCCACCGCCTTGTGGCTCTACCCATGCATGGAGAAGGCATTGGGAGTAAACCCCGAGGGAAAATCCAAAGCAGGAGTCCGTAAGGCAGTCCTATGTCAAATTCGGTGCTGACTGGCATCTCCTGCAAAGCCGCTGGTACCAAACGGTATCAGTCTCTGTATTCATCGGCTGGGTGTGGAGGGTGGGGAACCTGCTACGCGGACAACAGCTTGTTCTCTGTATTGTGCTGCCTTGACTTGTGTACTGGCTTGCACATCACATAGATGCTAGGATGCAATATCCACGGCCAACCCTGACCAATGTATCGCACATCTGGATTCACCCGTTAAAACATTCCACATCTGGATTCACTGTAAAATAAATTGACATTAGATTTGTATTAGTGGCAATGTGGAGGATCAGAGGGATTTTGGGGTCCGAGTCCATTGGACACTCAAAGCTGCTACGCAGTTGACTATGTGGTTAAGAAAGCATACGGTGCATTGACCTCCATCAATTGTGGAATTGTGTTCAGGAGCAGAGAGGCAACGTTGCAGCTATATGGGACCTGGTCAGACCCCACTTGGAGTACTGTGCTCAGTTCTGGTCGCCTCACTACAGGAAGGATGTGGAAACCATAGAAAGGGTGTAGAGGAGATTTACAGGTATGTTGCCTGGATTGGGGAGCATGCCTTATGAGAATAGGTTGAGTGAACTCGGCCTTTTCTCCTTGGAGCGATGGAGGATGAGAGGTGACCTGATAGAGGTGAACAAGATAATGAGAGGCATTGATGGTGTGGATAGTCAGAGGCTTTTTCCCAGGGCTGAAGTGGCTAGCATGAGAGGGCACAGTTTTAAGGTGCTTGGAAGCAGGTACCGAGGAGATGTCAGGGGTAATTTTTTACTCAGAGAGTGGTGAGTGCATGGAATGGGCTGCCGGCAACCATGGTGGAGGCGGATACGTTAGGGTCTTTTAAGAGACTTCTGGATAGGTATATGGAGTCTAGGAAAATAGAGGGTTATGGGTAAGCCTAAGTAATTTCTAAGGTAAGGACATGTTCAGCACAGCTTTGTGGGCCGAAGGGCCTGTATTGTGCTGCAGGTTTTCTATGTTTCTAGGACACCTGGATCCACCTGCAAAACATCCCACACCTGAATTCACGTTATATTTCTAACATCTTTATTAATCTGTAAGAAAACACAATCTCATGTCTGCATTCATGGTTTAAAAAGTTTTTATTGCTTCTGATGTTGGGTTTATCCCAATGCTGGTTTAATCCCTGATGTTGGCCTCACTCTTGGTGTTTTGGAGGAGGGTGGGAGAAGGGGGCTAGGGGTGTGGAGAATGCTGGGTAAGGGGTGAAGGTAAAGGGTTGTGTGCATGGGGTGTGAGTGTGGGAGGGGTGTGTGGGTGTGCAAGTGGGGGGTAGTGGGAGAGGATTATGCCCATGCATGCATGAGGGATGGGATGAACAGCTAGTGTAAGTGTGGCACTGACACCAGGGATCATGGTTCAGAGGTGCCGGGCCCGGATGTGGAGGGGGCTGCCCTGACTGTTGGCTTCACCCCTCCCAGCACTCACCCTAGGCCGTTTCCATGATGACTGCCGGGAAGCTAGAGCCGAAGTGGTGGATCCCTGGTTAATGACTCAACTGCTCCCCGCCATTCCTGGCAGAGGAAATACAGGAAAGTTGTCAGCTCCTCCCTCACAACCCACTTCCCCTGCACACCCTCCTCTCCCCAACCCCTCTGATCACAACCCCACTCCCTTACCCCCGTTCTCAACAACTCCAATTGATGATACAAGTATTGATTTTCCCTTCACAGATTGCTCTCCCAGTTTACTGGGGGTTCTGTCAGAAGGCTCTATTTATTATAGATTCCAGCATTTTCCATGTGATGAACACACCATTAGCTGCCTGCTTTGTCTCTCTTCCTTTTTCCACAGGACAGGACAGTGGTTCAGCTGCTCCATTCCAGCGTCGAGATCCAGGTTCAGTCCTGATCTTGGCTGCTGTCCATGTGGAGTTTGCACACTCTCCATGTTTGACCATGTGGGTTTCCTCTGGGTGCTCTAGTTTCACCCCGCATGCTGGATTGATAGATTAATTAGCTGCTGTGAATTGTCTCCAGTGTTGGTTGGACAGAGATGAGTACCATGCGATTAAAGGAGCAGAATGCTGGTCAGGCAGTGTCTGTGGAAACAGTGAATGTCCAGAACTGGGAAAGAAACTCGCAAGTTAGTCTAGGTGGCAGAGAAAGTGATGGACGGGTAGGGAAAGGGGAGTTCTCTGATAGGGTGAGGTAATGTGGCAGTTATAGGGAAAAATAAGCTTCTTTGCTGTGTAACATTGCACAGTCTGTGTAATGTAGAGTCTGTAACAAAGAGTCTGTGTAAGGTAGAATCTGTGTAACAAAGAGTCTGTAATGTTTACAGCCTGTGTGACATAAAGACTGTGATGTTGCACAGTGTGCTTAATGTAGAGTTAGTGTAACAAAGTCTGCAATGTTGCACAGTCTGTGTAATGTAGAGTCTGTGAAACAGAGTCTGCAATGTCTACAGCCTGTGTAACATAAAGACTATGATGTTGTACAGTCTGTAACATTGTGTAATGTACATTCTGTGTAACATTGTTTAGTCTGAGTATCTTAGCGTCTATTAATGTTAACCTCCATAATGTTGTGCAGCCTGTAAATCATCTAGCCTACATAATGTTGTACAGCCTGTAATGTGCTCCAGTCTGAATGTCATCTGCAACGTTATACAGTGTGTAATGTACAATCTGTGTAATGTTGTATAACCTATAACATCAGTTAGTCTGAATACGGCTTGTAATGTGTACTCTGTGAAATATTGTCTGTAATGTCTGGTCTGTGTACCATTATACAGTCTTGGTAATATTGTACAGTCAGTAATGTTATACAATCTGTGTAATGTTGCACAGGTCAGAGTGGGAAGAGGATGTGGAGTTAAAATGGTAGGGAACCTGAAACTCAGGGTCACTCCTGTGGACTGAGCACAGGAACTTCACAAAGTTGGTCTCTTTCTTCAGTATAGAAGAGGCCACGTTGTAAACATCGAATGCATTGGACAAGAGTGGATGAAACGCAAGTGAATCCCTGCTTCACCTGGAAGGACTATCTCGGTCTGTGGCTGGTGGGAGGGGAAGAGCTGATGTGCTGCACCTCCTGCAGGTTCCAATGGGACATGCCAAGAGATAGGGAACAGAGTGAAGCACACCCACCTACTACCCTCTGAACTGCTCTTGTAGCCACAATAACTTTTTGTCTGGCCAAGTTAACATTCTGTTCGGTGCGGAGTCCGGGGTTTGCTGACGGAGGCATCAACAATGGTAGTATTGAACTTCAAGAACAGGGACTAGTTGGATGTGTCTGCTGCCTGTATCATGGATGGAGGCAGCCCTTAACCAGCCAGCACCCAACACTGTCCTGGACAATTTCCCTGAGATTAAATCCACTGTGCCTTCGTAGTTTAATCCAGAAAATCTGTCAGTGGCCTGGGGTGAGTGGGCACACTGAGCTGTGACATGGGCAGTGACCCCACACACTGGGGTGTGACGGTGGGCAGTGACCCCCACACACTGGGGTGTGACAGTGGGCAGTGACCCCCACACACTGGGATGTGACATGGGCAGTGACCCCCACACACTGGGATGTGACAGTGGGCAGTGACCCCACACACTGGGGTGTGACATGGGCAGTGACCCCCACACACTGGGATGTGACAGTGGGCAGTGACCCCACACACTGGGGTGTGACAGTGGGCAGTGACCCCCACACACTGGGGTGTGACAGTGGGCAGTGACCCCCACACACTGGGATGTGACTTGGGCAGTGACCCCCACACACTGGGATGTGACAGTGGGCAGTGACCCCACACACTGGGGTGTGACATGGGCAGTGACCCCCACACATTGGGATGTGACAGTGGGCAGTGACCCCCACATACTGGGATGTGACAGTGGGCAGTGACCCCACACACTGGGATGACATGGGCAGTGACCCCCACACACTGGGGTGTGACATGGGCAGTGATCCCCACACACTGGGGTGTGAGAGTGGGCAGTGATCCCACACACTGGGGTGTGAGAGTGGGCAGTGACCCCACACACTGGGGTGTGACATGGGCAGTGACCCCCACACACTGGGGTGTGAGAGTGGGCAGTGACCCCACACACTGGGATGTGACATGGGCAGTGACCCCCACACACTGGGGTGTGAGAGTGGGCAGTGACCCCACACACTGGGATGTGACATGGGCAGTGACCCCCACACACTGGGATGTGACAGTGGGCAGTGACCCCACACACTGGGATGTGACATGGGCAGTGACCCCCACACACTGGGGTGTGACATGGGCAGTGACCCCCACACACTGGGGTGTGAGAGTGGGCAGTGACCCCACACACTGGGATGTGACATGGGCAGTGACCCCCACACACTGGGGTGTGACAGTGGGCAGTGACCCCCACACACTGGGATGTGACATGGGCAGTGAACCCCACACACTGGGATGTGACAGTGGGCAGTGACCCCACACACTGGGATGTGACATGGGCAGTGACCCCCACACACTGGGGTGTGACATGGGCAGTGACCCCCACACACTGGGGTGTGAGAGTGGGCAGTGACCCCACACACTGGGGTGTGAGAGTGGGCAGTGACCCCACACACTGGGGTGTGAGAGTGGGCAGTGACCCCCACACACTGGGATGTGACATGGGCAGTGACCCCCACACACTGGGGTGTGACATGGGCAGTGACCCCCACACACTGGGGTGTGAGAGTGGGCAGTGACCCCACACACTGGGATGTGACATGGGCAGTGACCCCCACACACTGGGGTGTGAGAGTGGGCAGTGACCCCACACACTGGGGTGTGAGAGTGGGCAGTGACCCCACACACTGGGGTGTGAGAGTGGGCAGTGACCCCACACACTGGGGTGTGAGAGTGGGCAGTGACCCCACACACTGGGGTGTGAGAGTGGGCAGTGACCCCACACACTGGGGTGTGAGAGTGGGCAGTGACCCCACACACTGGGATGTGACATGGGCAGTGACCCCACACACTGGGGTGTGAGAGTGGGCAGTGACCCCACACACTGGGGTGTGAGAGTGGGCAGTGACCCCACACACTGGGGTGTGACATGGGCAGTGACCCCCACACACTGGGATGTGACATGGGCAGTGACCCCACACACTGGGGTGTGACATGGGCAGTGACCCCCACACACTGGGGTGTGAGAGTGGGCAGTGACCCCACACACTGGGATGTGACAGTGGGCAGTGACCCCACACACTGGGGTGTGAGAGTGGGCAGTGACCCCACACACTGGGATGTGACATGGGCAGTGACCCTCACATAGTAGTGCTCGGATGGGAGTAACGGGCCAGCTGACGGTGGCAGAATATTTAGCGATCTGTTGCTCTGTAAACAGGTTTTTACTGACACCCAGCGGTTCAGTGATGCAAGTTGCCCCAAAGAAATGAACAGGGGTCAGAGGAATTCTCTTCCCTCCGGAGTTGATGGAAACAGGGATCGGGAGGTTTCTGTACACGGAAGGACTATGCAAACAAGGAGGTGCGTTACAGGTGTCACATCGAATGGCGGAACAGTCTCGGGGTCTAACGGGTCGCCCCAACCCTTGATCTTATGCAGCAAACACTCAGCCGCAGTTTGGCAAGAGGTTGAGATGTTACTGGGAATTCCGGCAACTGGCAGCTGATGTCTCAGTCAGGGCGGCTAGATCCAGCCACGTATGGCGAATCTTCCCGGTGGGATCCTGGGCCCCGTGGTCGGAATTTCCCTCTGGGACTGGGCAGCTCCGACTTGCAGGGAGCCCGTCCACAGTCGGCAGCCGAATTGGTGGGAAGCTCGCTGTCAAGTACCTTCACTGATGGACAGCGAGGGCAGGAGCGCACGGCCGCTCCTTCCTCTGCCTGGATTCCGCCGGACAGCAGCTGCTCCCGACCGAAACCGCCGGCTCTCCCCTTTCCCTGGCAGACTGCGGGACCTCGCTCACCGACCTGTTTCCCGGATGGGGCAACACACGTATAACGGTTAAAACCAGTAGGAGGCTGAGTCTGTCAATGAGCCCGACGCACCTTCTGTACCACCACAGACTTTGATTCTGTTAACGTTAAACCACAATATATCTGGACGTTAGAAATCCTGGGACAACCTTCGCCACCCGCCTGTTGAGAGGCTCTGTAGCAGAGTGTGTTCCCGGCGATGGTTGTATCAGTAAATACAGGCTCAAATCAGGACAGTGGTTCTGAGGTCAGAGATAGGTGGGTTCTTACTGAGAAGCCCAACGGGAGCGAAGGAGGGAAGCTGACTGGTGAAGCAGTTGATGAAAATGGTTGGGCTAGGACCGCAGCGTTTATAGATTGATACAGCACGGAAACAGACTCCTCGGCCCAAATCATCCATGCTCATCGCTACTAATTCCATGTGTCTGCCTTCGGCCCACCTCCTGGTACCAAGTGTGTTTTAAAAGTTGTAATTGTACCCATCTCTGTCACTTCCTCTGGCAGCTCATTCCATGAACCCACCACCCTTTGCGTGAGAAAACTTAACCCTCCGGGTCCCTTTTGAATCTTTCCCCTCTCCAGTTAAACATATGGCCTCTATTTTAAACACCTCTGTCATGGCCAAAAAACTGATTACCCTATCTATGCACCTCAGAATTTGATAAACCTCTATAAGATCACTCCTGAACCTCCTTCACTCTTTCTATATAATTCCAGTTCTCCAATCCCCAGAAGTGAATCACATCTTTCCATGACATGGCAAACAGAATTGAGCACAGTACTCCAAGTGTGGCCTAACCACTGATTTGTAAAACTGACACCCAACATGATATCAAACTCTTGTACGCAATAACTGATTAGATGAAGGTACACTGTACATTCGTCTACTTGTCACCACTTGTATCCCAAAGTCCAGCCATTCATCTGGTTGAACTTCCCACATTCAGTTGTCTGAGTTACAATTCCATCTGCCATTCCTTTGTCCACTTCCTCAGTTGAACAAGATAATGTTGTAATCTTGCTTCACTATATAGGCATCCACTAGTCTCAAGAGACCATGGATTTGTGCCTTGGAAAGTTTCCAGGGCACAACCTTGCAAGTCTCCCCTCTCCACGCCACCGATGTTGACCAAGGGAAGGGCACTAGGGCCGATACAGCTTGTCACTGATGTCGTTGCACAGCAATGTGTGGTTAAGTGCCTTGCTTAAGGACACAACACGCTGCCTCAGCCAAGGCTCGAACTAGTGACCTTCAGATCACTAGACCAATGCCTTAACCACTTAGCCATGTGCCAACACATCCACAAAATTACACAATACCACCAATTTTATTGTCATCTGCAAACTTCCTAACTGTGCTACCTAACCCACATTCTTTTCCATATTATTTAATGCATGTATGACAAACAACCATGGACCCAGCATCTATCCCTGGCTGGAGGCTTCAAGTCTGAAGAAGGACCCTCCACCACCACCTACTGCCTCAATCCTGCCAGCAGGTACAGGCTGCCCCAACCACTATCAACTCGCTTTTAAAAGCCTCACACTTTCTGGACCTGCAAACAACCTTTGCAAGTTCCTGTCTGATGCTGTCAAAATTAGCCTTGCCCCAATTTAAGACTTTAACTTGCAGTCACATTTGTTTTCCATAGTTAACTTGAAATGAACAGAATTAAAGTCACTGCTCCCACATTGCTCTGACATTTTGACTACTTGCCCAACTTCATTTCTCCCAGAAGTGCAGCTCCTTCCCTTGTCAGCTCACCTACACATCGCTTCAGCAATCTTTCCTGCTCTCACTTAACAAATTCTGCCCTTAAAACTCCAGTCAATATTGGGGAAGCTAAAATCACGTACTGATTGAAACCTCATTATTCCTAACATCTGCAACTTAACCTACATATTTGCTCCCCTAGTTCTCTCTAGATTGTTGGGGGAGGGTGCTATAATAAATTCCAAAGTGATCAACCCTTTTAAAAAAAATCTACTTCCTATCAGTATGTCCTCACTGGAGGCTCCCCTGGGACATCCTCTGCATGGTCACAATGTTCTCCAGCTCTGTCACACTAGATACCTTGAAATACTGAGTTGCCAGCCCTGTCCATTCTTCAACCGCTTCTGCAAAATAACTATAAAAGCCCTGTTCCATTTGCTGGTTTATGCTCTGAGCTCTCCCGCTTTACCCGAGAGGCTTCTTGCATTCAGTGGTTTGGCCTGCTGACTGGACTTGCTCACGTTGTCCTCTTTTATCTTTGGCTATACTTTAGGTCCCTCTCATCTGCCAGACCAATTTAAAGCCTCCTGAGTAGCTGAAGTAAGCTCCTCACCAATACACTACTTTCCCTTCCAGTTCAGACACAACCCTCACGTACAGGTCCCCTCTGTTCCAGAAGTGCTCCCAATGGTCCAGGAACCGGAATCTCCCCCCCACCCCCCACCTCAACTCCTGCACTAGCTCCTCAGCCACACATTCATTTTTTTAAAATCTCCTCCCATTTCTACTCTCACAAGTATGTAGCATCAGGAGCAATCCAGATATCAATCCTTGAGGTCCTGCTTTGTAACATTTTGACTCCCTCTATTCAGTCTGCAGAAGCTGATCCCTTTCTCTATCCGTTCCCTCAGCGACGTTCTAGGGTGAACTAAGTGGTTTCCAACAACTACAGTAACTCTTCCTGCTCAGCACGATACAATCCAGAGCACAACATTCCCTCTCAGTTTCTATAACAACTCTTCTTTGAGCACAAAGCAATTTCTGGGCCAAGTTCTAAGGAGCCAGCCCCCGTCCTTCCCTCAGAATGCTTCCACCCGCCTGAAGGAACTGTCCTTTAGGAGGGAGGAATTAGTCAGACAATTGCAGGAAAACCTCAAACACCAGCACCTGCTTCAGACTTGGCTGTAGTTCCAGGTAGCAGAAGACAATTGCTGGAAAATGATCACTGCAAACGGGCAGGAGGCAGAGCCATGAAGTGAGTTATTGTGAAAGATTTTTTTTTATTCATCACCTTATGTGTGATTCAAAGGAAGATGCAGCAAGCATGAAATGCCAGTAATTTTACTGCCTGTGTTCTGGGATCTAACAATCCCATTCCTCTTAGGAAATCTGAATAATTCATTACCCAGAATTGCAAGATTGCCTCTGATAGCTGACCCTAAAGCTGCTGGAACAGCAGTTGCTTCCTCTCCAACTTGGCAAATGGGATTCCCAATTGTAGGAAGCCTGATCTCACATCCTCCCGATATCCTACTTCCCCAGTTCAAGGCCCCCACCATGGCCCTAGACTGTCTTCACGTACCACCAGAGTGAAGCTGATAGTGTAGTTCTGGTCATCCGCTGCCATTCACATTCAGTGACCACCCTTTGCCAGTACAGTGACTGCCACCTTCCTTACAACCCAACAGGGAACAGCACACTTAGCACCCAACCTGGGCCATTTCTGCTATGCATCTGGCCATCGACTTGATTCTGCAATTGGAGTTGGATGTCAGAGGGACAGTCACCTCTCCTACAGGACAATGGCAACTGACATCAACATCTTTCTGTGCACTGGTGACTACAATCACACATCTGTAACACCCCCTCTCCACCCATTCCCAAGTATTTCCTCACAGCCTGGATCTTGTACCATCCTCTCCTCCTGCAAAGTTCTAGGTTCAAACCCGCCAGATTCTCATGTGTGTAAATGTGTCAGCACAGGAACAGGCTCTTCAGTTCTGCATCTGTACTGAATACAATACCAAATTAAACTGCATCTCTTCTGCCTGTACATGATCCATATCCTTCCAAACTGCATTTTCATGTGTTTAAGAGCCTCCTGAATGTAATTGTTGGATCTGGTTTCCCAGCTGCCCATTCCTGACCCCCACTACTGTGTTTAAAGAAAAAATGCCCCGTGCACCTTTAACCTTTTCCTCCTCACCTTTAATACATGTCCTCTATGACTTGACACTTCTACCTGGAGGAATATTCTATCCTACCTGTGACCTTGCATAATTTTAAGTTCAAGGACACTAGGGGGATGTCATGCAGAATATCAATAAAACCGAGACAGAACACTCATCAGGCCAGACTGTTAGCAAGAAAATATGTTTTTTTGTCTTTAATGCAGAAATATAATTGAAAATGTTTACATGGTGCAGGGGAAGGCTCCAAACTCTCTCAGCCCTGCTGTGACAGGTCACATTCTCCAAGGCAGAAGCCAGTGGTGGGGGGGGTCTTTGATGATGTAATTCTCTGCGTTGCTGAATGCTCCATTTGCTTTCCACAGAATTATAACCATTAATTAGCACCATCACCCACCAGCCATACTGGAAAACAAACATCTGATCCTCCAACAGTGAAGGCACCAAAGTCAGCAACATTAGAGCACTCCAGCCCGCCCTGCCACGTTAGGGAATTCCCTACATCAATTTTTTTTAAACAAAGACAGAAAATGCTGGTAACACTAAGCAGGTCACACAGCATCTATAGTGAGAGTAAGAGAGTTAACTTTTCAAATTGATGAGCCGACTGGCTTAGAGGAATCACTTGGACCTGAAACTTTATGCTTTTTATTCCCCCACAGATTCTGCCAGACCTGCTGAATGCTTCCAGCAACCTCTGGTTTTGTTTTGGATTTCCAGCTTCTACAGTTTAAAAAAAACATTTTCATGTTTTAAAACAGATTTGCAGTTGGTGGGTTTCACTGACCGGGCTGGCACTGCCCACCGAACAAAGCGAGCTGTGACCGGCTCTGAAAACCTGGCGAGGCTGGCGATTTCCTTCCCCGAGGGACAGGAATGAACTAAAGAAACAGCTTACCTGCATCAACAGGGAGTGGTATTCAGAGTAAATAAGAGGTTTCAGTTAGTGGGAAGGGCACGAATCAGAGTTCATTAATTTAGGATCTTTGCAGGAGCAGCTGAAGGCAAGGTGTGAACATTTACTGAAGTTAGCTGAGACTCTCTGGAACACTTTGTAGAGTGTGGGACCCCATGGTGTAGGGTCAGCTGAATTTCACAGGCTAGCAGTACGATCTGATGTTTGGTCTCTGCTTTACTCTGCCCATTCACAGTCTGGAAGTGCTGCCCCCCTGGACACCCCAGCCCTCCTGCAGCTTGGTCAAGGCAACTCCATGAATGAGAGTTTACTCTCTTCAGCAAACCTCACTAAGCTATAGCTCTTCTGTTGCCCTTCTACAACCTCAATGGCATAACGGGCCATAGAAGCTAACTATGGATACGACACCACAGCAGAAAGGGCCCCTGCCTGCACACAACGTGTGGACGTGAAGACGGAACAGTTCGAGACAGTGCTTTACTAATGTGTCACAGTTCCCCACTGCCTGCCCATGGGTAAGGGGAGTGAATAGACACGGGCAAGGGAGCAGTGAGGGCAGACTGGTGACGGATGAACTCAGTCTTCAATTGTTGACACCACTGCTTCATTGCTCCAGTCACTCTGGTTTGAGCATGACCTCGGGCACCAGCACGGTCTTCCTGTGACCACATGGTTCTCAGTTTCCTCCCACATCCCAAACACTTGTGGTTGGGAGGTTAACGAGCTGCTGTAAATTGTCCCTAGGGTGTAGCTGAGGAATAGAATAGGTTAACTGGTTTTGGAGAGTGGGGGAATACAAGGGGATATTGGGATTGGAGTATATGGGTGCCTAGAGGTCGAAGCAGGCTCAGTGGGCCAAATGGTCTGTTGGTGAGTTATGACCCCACACCTCCAATGACAGTGAGATTGGCAAAATATTTCACTAGCAGTACATGTAACAAAAGACTTCTCCTGTAGTGAATCACTGGAAAATTTGGGAAAACAAACTAAAACTGAGCAAGCCAGTGCAATAACTTGAGAGCTGGCAATTTCTCCAACCGTTTATTCTAGAGGGAAACTCAGGATACAAATTCTACTTGGAGCGGATCAAAAGGGTGGAGTCACATTAACTCCCTCCCATTGCTGGTTTCATCCTGGGGCCATGAACTCTGACCTCTGCTGGGCTACTGATGTCCCATTCACATGGGCTCACCCTATACTGCTCGTAGTCAGGGACAGCAGCATGCAAAGGAACCATGTTAGATCAGGGAAATGACTGGCTTTACATTCTGGTAGTTATCTTGATGGCTATAAAAACTCTACACTCAACAATTAGATACTAATCATTCCATTTTTATTTGAAGCTGCCTTAATTACACTGATTTTAATCAATTCAGTGGTAATGGAAGTCAGAACCACACACTGAGAACCTGGTGAAACAGGTTTTAATTACCCCACGGGACTACGCTCATTAACCAACCCCGACATACCCACTGTGAGTGAATGGGCAAGAGGCCAGTCATCGACAGCTCAGCAGTTTGAAGAGTCAAGGGCGGGTTAGTGTATCCAAACTCTTAGTGGTTTAGGGTTCAAGGATCCAGTCAGTACAACTGAAAAGAAGGGCAAGGGAAGGCATAGTTTTGTTTTTAAGAGTCTTTAGTCACAAGACTTCCATACTGCCTGAGTTTACTGCCAGTTTTAAAGGCACAGGGCCAAGTATGAGTTGGAGCATTGGTTCAGTGCTGTAGATCTGGTGAGTTTCCAATTTACATGGGAGGGGTAGGGCACTGAGCCATTCTTACCTGGGTACAAGCCTGAAAGCGAGCACAGAGCACGAGTGATGGGTTGTCCGCAGTCAGGGCGACATTCCAAATCCAGATGGTAGAAATGCAACAAATTCTGATGAAGGTGAACTTTACTAAAGACTAAATCCACCAGTTTCAACTTCAAGAAATCCACCCATTTCTTGAGAAATGTGAATGTAAGCTGCCGTAGGGGCCTGTTTAAGCTTGAAGGCAGCCTGGTTGAAGCTTTCAATTCAGACCCTGACTCACCTGCATCGATACACAATTCGACACATCCTTTCCAGCACTGGGGAATACTTAGAGACTCGTGATGGAGGTTGAGTGGAACAAGGAGTACTTAGGACAAACAGCTTCTGCCACAAAGCCAGGGCACATGCTTTGCACCAGTGTTAGAGAGAGACTGAAAGTGTGGAATGGACAGGGTTGTAATACCAAGACAAACACTAGTACTGATGACCAGTCTATAGCTCCTCGTAGTCTCCTGTTCCCCTGCTCCTTGCATGATTATCGCCACTGCCAATCAGAAAATTCTCCAAATCGTCCATATCCGCTTCAGATTTGTTCTTAGCCTTCTTCTTCTTCTTTTTCTTCTCCTTCTCTCCTTCGGCTGTTACTTCTTTCTCCTTTTTCTGCTTCTCCTCTGTTGCTTCTCTACTTTTCTTCGGTTTGTGCCTCTTTTTTTCCATTTTCTCATCATCCTGAAAAAGCAGAGTGTGAATTGGGGTTCAGAGCTGCTGTCCACAGATGGGAAAGTTCTTGTAATACCTTCAGCATTTTCATTAATTCTAATGCAATCTTTTCCTGCTACATTTCCCACATTACATTATTTCCCATTTTGTACTACCTTAATGTACCTGCATGGATTGATACCTGGAAGTATGATGTTGTAGCTATTTGTGAAACATGGTTGCAGGAGGGGTGTGATTGGCAACTAAATATTCCTGGATTTTGTTGCTTCAGGTGTGACAGAATTGGAGGGGCAAGAGGGGAGGGTGTTACATTGCTTGTCAGAGAAAATATTACAATGGTGCTTCGGCAGGATAGATTAGAGGGCTTGTCTTGGGAGGCCATTTGGGTGGAATTGAGGAATGGGAAAGGTGTAGTAACACTCATAGAGGTGTATTATAGACCGCCTAATGGGGAGTGAGAATTGGAGGAGCAAATTTGTAGGGAGATAGCAGATATTTGTAGTAAGCACAATGTTGTGATTGTGGGATATTTTAATTTTCCACACATAGACTGGGAAGCCCATTCTGTAAAAGGGCTGGATGGTTTGGAGTTTGTAAAATGTGTGCAGGATAGCTTTTTGCAGCAATACATAGAGGTACCAACTAGAGAAGGGGCAGTGTTGGATCTCCTGTTAGGGAATGAAATAGGTCAGGTGACAGACATATGTGTTGGGGAGCACTTCGGGTCCAGTGATCACTATGCAATTAGTTTCAATATAATTATGGAGAAGGATAGGACTGGACCCAGGGTTGAGATTTTTGATCGGAGAAAGGCTAACTTTGAGGAGATGCAAAAGGATTTAGAAGGAGTGGATTGGGACAATTTGTTTTATGGGAAGGATGTAATAGAAAAATGGAGGTAATTTAAGTGAAATTTTGAGGGTACAGAATCTTTATGTTCCTGTTAGGCTGAAAGGAAAGGTTAAAAGTTTGAGAGAGCCATGGTTTTCAAGGGATATTGGAAACTTGGTTCGGAAAAAGAGAGATATCTACAATAAATATAGGCAGCATGGAGTACGAGGTGCTTGAGGAATATAAAGAATGTAAAAAGAATCTTAAGAAAGAAATTAGAAAAGCTAAAAGAAGATACAAGGTTGCTTTGGCAAGTAAGGTGAAAATAAATCCAAAGGGTTTCTGCAGTTATATTAATAACAAAAGGATAGAGAGGGAAAAAATTAGTCCCTTAGAAAATCAGAGTGGACAGCTATGTGCAGAGCCAAAAGAGATGGGGGAGATTTTGAACAATTCCTTTTCTTCGGTATTCATTAAGGAGAAGGATATTGAATTGTGTAAGGTACGGGAAACAAGTAGGGTAGTTATGGAAAATATGATGATAAAAGATGAGGAAGTACTGGCGCTTTTAAAGAATATAAAAGCAGATAAGTCTCCAGGTGCTGACAGGATATGCCCTAGGACCTTGAGGGAAGTTAGGGTAGTGTTATGAATGTACCACAATTCTGAGGGGCCGAAGGGTGCGGGGTAGCCCCCTCCTTTGTGAGAATTGCAAGATCACTGTTGGGTTGGGTCAAGGGGCCCAGGAAATGAGAGAGAGACGTGCAGAATGTCTCGTTTCCCCGGCGATGAAAATCTATAGGACATGGCCATTGTCTCCGGAAGGCGAAGTTGTGGATTGGAGACTATGCTACGTGAACGCCCTCAGGCAAAGTGGGCTAGTTGAGGGAGAGATTGCATCACCCCCAACCTGATTGACATCTACGACCCTGCAAGTCAGGATAAGAGGGTCTGTAGGAACAGTCCCTCAGATGCACCAGAAGAAACGTTAAGCGACCACGTAATAGCAGGAAGTCATCTGAAGGAGGCCACGTGCGTTCAGTTCCGTTGCTGGAACTGGTGGCTGGAACCATGGAAAACGGCTTTTAGCTAACAACGGGGAAACCCACTCCCCTGACTCAATGGATTGGCATCATAAAAGACCTGGGCAAGTTTAAACCGCCTCGCTCTTAAACCTAAAAACGTTTTAACGAACTAACAGTGACTGTTATGTTTCCATCGGACAATACATTATCCCCTAGACAACGATAGAGCTATTTCTTATTGGTTATTATCATACCCGCGCTTTAGATTTAGTATTGACGACGTATATTATATGTTTGCATTAATCTTATTTTTGTTCCTCTTTATCAATAAATACTTTTAAAAATAGTACCATCAGACTTCAACGGACCTCTCTATCTTTGCTGGTAAGTGACCCAGTTACGGGGTTTCGTAACAGTAGAAATAGCAGGGGCTCTGACAGAAATATTTCAAAAGTCATTAGAAATGGGGATGGTGCCGGAGGATTGGCGTATTGCTCATGTGGTTCATTGTTTAAAAAGGGTTCGAAGAGTAAACCTAGCAATTATCGGCCCGTCAGTTTGACGTCAAGTGGTGGGTAAATCAATAGAAAGTATTCTTAGAGATGGTATATATAATTATCTGGATAGACAGGGTCTGATTAGGAACAGTCAACATATATTTGTGCGCGGAAGGTCATTTTGACAAACCTTATTGAATTTTTTGAAGAGGTTACTAGGAAAATTGATGAGGGTAAAGCAGTGGATGTTGTCTATATGGACTTCAGTAAGGCCTTTGACACGGTTCCGAACGGAAGGTTAGTTAGGAAGGTTCAATTGTTAGTTATTAATATTGTAGTAGTAAAATGGATTCAACAGTGGCTGGATGGGAGATGCTAGAGAGTAGTGATGGATAACTGTTTGTCAGGTTGGAGGCCGGTGTAGAGTGGTGTGCCTCAGGGATATGTACTGGGTCCAATGTTGTTTGTCATATACATTAATGATCTGGATGATGGGGTGGCAAATTGGATTCATAAGTATGCAGATGATACTAAGATAGGTAGCGTTGTGGATAATGAAGTAGGTTTTCAAAGCTTGCAGAGAGATTTAGGCTAGTTAGGAGAGTGGGCTGAACGATGGCAGATGGAGTTTAATGCTGATAAGTGTGAGGTGCTACATTTTGGTAGGACTAATCAAAATAGGACATACATGGTAAATGGTAGGGCATTGAGGAATGCAGTAGAACAGAATGATGTAGGAATAATGGTGCATAGTTCCCTGAAGGTGGAATCTCATGTGGATAGGGTAGTGAAGAAAGCTTTTGGTATGCTGGCCTTTATAAATCAGAGCATTGAGTATAGGAGTTGGGATGTAATGCTAAAATTGTACAAGACATTGGTAAGGCAGAATTTGGAGTATTGTGTACTGTTCTGGTCACCGAATTATAGGAAAGATGTCAACAAAATAGAGAGAGTACAGAGAAGATTTAATAGAATGTTACCTGGTTTCAGCACCTAAGTTACAGAGAAAGGTTGAACAAGTTAGGTCTTTATTCTTTGAAGCGTAGAAGGTTAAGGGGGGACTTGATAGAGGTATTTAAAATTATGAGGGGGATAGATAGAGTTGACGTGGATAGGCTTTTTCCATTGAGTATGGGAGATTCAAGCAAGAGGACATGAGTTGAGAGTTAAGGGGTAAAAGTTTAGGGGTAACACGAGGGGGAACTTCTTTACTCAGAGAGTGGTATCTGTGTGGAACAAGCTTCCAGTAGAAGTGGTAGAGGCAGGTTCGATTTTGTCATTAAAAAAAAAATTAGATTGGTATATGGACAGGAAAGGAATGGAGGGTTATGGGCTGAGTGCAGGTCGGTGGGACTAGGTGAGAGTAAGCGTTCGGCACTGACTAGAAGGGCCGAGGTGGCCTGTTTCCATGCTGTAATTGTTATATGGTTACTTGTGTATGGAATTATCTGTCTGGATGGCGTGCAAACAAAAGATCATCATACTCTTCAGTACACGTGACAGTAACAAGCCTATTACCAACATTAACTAAACTTCAAAAATATTTCAGAATGCCCCAAGGATGCTGACGATCTATAGAAATGCCATAAAGAAAAGCAACAAAGAACCGGAAATATTAAATCACAGATTAAACTGTGGACATAATATTTATATAAGGATTCTTATGTTCAGAGGGAGAAACAAACTTACTAGAATCTTTTATAACTGTGTCAGAAATCTCTATATGGTGTTGTAGCCTTCAGCATCAGAACATTACTGTGAATGGCTTATGTAACCCATTAAACACTCCTCTATCCAGGGGCCTGGCCACATAGAACTGAGGGAACCAGCAATCACCAAAGCCCACAAACTGGACAAGACCTCAGGTTTTGGTAAACACACACTTTCCCCAAAAGCCACCCCCTAAAGATTATGGCATTCCTCTAGACTCTGGATAAACCAAAAGGTCCCACAGTCTATCTAATACTATCTGTCAAAATACTGTCTATCAAAGTATTATCCATTTTTTTTAAATATAGGGAAGGCAGTAATTTGCAGTCAGCAAGACGTAACACACAGCAGTAAGATAAAGGTCATAGAATCTAAAATAGTATCACAGAGTCATTAAAGTTTATCTGAACAGGCAGCTGGGCTTGGCTCCCATACTGCATCTGAAAGACGGCACTCACCCAACAAGACAATGGATTATCAAACTGGATTATAGGTTAAGGTCCTTGGAATGCAACTCTAACCTGATCCTCCTGACTCAATGTGATCATGTTTTCTTTCCCTCCACCCAACTCCATAGCCTGCCTGTACTTTCTGGGCCCCTGCCTCCAGAACATGCAACATTATTCTCTGCTATGGAAAACAATATACCTCTCTCACTTTTTTCTTCTTTTTCTTCTTGTCTTTTGAGGAAGCCTTACTTGTTTTTTCTGTCAAGGAAATCAAAGACAATTTCAGTCAACTGGTAACATGTAATCCAGGTTACGCTCTCCAATAGGAGGGAAGGTAAGGGAATGAGGGTAAGTAACACTTTACGTTTGTAAGAATGCAGAACTATCTCTGAAAGCTGCAACAGCAGAAGTATATTTGACATTCTTTATACAAGTATTTAAAATTTCAAGTATTTTTTTACCTTCCTCCTTGAAACACATGAATTTTGATCTTAACTCCAAGCCTACAGTCCGAGTTAGTGTATAGGAGTCCCAGCCAAAGACAGACATCCTGACCCTGTCAGCCTAAGGAAGGCCACTTCCTGCTTGGGAAATCAAGGTCAGATTTCCAGCCTTTGATTCAAACAATGGAACCATTGTACCACCACTCCACAGTTACTTTGGGTCTATTTAAAGAGGAGGTTAATAGATTCTTGATTAGTAAGGGCAAAGCTTACAGGGAGAAAGCAGGAGAAAAGGATTGAGAAGGAAAATAAACCAGCCATGATAAAATGGCAGATCAGATCAAATGGGCCAAATGACCATTTCTGTTCCCTTGTCCTATGGTCTCAGAGTTCCATTCTCACAAACCCACTGACTCCTACTCAATGCTATTAATGAGGCGTGAAAGAGTCAACCTGACTTGTGACTATCCAGGAGTGGAGGAAGGTGGGCAATGCCAGATGGCACCGGTGAAACACAATGACATGTTACAGGAAACTTACATAAACTTCTAAATATATTTCTGAACTACTCTCACTGCAATCTGCATCCTATAATTTCCCCTTCTGTAACATACTTTTGAGCCATCTTAATGAACTACCTATTTCACGATTTGAACAACTCAGTGGACTTAACTCTCAAGCTTGCAGGTATGATACCTTCAAACCAACAAAGGTACATCACCATGGCCAAAAAAGAGGGAAGAGGGGAGGATTCCAAGCCAGATTAAAATGCCGGGGTATGAAACCTCCTCTTCCCAGTATCTTGTTAGCAAATGTACAGTCACTGGAGAACAAGATTGAGGACCTAAGGGCAAGATTACTGTATTGGAGGGAAATAAGGAATTACTGCGCTCTATGTTTTATGGAGACATGGCTCACTCTAGACACGCTGATTTGACAATCAGACCTGAGGACTCCTCAATACACAGGATGGACCAGACTGCTGACTCAGAGAAGACAAAAGATGAGCATCTGTGTTTCATGGTAAACTCTTTGTGGTGCTTGGACGCAGCGATCTTGTCACACTTGCTTCCTCGACCTGGAACATCTAATGATTAAGTGCCAACTGTCCTACTTACAAAGAGTTCTCCTCCGTGATCCTGATCACAGTCTACATATTGTAAAAGGCCAATGTTAAGCAGGTACTCAGTGTCACCATCAGCAAACAAGAAATAGCATCATTCTTGGGGACTTCAATCAGGCTTGTTTGAAGAAATCTCTCGCCAAATATCAGCTTATCACCTGCAGCACTGGGGGGCCTGACACACACGACCACTACTGTACTACGATTAGGAACACCTACCGTTCCATGCCTAAACTGCATTTCGGGAAACCTGGTCACTTGGCTGTCCTCCTCCTACCCGTATACAGGCAGACGAGCAGCTACAGGGATTACTCTGAGCTGGTGGACTGGGCCACGTTCAAGGACTCAGAGGGTCTGAACGGTTGTCGTGGACTTTATTAAAAAAAAGTCAGACAAGTGTGCCCCCACAAAATCACTCAGTCTTCCCAACCAGAACCATGAGATCGCAATCTGCTGAGGGCTAGATCAGTGGCGTTCAGGTCTGATGAACAAGTAAAATTCAAAAAGTCCAGCTATGACCTCCAGAATGACATCTCATGTGTGAAGTGACAATTCTGGACCAAACTTGATTCACAAAATAATGCTCGACAGTTGTGGCAGGGCCTGAACGCCATCACCTCCTAAAAAGTAAGATCAAGTGATATAGGTAACAACGTTTCAATCCCAGATGAGCTCGATGCCTTTTTTGCTCACTTTGATTGTCAAAACATGAAGGCACCTTCATGAACTCCCACAGCCTCTGATAACCCTGTGATTTCAGGTTTGAGGCTGATGTGAGAGTATTCTTCAGGAGGGTGAACTCACAGAAAGCATCCAGCCCAGATGGGATACCTGGCTGAGTACTAAAGACCTGTGAACAACTGACTAGAGTATTCTCAGTTATCTTTAACCTCTCACTTCGGTGGCATAAGGTTCCCATTTGCTTCAAGGATACTTGTGTCTAATAATATGGTAACCTGCCTCAATGATTATCGTCCAGTAGCACTTATGAGGGGTGATTGATAAGTTCGTGGCCAAAGGTAGAAGGAATCAGTTTTAGAAAACCTAGCACATTTATTTTTCATACATTTAACTTTTAGTCCAGTGGTCGTGGAGCATACGGATCCCCTCTTTGCAGAAATCAGCGCCTTGGACCTCCAGAAGTGGTCCACAGCATGGGGTGATTGATAAGTATGTGGCCTAAAAGTTATTAACTTCTAACTTTCTGCATTTTCACTCAGAGTTGAACTGCATGTGCATGTAACTGTAAAACTCATCTCCTTCTACCCTAGGCCACCAACTTATCAATCATCCCTGCTGTGGACAACTTCTACAAAGAAGAGATCCATATGTTCCACAACCGCTGGATTAAGTGTGTACATGTTGGAGGGGACTATGTTGAAAAATAAATGTGGTAGAAATTGACTCCTCCTACGTTAGGCTGCGAACTTATCAATCACCCCTCATACATTAACTGTGATGAAGTGCTTTGAGAGTTCGGTGTTTGAACATACCAATTCCTGCCTGAGAAGCCACTTGGATCCACTCCAATTTGCCTAGCATCTCATCAGGTCAGCAGAAGATGTCTTTTCACTGGCTCTTCACTCAATCCTGGAATATCAGGGCAGTAAAGATGCACAGATCAGGATGCTCTTCATTGACTACAGCTTGGTATTCAATTGTATCATTCCCTCAAAACTGATCAATAAGCTTCAAGGAGGCCCCAATACCTCCTGGTGCAATCGGATCCTCGATTTTCTCACTTTCAGACCCTAGTCAGTTCTGACTGGCAAAAACATCTCCTCCACAATCCCCATCAGCACAGATGCACAAGGTTGCGTGCTTAGCCCCCTGCTCCACTCACTTTATACTTGTAACTGTGAAGCTAAACTCAGCTCCAATGCCACATTTAAGTTTACTGATGACAACCTCTCACTCAATGTCAACAAGACCTGGAAGCTGATTATTGAGTTCAGGAGAGGGTCCATGAGCCAGTCCTCATCAGGGGACTAGAGGTGGAGTGGATAAGAGAATTCATCAGTGTTATCACTTCAGAGGATCTGCCCTGGTCCAGCACGCAAGTGCCATTATGAAGAAAGCATGGCAGTGCTTTTACTTTCTTAGAAGTTGTGAAGCTTCGGCATGACATCTAAAACTTTGACGAACTTCGATAGATGTGTGGTGGAGAGTATATGACTGGCTGCATCACAGCCTGGCATGGCGACACTGATGCCCTTGAATGGAAAATCCTACAAAAAAAATAGGGGATATGGCCCAGTCCATCATGGGTAAAGCCCTCCCCACCAATGAACCACTCTACACGTAGCACTGTTGCAGGAAAGCTGCATCCGTCAACAAGGACCCCCACCAACAGGTCCAGGAACAGTTACTACCCCTCAACCACAGGCTCTCAAACCAGTGGGGATAACTTCACTCACCCCACCAATGAACTGTTCCCACAACTTTGGACTCACTTTCATCTCAGGTTCTCGATATTCATTGCTCATTTATTATTATTTCTCCCCCCTCCCCAACTTTCTTTTTGTATTTGCACAGTTGGTTGTCTTTTACATATTGGTTGTTTGTCCTGTTGGGTGGGGTCTTTCAATGATTCTATTGTGTTTCTTATAGTTACTGTGAATGCCTGCATGAAAATGAATCTCAGGATTGCATATAACATAATTTAGTTTGATAATAAATTTACTTTGACTTTGCAGGGTAGGGGAGGTTAATTACTGATTAAAACACAGTTCTATAATGCTCCAATTTTAATAGGTTGACAACTAGTTGTGTTGATCAAATGACAACCTGATTTGATTAGCCTGGAGATGCTGGAAATCTTGAACAACACATACAAAATGCTGGAAGAACTCAGCAGGTCAGGCAACATCTCTGGAAGCAAATAAACAGTCATCGTTTCAGGCTGAGTCCCTTCGTCGTCTAAAGGCTCTGAAGTAGGTCTTGGCTGAAATGTCAACTGTTCCCTCCACAGGTGCTGCTTGACATGCTGAGTTCCTCCAGCATTTTGTGTGTGGTAATTAGCTTAGAGTTGAGAAAAATTTCAGGCACCTGCCTTTGGAAACCTGGGAGTCACCACAGCCAGCACTTAAACTTCAGATTCACACTCCTCTTTCAAGGTTATTATTTACTGAGTGTTGGCATTAGCATGGGCCATTTTTACAATAGTTTTTTACATTTTTACATTTTTACATAGAGTTGGTTCCCCATAAGGTTAGCCAATTATTGGATGCTAACAGAGGGATCTACGAGAGGTTGTTGGTGAATTGTTTACTTCTATATGGGGCAATACACAACCTAAACTACAGCCACAGCATGGTGCTGCTGGGATGAGTGAAGTGAAAGTGTATAAGGTGTGCAAGAAACAGTAACTCCACACACCACTCTCAGTATATCGGAGGAAAGCCTCCGAGCCAGAGGTTAGGATGAGGGCACGTTGGGCTCACTGTAATGCAGTGGCTGAGTGGATTGCTGTCAGCCAGAGCCCTGGATAAATCAGCCTCTGAGTCACCTCCTGTATTGCTGATGAGTAAAGGTTTGATAATAAGTGTATTTTGAATCTTTGAATAAGCTGTGTTCCTTCTGCCACTGGCTGCTCACACATCAGCTTCCCTCCTGGCTTTCTTGCTTACCCTCCACACACAGCCTGCCAGATGCCTGCTACTGGGATCCAACATTTCCCACTCCCTTCAATCACGTTCAATGATGTTCCTGACCCATTCTGTAACTACTGGGCTGTCCCTCAGCTCGACAATCAGAAATAGCAGGCATAGCTCTCGGCAGATCTACTCTGCTTAGCACTGAGTAACATGATACCCCAATCACCAGTATAGAACACCACAGATGCTGTGGGGAGAAGGCGGCCATAGGGAGAGTGGACAAAGGAATGTCTCTGATAGGGAGAAGGAAGGGTTGTCCTGGGGATCAGATGTAAATGGGAGGCAGTTAGGGAGGGAGAATATGGCCCTCGAAGCCTTCAAATGGAAGCAGTCGGAGAGTGAGGATACAGTCAAGAGATCGCCAAGAATGCAGGTCTGTTCGTGGAGGGAGAAAAACCGAGGCAATATCGGAGATGGAGGAGCTCGCCCAATCTGATACACAGAAAACAAGTTATCCAGAACTGTTGAGTATAAGACTGCCTATAATGAATACAAGGTATTGTCCCTCAAGGTGTTTTGCAAAACGATCATGTTTGGTCACTCCAATACAGAAACCATATTATGAGCACTGAATGCTGTAGACTGGATTGGAAGTACAAGTGAATCGCTGCCTCATCTGAACAGACTGTCCCCTTGAATAGTGGGAAGAGAAAAGGTGAAAGGCAGCTGCTGCATTATGACTACATGGGAAAATATCAAAGCAGAGTTGGTGGGGCCCGAAGAGAGGAGTAAGGAGTTACAAAGGGAATGAGTCCAATTGAAATGCTGAAAAAGAGAAGAGGAAGATGAGTCACATGGTGCTGAACGGGCTGAAACTAAAAAGGATGATCACTGAATGTGCATCTGGTGGGGACAGTGAGGACCAGGTGAACTCCATCCTTGTTCTATCCATGAGAAGGAAATAGATGAGATGCAATCAAGGGCTTTGTTAACTTGGGAAGAGGGGAAACCACAGTTTAGGAAGACGTCTGAGAGGCACTTCCATGGAAAGTACAAGAGCTTACACTACCAAAACGATCTATTAAAGGCTTACAACACCCCCCCTCCCACCACTCACTCCCACAGCTATCTGCTTCTTCCGGTTTCTGTCCCATCTGCTCCAACATTGGGAACTTGCATTCAGATGCCTCTGAGATATCGTCTTTCTGAGAAATGGGCTCCTCTTCAGCAAAGCCAACAAAGCCTCTGATTACATTTAATCTATTCCCTATACTTTTGCTCTAACCCACTCACCCTGGACAGAGCAAGCTGCAAACACTCAGCAGATCACATAGCATCTGTGGGAAGGACCATACCAATGTCCCATGGAGAACATTCTAACTGGTTGCATCACCATCTGGTATAGTGGAGGCCTTGCAAAAAGTTGTAAACCCAGTCAGCTTGAACATGGGCACTAGCCTTCTCAGCATTGAGGTAATCTTTAAAAGGCGATGCTTCAAAAAGGTGGCATCTGTCATTAAGGACCCTCATCACCTAGTATATGCTCTCTTCTCATTGCTACCATCAAGATGGTACAGAAGCCTGAAGACACACACTCAACGCTTCAGGATCAGCTTCGTTCCCTCCCTCATCTGATTTCTGAATGGACAATGAATCCATGAACACCACTTCACTTAGTTTTGCTCTCTTTTTACACATTTAATATTTACTTTTTTATTGCAATTTAGTTTTTTTTTAATCATGTATTGCAATGTACTCTGTTGCAAGACAACAAATTTCACAACATGCAATAAGCTAGTGATACTAAACCTGATTCTGAAACAGTTAAGTTTTCAAGTCTGAGATCCTTCACCCACATTTTCTGTTCTTAATTTTAGACTTTCAGTATCTACATATTTTTGTATTCTGTGAGCTCCCAGTCCTCACATTACAATCCACCCACATTCAGAGGATAGGTTTCCGATCAGGAACAACAGTGAGTTATGACAATCCAGTAGTTGGCAGGCTATTAATATTGGAACTAGGTTTAATTCTAGATTTATCTAAATCCACACAATTTGCTTTCTGTTCCTATATGGAAGACCATGATGAAAAGAGAAGATTTGAATTTTTTGTTCATTATTTAAGGTAATCTACAAAATCAACCCAAAGGTCTTTTATAGAACCTGGAGCTGGCTGTACTGACACAACATTTGTGATGACTGTGCATGGCCTTTGACTTCCATGAACATTCATTAGAATAATTACTCAAAATTGAAAACTTCAATCAAAGATTTGCATAGGTAAAGTTATCAGAATCATTTTAACTAATTTAATTAAACCATCTTTTTCCCCTTAGCTGGTTTCCCCCGTTTATTTCAATGGACCCCCACCACCCCCCCAAGGAGTGGGAAATATGGCAAGTCTCCACTGGACTTCACAAGGACATACCCAGTGAAGAGCAGGGATCCCACAGCCTATGTTCCACGTGTGGAAAGCTGTGCCCAGGAAATTCCCATTCTCCACTGATTTGCCAGTAGATCTGTGTGGAATTCAGCAGAAGGCTATAGCCAATGAAACATTGTGAGAGATCCAGATAATTCAGATCCTATCCACTGGACAGGTTGCAGTAAAACCAGGACATGCTGGTTTGCTGGAAATCTATCTGTTCTTCCTATTGCTGCAGCTATTTTAATCGTCATTGGACTGGCTGTTCATGCTACAGCTAGCAAGAATAGCTATTCAAAGATACATAGTTACACAACTAAGATACCGACCTACACCAGTCCCATTTGCCAGAGACTGGCTTATAATACTCTGAACTTTCGCCATTCAAGTACCTTTTAGCAAATTATTTAGCTGAAGCTTAACCCAGTGAATCTGAGAAGTTGTAAGGTAGTGCTGAGCCTCTCTCTTACTCTTACATAGTAAATGGCTGACAAGAGGAAGGCAGCAGGGTGCAGCCTGGGCACTGGAGCCCAGTGGGAGTGGGATTGTCTGTGGCTGGTGGCTTTCTGCCTGAAGCAGTCAGGATCCACGGTCATTTTCTGTGTGTTCCATGTTCATGCAAGAGAAGAAATAATCTCAAAACACTCACTCCCCAAATTATCCTTAAAATATACAGTCTTATTTAATCCAATCAAACATAAGAGAATTTTATCCAATTTGTAACAATTTGATTCATACTGGGAAAAATGGTTTAACTACATAATGCCTCATAGGCCTGATTTTATTCTCACAGGTCAATGAATCTGTTGTAAAAAAAAATCACTCCCTACTTGTACATAGTTCTTTCCTTTTGCTTGTTTTTTCCCCCACTCTTTTCTATAAGTGTGTACCTCAGATAAATACTATGTGGAGATTTGTGATATATATGATTATTTGATATATATGTACAATGCCTGAAATACATCTTATGGAAATGTTTGTTTGATGATGAACTTCAATAAAAAAATAAATTACAAAAAAAATACGGTCCTTATTTATGCTGAATATACAAGCAGACAACCTCTGTACTGTTGGGAATGACAGGTGCTGGAATGGAAAATGGTGGGAAGAATGGAACCATATCAGCATAAGGTAGTGCCCTCCAACAAATCAGCACTGGCAAACTCGGGGGAGGAATTTATCTAAGCACCATATCACAATAAATGCAGCGTAAACTTGCTCATTGAAGCCCAGAATAGTTTCTGTGCACAACCTCTTGGCATCACCTTCATCGGTGCTCTCTGGGGCTGTAGGGCTTTTGTTGTTGATGCCCAAGCCAAAGATGTCCAGGTCATTGGTCGCCTTCACCACCCGCACTGGAGCTTTCGCCGGCACAGTTTGCTTTGCTGAGTTGAGGTTGAAGTCGTCGTCAGAGAGCTCGGAGCTGTCCTCTCGGACAGGGAACTCCTCCTGCAGAAAGGCAGCAACAGGCGACAGTGGTGAGGATCCAGGGCACAGAAATAAAATGGAGAGTGTGTTCAGATAACTGTGAACCAGGAAATGCACGCAGACCTCAGCTACACCCAGCTCCATCACTATCACGCAGGGAGCTCGGCTCCAGTCAGAAAATCATGAGTTCAAGCTCCTTCCCACAGACTTCACAGTAAATTCCAGACTACGCATCGGAGCACTGGAATCTGATCACCTTCATACTGAATCTCCCAGAGCCACCCGTACAGTTGCTGGGTCTCTGATACCACGTACCAATGTCCTGGATCCACACCCTGGATCTCTAAGACCTACACAACAATGCACTTGACCTCCAGGGCCCATCCATCCACACACTGAATATCCAAGAAATCGTCCGTCAGCACTGGATCTCTTAGGCCTAAACCCCAAAGCCCTGCATCTCCTTGACCCATCTGTCTATGCACTGGATTTCCCAATACCTTCGTCAGTATGCAGTGATTCCTAATGCAGGGACACAGCTCAGACCGAGCATTCACATGGTAACTCCAGCACTGTGTGAATACTGGGCAGCGGTGACTGGCAGTATCACAAGGCTGAACAAGAAATACTATTCCCTGTTTAGCGTTCGACTGGTTTTCGCACCTCAGTCAGGCCTTGGGGGCAACTGGTGCGGAAACTGAGAAAGCACCTGCACTGTTGACCCTGCTTGCAATTAAATCATTTTATTTAATCACACTATTCCCCTCACCAATCAGCCTAACACCAAAGAAAGCATGCAGCAAGTTTCAGCTAGTCTAGGAACCTACAAGTGCTGGTCTTTTGTTGGAATCGTCACTCTCAAAGTCCGGGTCGTCCAACACAAAGGACAGCAGCTGCTTGGCAATGGGACCCTCAGGGTCACTCTCAGACGATTCTTTGCATTCCTGTGTTTTTGCTTTGTTCTGGTCTTTGTCTTCAGTCTTTTGGAGAGCAGCTGCCACTGGGACTAGTGGAGTTGCCAGAGAAGGCATGGGGGTCAAGAGGATGTTAGCTGGCAGGCCGAAGGTCGTGTGTTTGTTGCCTAGTTGCTCTGGTCGGATGGGAGCAGGAGAGCTGTCAGCAGGACGGTGCTCAGTGGCTTTGGGTGGGAATCCATCTTGGGAATTTAACACATTTTTGGAAGGCCTGTAAAGGAAGGGGAAGTCATAAATATGAAGAATCCTCTTGCTGTCGGACCACTCAGTCTTAGCACCCACACTCAATACTTCATTGCACCTGTGCATACATGTCCTTGTGTGTAGGACATTAAACCCAACTTTGGCCAACCCATGACACTGGAGAAGAATGTCTGCGATCAGCTAAGTTATACATTTTTAGCAGGTAAGGTCCAATTGAGGTCCATCTGCTTCTTATCTCTGCGTGTGAGAAGGAAACGCACCTTTGGAGACCCATACCTGATGCCTCTGTTAAGTGGAAACTACAATGTGTGAGTGATTCATGAGGACTGTCTCACAGGGCTACAGATGAATTAACTTACTTGGCTGGTAATTCTGGGGTTTAATTATGATTCAAAGGTGTCTGAATTCCACCATACCTAGATAATTTAAAATACTACTTTAACAAATTCATTGATTTCCAAAGACTAGTATCAGTAACAGTGACCATGAAACCATCAGATCGTTAAAGGAAGTTTTCAGATGCCACAAAGCCAGGCAACAGTGTAAATATATAAGTGGTGGCGTTAGCTTAGATTATATGTAGACTATTAACAGGTTAGGTGAATGGACACGACTGTAGGAAACAGATTACAGTGTAAGCAAAGAAAGAAATACTTTTGGTTGTTCCCAAAGCCAAAAGAGAAACTTCTTGATAAACTTGGCTCCCCTTGTAAAATCAGAAGAAACAAGCCTGGGTATTATCCTGGATTCAGATTTGATTTTTTAATCCCACAAGTGACCAGTGTAACATTGCAATACCTAAGTATTGCAAAAATATGTCCATTTCTGTCAAGTAATGATCCCAAGAGACTAATTCACACCTTTATATTGAATAAACTTGATTACTGCAATGCTCTTTTTACTGGCCTTCCAAAGCAATTCATTGAAAACTTCAACTCAATGAGAATACCACTGTTAGACTTCTAACTAGAGCCAAGATGAAGGAGCATATCACTCTCGTCCAAGCATCACTGTACTGGCTTCTTGTATCTTTCAGAATTGATTTTGAAGTTCCTTTTGCGTGTGTTTAAAGCTCCCAATGGTCTGGGATCCAAGTACATCACAGAACTACTTTCATTTCATAATCCTGCTCGGGCTCCCAGGTCTTCTCCCGCCTGTCTCTTAAATTTAAACAATCACCCTCAAAAGGTAAAAGGTAGGTCAGATCTTTTGAACCATGCTCCTAAACTGTGAGTTTGAATACCTAAAACTAAAGGATACAAACTCAGATGACATTTAAATATTGGCTGATCTTTAGCCTGGGTACCATGTACTTGCACTAATCTGTACTCGATCCTTAATAGTGTCCAGGAATCTACTGCTCAGTGCCTGGTGAACTCGGTGATCGAGCCTCCACTAGCCAATGGAAACTTCAGTGGAAACCATTTCAAATACACAGAACCCCACCTCCCCAACATTTAGAATGATTTTATTAATTTTCTTTGATTTTGCCAGTTTCTCCAATCCATCCAAGTAACTACTGATCCCCGCCCTGCTGCTATTTCAGTAAATCTCTTCTACTCAATCATTTCCGAAGTGTAGGTCCAGATCTGACTACAATAGTAGCCTAGCCAGCAGTAACATGAAGGTTCAACATTTCCTTGGTTTTACACTCACTTCATGTTTTACTACAGTCCACCTGCACTTAACTTCCTTCCCAGCTGATCTATCGACCCAGCTGGGAAGGAAGTTAAGTGCAGGTGGACTGTATTAAATGGGTTAACCCATTTGCTCTGTGCCTGGTGAACTCGGTGATTGGTGTCTATTAAATGGGTTAATAAATCATCTTTCTGTGCTCGTCATTCTCTTCTACAATTTAAAGTGGTTCATAGAGCTTACATTTCTAAACAGAAGCTGTCCAGTTTTTATCCGAATGTTTCTCCACTTTGTAATAAATGCAACTTTGCTGATGCCTCTTTAATTCATATGTTTCGGTTTTGCCCTAAAATTGAAAAGTTTTGGCGGAAAGAATTCCATACCTTCTCACAACTTTTTAGGGTCCAATTTGACCCATATCCCCTTACTGCCTTGTTTGGTGTTATTGTAAATGAAGAAATAACTTTAAATACCCCTAACCTACAGGTTTTATTTTTTACCTCTCTTTTAGCAAGGAGAGCAATCTTGCTTAAATGGAAGGAGTCTACCCCTCCTACACATCTTCAGTGGCTACGTGATATTATGTCTTATTTAAATTTAGAAAAGATCCGCTGCTCAGTCTTAAATTCGAAACAATCTTTTTACGATGTCTGGGGACCTTTCCTAAATTACTGTTCCAATTTATAAAGTTTAACAGTGCACAGACTTTTATGTATATTTTTATCTTCTCTTCTTGAGTGAATGTTTTTATTTCTAATTATCCATTATCATCCATCAGCTTTTTTCTTTGGTAGTTGGTAGTGGGTTGACTTTTTTATATAAAAAATTTCTTTTATGATGTATGACCTATCTTTAAATTTTTGATTACAGAGTGGTATACCTTTATGTGTTATGCTATAACATTTTAATCAATTTTATTACAATGTACACGAGTTATGTTGAGATGTATCTATGCGTTGCACTCTGTAAATCTTGTTTTTTTTTTCTTCCGAATAAAAATACTGTAAAAAGAAAAGAACTTCCTTCCCAGCTTAACATCTTCAAAGATCTGTGCATTATGTTCTTGCTACCAACTAGTTCTCTTCTCATATCTGCCTTAAATTTCACTTGAAATCTCTTTGGCTTCTTTCACCAGTGTGTTCATGAGCCCCTCAAATGTAAGTCTTTTACTTCAGGAGATTCACAAAGACAGATCTGGGTTTTCTAGTGCATAGTTTGTAAATGTAGGTACCACGAGCAATTGAAGCTAGCAGAATACAGTCAGTTATCCTTAGTGGAACAGAATGGTTTTACGGTCAGCTGAAACAACCAATGCCTATTGGTCAGCTGACAACCAATCCCAGGCAGGCTTTCAGTGACTGGTTGTTGCTCCTAACAACAGCTTGGCTATTAAAAAAGTTTATCCAAGAGCATTCATGCTTTGGGATGTACTGTTGGGTTTTTGTAGCTGCGTGGTTTTACTGAATAAAGGTTTATTTCATGTTCTGGCTTTATTCTATCTCCTGACAGTGGACTTTGCTGAAACCCATCTCCAGCTGATGGAAAATTCACAGGAGCTTCTCATGATTACAATGCATAGGGGTCGTTTTCCTGCCTCCACCTGCCTTTTGGGGTAAAGGTGGCTTCTTCAATTCTCCAACAGCTTATGGACACCATGTTGAGTGGTATTGATGGTGTTGCTGCTTACTTCAACATCATTGTGATGGGCATGGGTATGGGAACACCTGAACCATATTTTGGACAAACTGCAAGACTTTGGAATGAAAAATGCAGCCTCCTGACATCTTTAATGAAGTATCTAGGATTCATTATAGATGAGCACGGTCTGTCATTGAGATCTTGAAAACATCGTTGCTATCTTAAAGATGCTTCCACCATTAGATGTCGGCACCCTATGATCATTTTTGGGTATGATCTAATGGTGGGAATGAAGAATATGTTGCTGTCTGACCTTTTCTTGACGCATTTCAACCCAGAACTGCCAATTGTTGTGACAAATGCACCCAACTACAGGGTAGATGCTGTCATCTCATATCTTCCCCAATGGTTCTGAAAAAAACCCAAAGGTGTCATGCAGGCAACCAGATCACTGACCATAGCACAAAGGAACTACAGACAAACCAAGAAGGAAGACTTAGGAAGCTACTGTTGTACATCTTCAGATCCAAGAAGGGCATCAAAATTGGGCAAAGTTATTAGCCTACAATTTTAAAATCAAGTACACATCAGCCCAGGAACTTGGACAAGCAGATGCCCTCTCCAGACTTACGAATCAGCAGTTGACTGAAAACAAAGCTACAGCTGCGGCTGTGATTTCCGTTGATCGAAGTCCACTGGGTTGTATCGGATGCTGCTGAAGGTATTCCAGTCACGGCCAACAAGCTCAGTGCAAAAACAACTGCAGATCCTCTTCCTCAGCATATCTCCGGATATCTTGCTGACAAGATGGCCAATCAAAATTGAGGTAGATGTCATACCCTTCTACTGACATCATACACTGGTCTCAACTGTGGACTCCAGCTTAATGTTTTGGAACAAAATAATGATTCCAGAAACAATTCAATCAAAAGTACTGAAATAATTCCACTGTGGTCACCCAGTTAGTAATTGAATAAAAGCCTTGGCAAAAAGTTTTATGGGCACTGATAATGAAATTACATCCTTATGCAAGCAATGTACCCAGTGCTCTATGGCAGCAAAGAATCCAAGTTGAGCCGACTCACAATCATGGCCTCAGGCTACCAGATTTTGGAGCTGAGTACACTTTCCTGGCCCAATCAATGGGTGCACCTACCTTGTCCTGGTTGGCTTCTATTCCAAATGGCCAGAAATATTACCTATAAAGGTAACACCAACAGAGGCCACCATTCAACAGCTGCTGCACATCTTCAGCTGCTTTGGGTTGCCAGAAACATTTGCTTCTGATAATGGCACCCAGTTCAATTTACAGCAGTTTGCTGCATTCTGCCAGGACATGGAATTATCCACATCATCCACATTCCAATGGCTAAGCAGAGAGGTTAGTGGATACCTTCAAATGGTCATTTCTGAAATCAAGAGGGGAAGGAGCATCAGCTGAGGCTCTCAGAACCCTGTTGGATCGCAAGACCTTGCAGCGGATAGTGAGGTCAGCTGAGAAGATCATCGGGGTCTCTCTTCCCGCATTACGGACATTTACACTACACGCTGCATCCGCAAAGCAAACAGCATTATGAAGGGCCCTACGCACCCCTCATACAAACTCTTCTCCCTCCTGCCATCTGGGAAAAGGCACCAAAGCATTCGGGCTCTCACGACCAGACTATGTAACAGTTCCTTCCCCCAAGTTATCAGACTCCTCATTACCCAGAGCCTGGACTGACACCTTGCTGCTCTATTGTCCTGTTTATTATTTGTTGTAATGCCTGCACTGCTTTGTGCACTTTATGCAGTCCTGGGTAGGTCTGTAGTCTAGTGTAGTTTTTTTCCTGTGTGTTTTTTTAATGTAGTTCAGTCTAGGTTTTGTACTGTGTCATGTAACACCATGGTCCTGAAAAAAAATGTTGTCTGATTTTTACTGTGTACTGTACCAGCAGTTATGGACGAAATGACAATAAAAAGAGACCTGACTCAACACATTTCTGCTGACATATCGAATTACACCGCATTCAAACCTCAAGGGGAAGTCCCCAGCTGAAATGCTTTTGGGAAGAAAACTGCACACAGCTTTGGATGAAATGCTGCCAGTGTCCAACATCTAAGAAAGCACGTGGTCAGGTGCATAAAGGCGGCTACAAAGAGCTTGGTTGCCGGGTGAAGTCATTCAGGCCCAAAGCTGCATTCTGGGCCAGACAGTTTAGCAAAGGGGAAAGCCCCTGGATACCAAGTTAGATTGTCAAACGATGGGGAAAGTGCTCTATGAGGCTGTCGTATACAGACATCTGTGGAGTTTTGGCCAAGTGCTCTCTAAGGCAACAACAGGCTCATCGGGCAGATCATCAAACACAGAGCTGGACTTTCATTTCCTCCTGGAAGAGTTTGACTTCCCCCAACTGAACCAACCGCGAGTACCAGCACAGCAGCAAGCAACATTGCAACAAGAACGTGACAGCCTGCAAGTCCCAAGAAGGACTGATCACCAGCTTAAGCCTGCTGTTCCAATCCAAACCAACCCTTGGCTCAAATCCTGCAGATAATCATCTCCAGCAGGAAGGCGTTCCAGTGAACCAATCCCAAGCTGACTTTCACAGATAGTTCATTGCTCCTAACATCTCAGATGTTCTTGGCTAAACCATCTAAATACCATGCTTTGGGTTGTAATACTAAGTTTTGAGATTTTTCTATTTGCGTGATTTTACTGAATAAAGGTTTATTTCATCTTCTGGCTTTGAGTCTTATTCGTAGTTATGGGTGAGGAAGCAATAAAGAAGGGAAGTTGTACCTCAGTCTGTAAGACATTGATAAGATTGTGTCTGGAACATTGTAAAGAGCTTTGACATTAACGTGCTGGAAGCAACTCAGTGAACATGTACTGGATGGGCAGGTTCTTGCATGGAAAGACTAGATTTGTACCTGCTGGAGTTTAGAAGACTGTTTAAATCAACTATCTCACTTAAAACCCTGAGAGTTCTTCATAATAGAAATGCAGTAACGTATCTCCTCTTTTGAGAGGGTCTAGAACTTGGGCAATAAAGGATCGTCCATGGAAGACAAAGGAGGGACAAAATTGTTGTCTTCAGAACTCCCTTCCTCAAAGTAGAGTTGGGAACAAAATCACTGAATATTTTTAATTGATATATAGATATTTAACATGCAAAGGTGTGTGAAAGGTTACTGTGAGTAGATGAGAAGTCAAAGGTAAGGTTATAATCAGATCAGCATGGTTCGACTGAGCTGCAGTGCAAGTGTGCTGGGACCTTGAGGAATACTGTTGTGGATTCCAATGGTATGCTTGTTTTGAAACTAAGCACCATTTGTCCGGTGTATGTCTAGAGAAGTGGCTCTAATACTGGCCCTGACTGCACCATTATACATTTCCCTCTGATCACCAGTTACGAAGTACTGACCTCTTCAGTGGATCCAGACTACTGGTGACTTTTGTGTTGTCATCTTCGTCACTGGACAGCGTTATATCCTTACTGGGAACCTGCGACTTCACGGCGGGCTTCTGCAGCATCTGGTCATCAACATCTAAATCGTCCTCAAAACCGGCAACCATGGGATTGCCCTGTCTCTCTCCATCACTGCAGTAGGAAAAGACAAAGTGGCTGTCAGTGAATCACAGAGCTGCTCTACCACTAGCATCACTAACTTGCACTGTGTTTGTCAGCACTCTACAAGTGCCATAACCTCCACCCAGTGGCTGTACTGGCCTTACACTTATCACTCAGAGCAGAACATTTCTGCCTGTTAGTTGCTACATCTCTTTCCCACCACCTATGTCCCCCACACCCATGATAAGGCCACTACTTCAGCCCTGGAGAAACTTTAAACATTTTAACACCAGCATTTCTAACACCTAGTTGTGCTGATAATCGCGCATTTACAGAATCAAAAATGTGTTAGCATAAGCTGGTGATCAGCTCATTCTGCTTGTGGTTGTGGGTGTATTCATTGCTACTTCCTTCCCATTGCATGTCTTTCCCCCCTCTTTCAAAATTGTTTCATGTTATTTCAGTAAACAAGTGTAAAGGAGAATAATTGTTTCTCTGAATCCAATACAGCACAAAAACACAGTAAGGACACAAAAAAAAACACCATAAATGTAAATACGTAAGATCACTTGTATACATAGATTGACTGTATGTCCAGAAAGTGACATGAGCAACAGGAGAGTCTATACATAAGGTGACTGACAGGAAATGATAAAGTAGTGGTGTTGGTGGGTGTGGAGGGGTGGATTAGTGTGTAGAGGTGTTGATCAGTCTTACTGGTTGGGGTAAGTAACTGTTTTTGAGCCTGGTGTGGATGCTATGCAGCCTGATGGGAGTGGGACAAATAGTCCATGGGCAATGTTGGTGGAACCCGACAGGATGCTACTGGCCTTTTTCTGGCACCTTTCTGTATACATGCCCTCGAGGGCATTCAGGCTGGTGCCAGTGATGCACTACCCACTGTAGAGTCTCTCTGTCTGCCACAGTGCAGTTTCCATATGATGCAGTTTGCTAGGATTTTCTCTACTGTGCAACTGTAGAATGACTCAAGTACAGATGTGTCAAGTCCAGCTCTCTTCACCATCCTCAAAGCAGAGGCACTGGTGAGCTTTCCTGATGTGCAGAATACATTCTGGGACTTTGAGAGGTTGTGCAAGTTGTGCACTCCCAGGAGTTTGAATCTGCTCAGTTTCCACTGCAGTGCCGCCGGTGTTAAGAGGGGTTGAGTAGTGAGGGGTTTCAAATCAATAATCATTGCGGAAAAGGTTATTTGCCTGGCACCAGGCTTCGAGTTCCTCTACCTCCTCTCTATAGGCATCTCACCATTATTGGTGATGAACTCCCACCATTGTCGTGTCATCAGTGAACTTGACAATATGATTTCTCGGGTGTTTGACCGTGCAGTCATGTGTGAGCAGTGTGTACAACAATAGGCTCAGCACCGAACCTTGGGGGCACCCGCGTTAAGGATGCTGTGGAGGGAGGAGCAGTTGTGCATACTGACTATCTGAAGTCTACTGGTTAGGAAGTCTAACACCCAGTGGAATAGTGATGTACTTAGACCGAGGAGAAGTTTGTTCACTGAGGTCTGTGGGACACTAGTGTTGAATACTGAACTAAAATCCAGAAACAGCATTCTGACACAAGTGTTCTTGTTTTCTAGGTGTGTCAGGGCCAAGTGTGTGACAGATGCCCAGTATCTGTCGTAGAGCAGTTCTGTCGGTAAACAGATAGGCTTGTTTCGGATGAGGTAGAAATTTTTGACATGTGCCATTACCAGCCATTCAAAGCACCTCATGATGATGGGTGTCAGTGCCACTGGGTGGCAGTCATTTGGTTGTGAAGGTGTAGAGTCCTTTGGTACAGGGATGATGGGGACTGATTTGAAGCATGTGGGGACAGCAGCCTGGATGAGTGAGGTTTTGAAGATATCAGTAACTTGGTGTGAACACTCCCAGAGTACTCGGCCTGCAATGTTGTCTGACCCAGTTGCCTTACAGCGGTTGACACTCTGAAGAGTCCTTCTCAAGTCTGCAGGTGTTATAGACAATGGCTGCTCACTTTGGTGAGGATGACTTTACAGCATTAGGGAGGGAGGCATCACTGGTACTGTCAACATGTATAGTCCTTGTGTAGTCAAGTAATGGCCTTGATGCTCAGCCACATACGTCACGCTTTCTTATGGGACAGGTGTTGCTGAATTTTTGTGCATAGACCGTCCTTGCCCTCTTGCTGGCTGAGTTGAGGTTTTTCTTGGCTGTCCTGAGAGCTATTTTGCCTCCAGACTTCCAGGCAGCATCCTGGGCTTTTAGTAGGGAATACACCTGTGTTCAGTCAGGGCTTCTGGTCGGGTCATGAGTTGACCGTTCTTAAGGTTGTCTACCCACATACTGATGTAGCGAGTGACAGATGAGGCATATTCCTCAAGGTCTGTGTCTTCTGTTTGTGACAGTCTTCTTGAACATCTGCCAGTTAGCCCAGTCCTGTAGCACAGAGATTGCCTCATTAGGCTATACAGGGATGGTGCTTTTGTCTGCTTTCTCCATTTCCAACAGCAGCGTGTTGGGATTAACATTATGGAGATGTGGTCAGAGGGGCCAAGATGAGTGCGTGGGATGGCTTTGTAAGCACTGTGTCTGTTTGCTCCCCTAGTGGCCATGGTGACGGGTAAAATGTCCTGCAGGTTAATGTGATTGAAGTCTCCTGCAATTATGAAGAGGCTCTGGATATTTGTTTGTAGAGAGCTGATGATACTGTAAAGCTCTTCTAGTGCATCCTTGGTGTTCGCACTTGGAGGGACATAGACGGCAGTGATGAACTCAACAGTAAATTCCCTGAGCAGGTAATGTGGCCCACATTTAATTGTAAGATGTTCAACGGCCCCAGAACAGTAACTATAGATGAATTTGTGCACCAAATGTACACACAGAGCTTACCTCCTTTGGATTTCACCAATAGGGAGGTTCTGTCTGTGTGAAACAGGTGAGATGCCGATTCTGGCAGTTGTTCAGGCACAATTCAGTGAAAACCAGAATCTAGCAGTTTCTCATCTTTCTGCATTCACTCTCAGTCTCATTTGAGTCTATTTTGTTTTCCAGCGAGTGGACGTTGGCCAGGAGAAATGATGGTACTGCCAGCCTGGTTGGGTTAGGTCTCAACCTACCTAGTGCCCTGGGTCTCCTGCTGCATCTCTGCCTCCTCTTGCATCTCCTGCATCTGACGTCCCCTCAAATGAACAGCCTAGGCCAGGTGACTATAGAATCCCAAGTCTGTTGAGGACCACTATTAACTCTGCTGCTGGTGGATTAAAAGTAATATTGTGGGAGTTTTGGTTGACTGAAACCTCTGACTAGAAAGTTTGAAACTCTGAAAATTTAAAACTAGTACCATTCAGATTTTTAAGTGTGTTTCCAGTTGCCCCTTTAAAGTAATCACTGAATCAGCTTCCATCCCTGTCAGATAATGCACTCTGGAACACCACATAAGGATTAGGTTGTTAACAGCAAGAGACTGCACTAACTTTGTCATCCAATCTTTCTGCAAAGCAGGTGCATTTCATCTGAATGCATCTTCAACCATTTGGGAATCAGGTGCTAGATTGGACTGGCTAAAATAATAAGCAACACCAGTGGAAACAATGCAAGAATTTGAGAATAGGGGAAAGAAATATGCAGAACATGAGGAATCAAATATGACTTACCTCTCAAAAACACCTGGCTTCTTGATGCAATCCTATTATTGTTCTTTAGGTGACCTGTTATTACATCCTTCACACAGATTCCAGAAATTTCCCCAATACCAAAGCCAACCACAAGTCTTATCGTTTGTTTTCTCTCTCCCTCCTTCCTTACAGAATAGATTTACTCCTCTCCAATCTATGGACGCTATTCCATTCAATTTACATATATAAAAAGCTTACACAGTCACTTATGTGTCTCAGCAGTTTACCCTCTTATTCTATCTTGCCTTTGTTTAACAATTTCCTGTTGCTCTTTTGCCAAGTTCCAAAATGCTCAAAGTCTTAGATTTACAGTTATTTCTGGTAACTTTGTCCTCCTGCTTGGGATAAAACGTTATCTTTAATTTCTCCTGTCAGTCACAGAGAAACTGTTTTCCTGATGCATCTTATTTAATACATTTTCTCTTATAAATCAATGTCAGCGCTGCCTGAGCATTGTCTACATTTTAATGCAGTCTTCCCAATTACCCAAAGCCAACTCACCTCTTGTAATGCCATAGTTCAAGACTGTTTCAGGTCGAACTAACTCGATACAGAATTCTATTTTATTTAAGTTCACTCTTCCTTAAGGTCCCTTTCTAGAAAGATTAATGAACATGTTCTTCTTGATCAGTACAAGAATAAAAGGCCTTTTCCTTCGTTGACTCCTGAACATATTAACCTATAAAATATACATTCACGCAGACATATTCCTTACTATTCATTGCCCTTTACCACCATCTTTCAACCAACACTACACATCTTCTCTCCATCCCTCCCTTAATGACTTAAGATTTAATTTATTTCTGAATTGCTTCAGCCTTAATGAAAATATACCAACCTGAAACATTAACTTTCCCCACCCCACACACACAGATGCTGTATGATCAACTGAACATTTTATGTTTTTTTTAAATGTTAAGTAGATTTAAAAGCAAAGGTTTTGAGGAAATATTTCATAATCTTCAGTAACACACCGAGAAGTAGCCTTTCGAAGAATGCTAACAAAGTTAAGAATGATATCAAATTGAAAGAAAATGTACATGTTGTTGTGAGGGTTAGAGGCTGATCAGAAAATCGAGAGCATTTCAAAAATGATGCAAGGATGCTGAATGAAGTGGTAGGAGAAAATAAATTATGTTAGCAAGCCTGCACTGTTGAAGGATCTTTGACTTGTAATGTTAAATATAAAGAAAGGCAATAAGGACTCCTGCAAGTATATCAATCAAATCAAATTCAAGTTTAATTATCATTCGACCATACACGAATACAGCCGAATGAAACAGCATTCCTCTGGGGCCAAGACACAAAACACAAGCAGCACAAAGCACACTCACACACAGTCCCTGAGTGGCATATCCCGTAAATTGATGGTGCAATCCGTAAACACAATGCAATCTAGCTTGTCTTTCCACCGATTGAACACTGGAGGGCAGCACTGAAGGAAGAGGCCAGCCCCCAAAAAGCATGGATGCCTTGCTGCACTGCCTCCAGTGTTCCCTCTTCTGGACTGCAGCAGCAGGCAAGCCCATGGCTTGAGGGCTGGTCTTTGGTACAATCGAGGCCATGCAGCTCCCGTGCCATCCATAACACCAGCAAAAGAGGGAAAAAGGTCTGCCGCATCTTACAGTATCAATGTCCCAACAGGGTCTTGCGATCACAAGAAAAATGCCCAAAACAATCACCCACAGTTACACTGCATGCCACCTTTGCGCACCAACTCCGATGCCTTCCGCAGCAGGCAGCAACATGGTCTGCACTAAGTCTAGCTCCTCTGCCAACAAGCAGCTCACTGATGGGGTAGATCTACAGTACCTGAAGTTCTCGGAACCCGGTATTGTCTTGTGATCATAAAAAGGACATTAAAAAAAGAAAAAAAAACCTTTGGTTGGACCCCAAGAGGCTGCTTACAATCAAGTGCTCTGCCATCTCACCAAAAGTAAGTTGAAAAGGAAGAGAATAAATGTAGGACCATAAAAGGTGAGATGTTCTCTGGGAATGGTTGAGAAGAGCTAAGGAAATGACAATTATGTATTTAGGGCACAAAGCACAAGTAGGAAATCTGGGGAGGGGTGGTAAAAGGGAGGTAGGGGCTTCATCACAATGACTAGAGGCAAAGTATTAGACAAACTAATGGGAGCAAAAAGGCAAACAAGCCTCCTGGACAAGTTGGCCTACATCCTGGGGTTTTAAAAGTGGCTGACAAATTAGTGGATGCATTGATTGCAATAATTTAATTCCCAAGATTCCAAAAGGATTGTAGCAAATTGGAAAATCACATGACAACCCCAATGAAGAAAGATGACAAGAGCAGAAAACAAATGCTGGGGATGGAAGAATGGGATTAAGCTTGTAACTTTCCCCAAGGGTATCAAAGGTTGCAATGTCAACCTGTACACTAAGTTACTATAATCTCTCAATGCGAGTAATCTAGAGAAAGAAATTCTGGTTTATCGTCATTCATTTATAAACCTCCACGATGGACTCTTGTCCAGACAGGTGGATTCACTTCTTACCAATTGCAATCACTGACAGGTTATACTTGTCTATATTTGTGAGACATCAAAGATCACACTGGGGCCTCAGCTGTTTACAGATCAGTATTTATGCTGTAGATGCTATAGGAGGGTGATTCCTGGTAAAAAGGTGCTATAGTGAGAGGAACAAATATGTACGCCAGGCCTATGAACTCAGGAATTTAAACATACTGAGACTGTAAAAGTCTGAGATGCTTGACAAGTTAGATGATGCAAAGCTTTCCTTATGGGAGAATCTGTAACTTTTAAAATAACAATCACGAGGATTATTTTCCCTGTGGATCTTGCAAAACAGGGACCTTAGTGTATATTCCATATTGAGAAGGTTGTTTAATCTGTTAGGGAGTTGAGGGTTATGGACTGGAAAGAAGGTCAGATAAGCCCTGATCTTACTGAATGGTACTGCACGTTAGAGGCCTCCTCCTGTTCCTCTCATTTTCAATCTGACCATCACAGTCTCTTCCACCCACATTACAAGAAATGTAAGAGAGCTGCATTTATATTGCATCTTTCATTAACTCCCTATGTTCAAATTAATGAAAACAGCTCAATTCTCTAAATCTCCACACAGCACACATTGCAATACTCCTGTTCTGCACCAACACCACCCTTGTACTTAGCAGAATGATAACATTGTGGATTTTGCCTCCTGTACACAGCCTGCAGGACACGATTTCACTCACCACCTGAGTAGCACCAACCCCCACCTGTGCCCGTCCTGCACACTGCAAATTCTACTCACCACTGTCCCCACCCTGTAGGAAAGGAAGAAGCAGATGTGGATTTATGAAGTAATGCACACAAAATGGTGGAACACAGCAGGCCAGGCAGTGTCTGTGGAAAAGAGTAAACATTCGACATTCCAGCCGAGACCCTTCATCCCATGGACAAGTCAAACACTTCACTGCCAAAGCAGCAGCGGACATCTCACTGATCACTGCCACTGCCTCTAATACAGCATTAACTTCACTTCCCTACACGGTGTCAAATCTATTTTAACTTCACTCAAGAACACTGCCTCAAATACAGTATTAACTTCACTCATGAATACTGCACCCTACACGGTGCTAATCCTACTCTTACTAACACCTCATGTGCAGTGGTTTCTACCTCCCCGTACTGCCTCTTGTTCAGTGACAATCCCACTTCTTTTCTTCTACATCAATTCCACCCAGCAATACTGCCGTCTCCTGTCTGGTACTAACCACATTCACCATGAAACCACCCCTGTACTGTACCTGTTCCACTCACCAACACAAAAATTCTACTCGAGAGTAAGGAGAACAACACCACCTAAAGGTTCTCCTCCATCCCTGCTCCTTCAGGGTTTAAATCCTGAACCACCTCCCCACTGTGGGAGCACCTTCACCAGAACCTTCAAGCTCGCCACCACCTTCCAGGCCAATAACTGCTGACCTCATCAGCCACACCAGATCCCAAGAGTCAATAAATATTAAAAAAGCACTTACACTCTCTTGCATTGTGCTGATGTCACTCACCAGTAACACTTGCTCCTGTACATCCCTTCTACCCCCAGTTGCCATAACAACCATCTCTGCCTGTATACACTCAGTACAACAGTAATACCATTGGATTGAAGATTACTATCAATAATTTCTTTAGATTATTGAACCATGAAAAGTAAGCGAATGATTAACTGTGATCAAACACTGTTATATGTTACAAAATATAAGTGTTATCCTTAGGCCAGAGGACCCTGAATCAGTCAATGCACTGAAAGCTCTACCTGTCACTCTCTTGCCATGCTTCACTGCTCTTTTCCTTTTGAAGAGCCAGGTCTTCCAAGAAGCTCTTGTCCAGTCCCTCATCAGGGACGAAGTCATCAACGCTGTGCATCTTCACTTCTTCAGGGGATACCGGGACTACTGCATCTGTACAAGGGGAGAGAATTTTGGCAAGAAATATGAGAGGCAACCTTTTCGGAACTAAGGACTATTGCCAAGGGAGACAAGTGGAAAGAAATAGCATCGGATGTGACAAAAGAAAATGGGGCTCAGGGAAGGAATATATAGACAACGATCAAGGGAGGAAAAAACAAATGAAACATGTTCACAAGCTATTTGTTAGTAAAATACTGGTAGAGGGAGAGAGGGAAGATGAGGGAGAAGCAGCTAGTAAAGGTCTGTGGGTATGCACTGATGCAGTGAAGGAACATGATGACAGATGAAAACTACTTTGAAGAGGGCGCCATGAGGATGAATAGATTGTAAAGTGGGCTCCAGAGGGACAGGAATGGCTGTATGGCAGAAAAACGCAAGTTCTGGAACAGGGATCAGCAGAGAGACCAAAATGTGACCATCCTGAGCCTTAAAATTATTTGGATCAGGCAAAATCTGAAAGATCATCCAGCAGATACTCAATTAGGTTTCTCTTTCCCCAGATACTGCCCATAAAATTACACCAAAAACCAACCAGGCTTACTGAAAAAGCACTTCTTTTGATTTTCAAATTTACAGCGTCTGGAGGATTTTACTCTAAGATTATTCCGATAAATTGGGTGGAGATTTAACTGTTAACTGGCAGAAAATGGAAAACTATTCAGTAGGCCTGGCTGTTTTATCTGGTAATTTCAACACATTAAACAAGGAATGAAGTACTATTCCTTGTTATTACACAACTTTCCTACCTGTCTAAAGACAGAACATAGGGGAAAATACACCCCACCTACCCATCTTGAGTCTATTTCCTTTCCTAGTACGCCCATATTTATATTCAATCTAAAGCACTGTGCAGAAGTCTTAGGCACATTATTTAGAATCAGATTCATTATCACCAGCAGTTCAATGCAATATATAATATAGAAGAAATAAATAAGTAAATCAATTACAGCATACATATACTGAATAAATTAAAAATCAAGCAAAATAATACATTAAATAATACATTAAAAAAGTGAGGTAGTGTTCACGGGATCAATGTCCATTTGGAATCAGATGGCAGAGGGGAAGAAGCTGTTCCTGAATCACTGAGTGAGTGCCTTCAGGCTTCTGTACTTCCTTCCTGATGGTAACAGTGAGAAAAGGGCATGCCCTGGGTGCTGGAGGTCCTTAACAATGGACGCTGCCTTTCTGACACACCACTCCTTGAAGATGTCCTGGGTACTTAGTCTAGTACCTAAGATGGAGCTGACTAAATTTATGACCCTCTGCAGCTTCTTTCGGTCCTGTGCAGTAGCATCACATCCCTCCCCACTGCCATACCAGACAGTAATGCAGCCTGTCAGAATGCTCTCCACGGTACATCTAGATAAATTTTTGGGTGTTTTTGTTGACATACTAAATCTCTTCAAACTCCTAATTAAGTATAGACACTGTCTTGCCTTCTTTGTAGCTGCATCGATATGTTAGGACCAGGTTAGGTCCTCAGAGATCTTTACACCCAGGAACTTGAAACTGCTCACTCTCTAATGTGCTCAAGACCTCTGCACAGTACTGCATTTGTCAATGTGGAGGGGAGAGAAAATCTGTATATCTGGCGGAAGCAAAGGACATTGGGGATGGCAAGGCTGAAGCATCACAGGAGGGGTGTAAGACAGGTGGCAGACGAGTGCCAGGGCAGGGAGTGGCATGGGTACAGACACACCCAGCCCTGAGGCACCAGGCAAGGTTATGTGATTCCAAACATTTGGTTCATGGATCATTACAGAATGTCTCCTTGGTCCTTCTCACTCCTTCCCCTCTCCCTTCCCCAGCTTTGATTCCCCTCTTCCTGCCCCCTTCCCATTCTCAGTCCACAATAGAGAACCACATCAGAATCAGGTTTATCATCATTCATATGTCATGAAATTTGTTTGTGTTTATGGCAGTATTTCAGTGCAATACATAAAATTATTACAGCACTGTACAAAAATATTAGGCACCCTAGCTATGCATACATGCCTTACTGTACCTGTCCATGGTGCACCTCTCATGATTTCCCAACAGAATTCCAGCTATTCCCCAGCACCACTGACCATGGAGAGGTCTTGACCAGAGGAAGCCACTGTGAAAGCTTGTTGTTTGCTTTGCCCCTAAATTCCCCAGCACTGATTAATGCCCTGCCCCTCAGTGCCTCTGCTCCCGAACCTTTAAGGAGGGGTTTTGCTCCAACCGTCCTCAAGTACCCACTGATTTCCTGGAATGGCTTCAGTCCTTACCAGGCTTAATGGCCGGAGCCTCAGGTGCGAAGGAGGATCCAAAGAGTCTGGAGATGAAGCTGCGTTTCTGAGCCATGGGTGCAGCCAGGGCACTGGAGGGAGGAGAGGGGGAAGGGGCGCTGACTGGCACAGGTGGCATTTCGGTGCATTGCTCAGCACTGGGGGACACTGAAGGAAGGGGAGGGGACATTGATGGAGTGGGCGGTGCTTGGATTGGAGGCTGAGGAGTCCCTGGGCTGGAGTTGGTCGTGGAAGCCGAGCTCGGTGGTACCACTGGAGACTGGGACCCCGATGATGGGCTTTGCTCATTAGCTGCGACAGGAGAATGGAAGTTCCGATTCTTGTTATCCATCAGCTCAAGAAATCTGCAGAACAAAAAAGGGAAACGGAAGATACTGGTTACACTGCATCTGTGGATTCATGGACCAACTGGAAAAGCAAAACTCTTCTCAGGACATTCCACGTTCGACCTAGTTCATCCATGTTACAGCATCTCCAGAATCCATACAAACAAAATTAACGCTAAAGTACAAAGCCTTTCTTATTGACTGAACAGTCAATGTTTCACACATTGACAGGCCACACATTAAAGCAGGCTCACCCTGCTGGCTTTAAATATGAATTTGTTCATGATGAACAGTTGGAATATGTGGTCGTTTAAGAAAAAGTAAGCTTGGACTATGTTTATAAAGCAGGAGATGATGGGAGAATAAATCATGCTGCAGGATTAGTAAAGGTGGGAGTTTTATGTGAGGCATGGATTTGTCACTTTATAACAAAGTGTGACTCTCATCATCTGCTTCAGATTTGAAGGGTGCAATGTTTACCTTGATAGCTTTTTGTTCATTGTCAAACAGCCTTTTTAAAAAAAAGTGTTCTCAACCTTCAGTCAGAAGGCTGGGAGTTCAGCCTGCCCTCCAGAGGAGCGTACCGACCTGAGAGACACCTTATCTGTCGGGTGGAGGGAAGAGCTGTGCCAGATGGAGGGAATCTCACAACTGAGCATTGAACACTGCTGTGATTTTTTTTGTGAATCTACAGAAGTTTAAAGATCTGTGCCAAGGCTACATCCTTGCTTAGACATAACTTCTTGAAGTTTATCAATTGTAGCATTTCTTAACTTCCTTCCAATTAGTTTTCCATTTTGGATTCACTTTCCTCCTTCCAGTAACAGCCGTCTCTGCTCCAGACCATATTACTCAGGTATCCAAATACATTTCAAAGGAACAGGGCAATTTGGAACGGAGGGTGTGTCTAGATGTGGTTTGCATCACCTTCTCACCTTATCCACGCCCACTCAGCCTCACCTGCCTTTGTTTATTTATTTATCCAGCAATACAGCAAATAAAGGGAACTGGCCCTTCCTGCCCTTTGAGCTGCACTACCCCAGCAACCCTGATTAGCCCTAATCTAATCACAGGACAATTTAGAATAACCAATTAACCAACCTTTGAAATGTGGGAGGAAACTGGGACAGCCTGGAAAAATCCACACATTTCACTGGAAGGACGTACAAAGACTCTACAAAACAGAGCCAGAATTGAACTTCGAACTCTGGAATGCCCCAAGCTGTAATAGTGTCATGCTAACTGCTATGCTAAACAGCATCTGTAAAGGGAAATGGAGGAGAGGTGGCTGGTATAAAGAGATAAGGAGCCAGGAAGTTGATGCAGGGGAGGAGGAGAGTGGATGGTTGGGCTAAGAAATGGCAATGTGGGATTGGGTGTGTGTAGAACTGGACTGATGAGGAGAGAAATGGACAGAGGAAGTGTGGACCATCTGAAATAAGAGACTACAATGTTTGTGCCAATGGTTTGCAGACTATCCATGTGGAACATGAGATGCTGTGCATCTTGCTTGTATTTGGCTCCCTCTGGCTGTGAATGAGGCCAAGGACTGACTGATTGGTGGGGTAACGCAGAGGGGAGTTAAATGACTGGTAACCGGGAGCTCCAGATGGCCATGGCAGATGGAGCACAGGCACGCAGCAAAGCAGTGTCTAATTCTGCCCTTTGTCTCATTGATGTCTCTCCTCGGCCTTCTCTGAGGCAAAACGAACCTCATACTACCTGGGTAGTCTACAATCCAAAGGCATCATTGAATTCTACAATTTCAGATACCCCGCACCTTTTCTGTCTCATTCTCTCACCAGTTCTCCTACAACCATCCATTATCCAGCTTCTTTCCCATTCTCCATCCACTCCATTTTCCCATCACACACTCTCTCTCCTCACTGGGTCCCCTCCACCCCACTGTTCCCATCTGCCCACTCCTACTCTAATTGGATCCATGCTCCAACTTCCTTTCCTATTGGACACCATCATCTGCAGCCCTCTATTGCCTCCACTTCACCTCTAAGCATCCATCCCCATCCTTACACTTCTCTCTCCCCTCCACACCTGACCATCTGCCAATCATCCCTCTTCAGCTGGATCCACCAGCTCATGCTTCGCCTCAGTGCGCTGGTTACCTCCCATCCAATCTTATAGCTCAGACTAAAGGTCTCAACCAGAACAGTCGACTATTCAGAACCCTCCATGATTGTTGCCTGACCCACTGAGTTCTTTCACCAGTTTGTTTTTGCAGCAGATTCCAGCATCCACAACCTCCTGCATCTGAATATGATGCACCTTGCCAAAAGTTTGTTAAAAACTCAAACAAGCCACACTCTGGGCATCCTTGCCAGCAAAGTCAACAAAGTTGGTCAGGAGGTATTTGACTCAAGGACACACTATCTGTTCATATGACTAACAGTTGTCAACAGTACAAGTCTAACAAAGGTGCCCAGTGGCAGACAGGCCTGTTACGTTGAGTTAGACTTGTCATGGGAGGTCTTGTTCCATACTACTGAAAGGGAAAGGCAGAGCCAATTGTGTACAACTCCACAGAGGTAATTAAAATGTTAACCATCAGCCATTTGCTCTCCTGCCCCCACCCCGCTGCTTGTCCCAACCCCAGTCCTTCTCCTCCCCTCACTTCCCCTAGCTCTGGTCTCTCCCCAGCCTTTTCCTCATTATCCCTTCTCCTCCACCACTTCTCTCTCTCCATCCTGATGAGGAGGCAGGTGGCATTGCCCATTTCTCTTTAAACAGCTGCTGACCTGATGACGATAAATTTGTTTGAAACAAATAAAACATCAGCATTTGGAAATCCAAAACAAGAATCGGGAACTACTACTGCAAGTCAAGAGCTTCTCTACAACACCTGGAGTAATGAGTTGGTTTCGGTCTCCTTATTCAAGGACACAGCTCAGAAAAATATGCTTTACTTGGTTGATTATTGAAATGAAAAAAAAAAGGTGATCTTTATGGGGAAGCAATGAACACATTTGAGTTCAGAAGAATGAAAGGTAATGTTATTGAAACGTGGTATTGAGGGATTTTGACCATTTATTACATTGAGATATATTCCATCTTGAGGGAAAATCAGAGACAGGCATGTGGCCCACCATATCTGTGCCGATCAAGTTCCTATCTATATTGATCCCATTTACCAGCACTTAATTTAGAACATACTCTGCCCTGGCGATTAAAGTACTTGTTCAGATGCTTCTCAAATAAGAGTCACCGCCTCCATCGCCCACTTAGGCATATATTCCAGATCATAACCACCCTATGGGACAAAAAAATTCTTCCTTAGATTCCCTCTAAATATCTTATTCCTCTAGTCTTACGCATCACTAACATAGCAAAAAGTTTCCTACCCTATATATATCTCTAAGTTTTGTATACTCTTACCCTTAGCCTTCTCCAAAGTTATGAAAACACACTTACCCTATCCACTCTCTCAAGTGAAACCTTTCAACCCAGGCAACATCCTGGTGAACCTCTGCTGTTTCCTCGCCAGTGCAACCATGCCCTTCCTATTGAGCAACCACTGATGTTTTACAAAGTTACACCAAGACCTCTTACATTCTATGCCTAGACTATAGAAAGCAAGCATCCTCAATGCCTTCTTCACTACTCTATCCATGCTGCCAACTTCAGGCACCTCTGGACCAGCACACCAAGATCCCTTTGTTCCCCAAGGATCTCATGGCACATATCCTGACCTTACTTGACAATATGCAATGCTCCACACTTACCAGGATTAAGTACCACCTGCAATTGCTCTGCCTAACTTAAAGGTGATCAATATCATCCTATAAACTAATTCTATTTCTCCCAGTATCAACAATACCAGCAGCTTTCAAATCAATTGCAAACTTATGATTCAAAATCTGGAATAAAGGGAAATCATTTCAGAATAGTGCACCACCAGAAATGAGGAGGAATTTCTTTTCTCATCAGTCTGGGAATCTTTGGAATTCTCATCACCAGAGATGTGAAGGCTGAGACATCTGAATATATTCGTGGAGACTGGAGAGAAGGGTTAGATTGATCATGTAGTAGGTTAAAAATTTGGTACAATATTGTGGGCCGAAGAGCTTGTACTGTGCCGGAATGTTCTATGTACTCCACCCATTTTTGTTGCTCAACCAATACAAAACTGTACCTTCCTGAGCAATCCAGTGCAGAGCCTTGAAACACAACAACCTAACACAGAGAAATAACTTTTAGGCTCATCTTTAACGTTCACAAACCTCTGCAAATTCTTTCACTCAAGTTCAGGCTATACAAAGTTCAGTTTACTCATGGGTGACAGAAGATGCTGAAGACCTTTTTGTTTGGGGCAAGGGGAGAGAGCAAAAATTTAAAATCCTTGACCTCAGTATCAAACTCTTTATGCTTTTAAACAACCTCTTCTCTTCAATGTCTCTCTGACTTCTATCTGGTCCAAAACCCTTCACCTCTCTGATTTTGGCCTCTTCACCTAACCAGATGGCAAAGTCTTCAGCTGTCCGTGTCTTTTTCGAAAATGCCTTCATCTCCATACGTCATGCTCCTTCTTCAACCCAAATTCAGACTATGACTGTCCATTACTTTCAACTTTTTGCCTTGCTGATATTCATTCCCCTTCATATCTGTGTTAGGTATCTTTCAGGTTTCTCTGCTTCAACATTAGGGTCAATAATCTCCAGTGGCTTTAACAGGCTGATCTCTAGCACTCTACAAATTCCACAGAGACTCCAGCAACCTGAGGACAGCTTCAGGAAAGTCTGTTGTAAGCCTATGACCTCTGCCCTCAGGGTCACCGATTATCACCTGGGTCATGAGACAGATGCATTTCCTAGGCTTACTAGGCTTACCTGTAGCCCCCTATTTTACTAAGCTCCATGTACCTATCTAAAAGCCTCTTAAAAGACACTATTGTATCTGCCTCCACCACCGTTGCCGGCAGCCCATCCCACGCACTCACCACTCTCGGCGTAAAAAACTTACCCCTGACATCTCCTCTGTACCTACTCCCCAGCACCTTAAACCTGTGTCCTCTTGTGACAACCATTTTAGCCCTGGGAAAAAGCCTCTGACTATCCACATGATCAATGTCTCTCATCATCTTATACAAACGTTTGTACATCTCTATCAGGTCACCTCTCATTCTCCTTTGCTCCAAGGAAAAAAGGCCGAGTTCACACAACCTATTCTCTTAAGGCATGCTCCCCTATCCAGGCAACATCCTTGAAAGTCTCCTCTGCATCCTCTATATGCTTCCACATCCTTCCTGCAGTGAAGCGACCAGAACTGAGCACAGTACTTCAAGTGGGGTCTGACCAGGGTCCTATATAGCTGCAACATTACCTCTCAGCTCCTAAATTCAATTCCACAATTGACAAAGGCCAATGCACGGCACGCCTTTGTAACCACAGAATCAACCTGCGCAGCTGCTTTGAGCGTCCTATGGACTCGGACATCAAGATCCCTCTGATCCTCCACAATGCCAAGAGTCTTACCGTTAATACTATATTAAGGAAGGAACTTACTGACTCTTATCAAAATAAAGGAAATTAGATCAAAATTCTATTCCTAAAACAAGGCTTCAAACAGAACAGCAAAATTCAGTTCTGAGCATACTCCTTTTGCAAAAATGTTCAGTGATCCAAATAATTTGCTGAAACAATAAACAGACGTCTGATGATTCCACCCACCTGATCAATCACATAACTGACGACGAGGTAGAATTACAATGCAGCATGTGATGGGGACTGCCAGTCCAAATTCCTAATTAAAATCCCGGCCTGTCTCCTTATAATATAAGATAAACAAGTGGGAGGTGTGCTATGGTTCAAAACTCTGCAGGGGTAAGCTACAAGCTACAATCAGCTTGCGTTGAGAGGCCGTGCTTCCAACGCTGTAACTGTCTCTGTTGCTGCAAGGTGGTCAGAGAACGGAAAAATGATCTCTTAGGCAGCCACTCATCTAACATCACAATAGCTTTAAATAAATTAATTAAGAGCCCAGGCACTGCAGATTTAATATCAGGGACACGTCTTCTCTTACAGAAGATAACTGATCTATAACTATTTGTGCCTTTCAGTCAAGGATTGCAAAGCTGTTTTCACGTATCACAACTGACTGCCAGTCACAGTTTTGTGAAGCCATAAAAGTAGATGTCAAAGTTTTGAAACGTTCATTCGGCATTTCTCCACTTACAGCACATTAGTGTAGACCATCAACTCAAACTTCTTCCCAGAATCGTTCTACCATTATGCCTCCAAACTGACCATCCCTGATTCACCAGATATCATGGACCATTCTCCTTGATTATTTCCTACGCTCATTGGGATACCCTGGTGTTATTACATTCTCACAGCATATCCGAGGAAAATATCGGATGAAGCACCCTTTAAGGTGTGTGCAAGACAGTTGGAGGACTGAGTGATATAACCCAGTCACTACATACAGAGGGTGGGGACTATCCATAGTAGCATCGTACGCAGTACTGGCGATGCAGCTGAGCCAAGGACTAATGAGGGTGAGCTTGTTGGTTGATTTACTCCAGCTTTGGTACATCCTGGTATCAGATTTTAATTGTATGACGTGCGTTCAAGATAGTGCCAGCGAACTACGCTATCAATGATGACGTCCTGAAAACAGTCCACAAAACTACTTCTTTCAAATAGGATTCTACTGCAATTAGAACCTGTGATTTACATTTTGATGGTGTGTTTTTGGGTCGATTGAGCAATTTGGCTCAGAGGAAATTCAGTGAGTTTGACAGCAGAGCGAGGGGCCTGGTGGCCTGGACGTGGGGAAAGATCCCATGATCAACTCCAACTCTCCGATTAAGGCATCCAGCAAGTTGAAGTTGACGAAATCGAGAGCAGAGTGCGGGTATGTTCTCCCACTATTCATCATCCCAAATGCAACACCTCACACTTGTCTGCATTAAATTCCTTCTGCCATTTGCCAGCACATTTTTCCAGCTGGTCCAGATCCCGCTGCAAGCTTTGATAGCTTTCCTCACAGTCCACTTTGCCCCCAATCTTGGTGACATCCGCAAATCTGATCCAGTTTACCACATTATTATCCAGATCATTGTAGATGATAAACAACGACAGACCCAGCACTAGCCACTAGCCTCCAGTCACAAAGGCAACCATCTACTACTTCTCCCTGGCTTCTCCTGCTAAGCCAATGTGAATCCAATTTACTTCCTCATCCTGAATGCCAAGCAACTGAACCTTCTTGATCATGTCCATGTAGACAATATCCACTGCCTTTCCTTAATCAACTTTTCTGATTTCTAAGATTAGTTAGAGACAATCTACCACACAGAAAGCTATGTTGACTATTCCTGATCAGATCCTGTTTATTTAAATGCTTATATATCCTGTCCTTAGAATACCTAACAATAATTTACCCAGTACTGACATCAGGCTCACTAGCCTATAATTCCCTGGCTTATTCTTGGAGCTTTTTTTTTTGTAGAACAGAACTACATTAGCTCTTCTCTAATCCCATGACACCTTACTACAAAGTCCAAGGCGACACGATATCATGCTCCGGGGATATAACTATGATAATTTATCTCAAGTCAGCAAGCACCTCCTCTTCTGTAAGCTGGCTATGGTCCACGACCCCACTACAGTTTTGTGTTAGTTCTATGGATTCTGTGTCCATCTCCTGAATAAAATCAGAGGCAAAAAAATCTATTCAAGATTTCCCTCATCTCTTTCAGCTCCATGCATAGATGACTACTAATTTTTAAGTGGACCAATTTTGTCCTTTGCTATTCTTTTGCTCTAACTGTATCTGTAGAAGCCCTTAAGATTCCCCTTCCCCTTGTCTGCTACAGCAACCTCATTTCTTTGTTTAGCCCTCCTGATTTTCCTCTTAGTGCTCTCTTGCATTTCATATGCTCAAGTATAACATTTGTTCCTTGCTGTCCATACCTGCTAGGTAACTTCTTCTTAAAAAAAGCCACAATAACCCTCAAAAACCAAGGTTCCCTAAACCTGTTAGCCTTGCCTTTTTCCCCTTAACAGGAACATACAAATTCTGCACTCTTGATATTTCACGTTTCATTTACCAAATTTCCCCTTTTCTGAAAACAACCTATCCCAGTCCACAACTTGTAGATCCCTTCTAATGCCCTCAAAATTGGCCTTTCCCCAAATTAAAATCTCAACCTGAGGATTAGTTCTGTCCTTCTCTATAATTATCTTGAAAATAATGGAATTATGATCACCAGATCCAAGGTGTTCCTCTAAAGATTTATTTTATCACAGTGAAATGTGTCATTTGCATTAACAACCTAGACACCCAAGGATATGCTAGGGAAGCCTGCAAGTGGTGCCACACATTCCTTCACCAACATAGCATGGCCACCAGGTTCAAAGCAACAATATAACAATCAGCAACAACAGCAAAATAAGCCTCTTCCTCACCCTCCCACACACACATGCCTTCAACCCCTCAGGGCAGGGTGCCTCCAGGCCTTGGCCCCTGATTCTCAAACTCCCAGACATCAGGACTCCAAATTCTAGTCTCTGATCTGGACTGTAGGCCATAGGTGTCAAACTCAAGGCCCGCGGGCCATATCCGGCCCGGCGTACAATTATATCCGGCCTGCGAGATCATTTTAGATAGATCTATTATTTTAATTATTAATGGCCTGGCGATATGAAGCCTATGATTGTATGTTAATACCAATCATAAAAATAATGCTTGCTCAGCAGTCTTCTTCATAAGAAACGGAAGTTGTGAAGTGAAACACTTTGTAGTTATAGCAGAGACTGAGACACACGAGAACAGGCTGAAAAAACGGAGGCAATGAAAGCTGCGTTCGCACGCGCCCGACTGATCTGGCCCGCATTAAGCTGCATTTTGCCCAATCCGGCCCGATACCTAAAATGAGTTTGACACCCCTGCTGTAGACTCTACTTTTGCACCTCTACTTCCAGACTCACCAACTTCAGTCTTTGATCTTTCCGTCTTTCTACCCTGGGACTCACTCAGCTCTGGACTTCCACCTTCAGTTTTGCCCTCTGGATTTTGCTGACTTCTGGGCATTGATCCCTGGACTTGCTATTCACAGGTTTGACCTTTGGTCTATCACACACTTCTATCACCTGTCTTGTCTCGTTCCTTGACAGGAGACCTAGTATTGTCCGCTCTCTATTTGGGGCTTTTAAATATTAAGGAAATTTCTGGCTCAGTGCGAAAGGCCAAATGTCACATTCTTTGTAACCATTACACTGTTTTCTGCATTATTTTTCTTTTTATTACTTTCAGTATTTAAAAACGGAATGACCTGTCTGGAAGGCTTTTCACAGTACCTCTCAGTACACGTGACAATAAAAACCAAGTCCAATTCCAGATGAGAAATCCCACAACACTGGGCTATGACACCAAAAACATATTGGCAACTTGTTCCCAACCGCCTAACTGGTTACTTATCTCTTTAATGTTTTGGCGACCGAACTTCAAATAATTGCTTTCGATCACTGTAAAGAAAAGAGGAAAATTTTTATTAAGTTTCCTCTTTGATATATGGCATCATTTTCCCTGTACAACTGCAACTAAATTCCTGTTTTAATGCAAGGAGGAAAAGAAAATCCCACACTAAACAACAGAGCTAATTAAAACTGGAATATATCCACTACCTGCTGACAGAAACAAAGAATGAGCTTATACTTACAGTTCATAATTCTGGTCCTCGGTCTCATACTGTACAGAGAGTTCTTCCAATGTGGCATCAATATCCAGCTGATTAGTCTCCAACTGCTTCAGCAACGTCTCTCTCTGAAGGAAGAAAAAACCTAGTCAATGTCCAGGAAACGAGACATTCGCTCATCCACATACTGCAACCACCACAAATCATCAGTGTAGACTTAAGCAAGATGAAAGCATTAATAGATGCAATCTTTCTCAATTCTGATGAAAGATCTCAGATCTGAAACATTAACTGTTTCTCTTTCCACAGATTTGGCTGGAGCCACTGAGTTTTTCAAGCATTTTGTTTTTATTTTAGAACTTCTTTCTTCGCACCTTCTGACAGACTGGTAATATGTCACCATTCCCAACTTTTCCCTCCTCTTCTACAAAGTCCCCATCATCTGCAGACTTTTCCCTCCCCACATCCTCAGTTCAGTGAACACAATTTCCACTGCTGTAAACCAATCCCCTCTCCACTGGACTTAAGATTCCCTTAATGCTCAAATCCATCAGTCTTGAATGTAATTACCAGCTGCACACCTGCGTTTCTCTGGGTCAGAGATATCCATAGGTACGCAACCTTTTGAGTGAAGAAACCTCTCATATCATCCCCCTATCCTTCAACCATGCCCTAATAAAGATCTTCCAGCTAGGAGAAATAGCATTTTAAGGCCAGCACAGATGCACAGCTCAGTTTCAGAGTTCCAGATCCGATCCAGATCTCAGATGCTGTGTGTGCTGAGTTCTCACATTCTCCCTGTGACAGCAAAGGCTTCCTCCCACTGAAAAACTTCCCCTAGCGTGTAAAGAGTGGTAGAACCTGGGTGGAGTTGGTGAGAATTGTGAAGAATAAAAAAGGCATTAAAACAAGATTAGTGTAAAAGTGTAGGCATGGACTCGGGGGTCAAAAGGCCTGATTCTGTGCTGTATTGCTCTATGACTCGACAAAAAACAGATAAGTGGATTGCTTCGTCTTGGATTACAATATGCCTCCTGAGAACTGTTGAGAGCTGGACCCCCAGGCAAGTGCAGGGAATTCCACCACACTCCTGCCGTGCCTTGCAGATAGCGAAAAATCTTTGGGACCAGGAATCAAGTCACTCACCACAGGACACCACGTGCTCATAACATTTTCTTAACAAATAGTGACACCTGGAAATTAATAGTTGGAGTGAGGAGTGTTGCTGAACCTCAACAAAAAGCAACTGGATCTTTTCTTGATGAAAATGGACACTGTTCAGTCACTGCAGCTCAAATATTATTTCCCATTTATGGGTGTCAAACCTGGCTTCATGTGAGTATGATCCCCTTCAGTTCCTCAAGCATTCTTCCTTCTAAATGCCTTCAGATAATGATTTGTCATTCAACGCAAAGGACACCTCCATGAAGTGTGTCAATGTGTACGTTACACAGGGACATGGTTCAATAGGATATTATTATTTGCTGGAAGTAACTTAGAAAATGTGTAGGGTTGAGGTGTTCTCAGATCTTGGCAATCCATTTGCAAACATTTTGTCACCATACAAGGAGACATCATCAGTGCACTGTTTATTTGTGGTGTGTCCACTGAACACCTGGCTTTTATATACTTATCAATCAGCTGATTTTAGCTGGCTGGTGATGTCGTGACATCAACACTAGACATCAAGGTGAGGTTATTCACAGTTGTAAGAAAAAGTTTGCCATCCTTTGCAATGACATGGTTCTCTGCATTAATTACTCATAAAATGCAGTCTGATCTTAATCTAAGTCACAATAATAAACAAGTACAATCTGCCTAAAATAATAATACAAACATTCATACTTCTTCTCATCAATACTGAGTACACTATTTAAACAATCACAGTTTAGATTCAAAGAAGTATGGAACCTCTGGGGTAATGCCTTCTTACAAAAACTATTCAGGTTTTCCCATCAATGAGATGAGATTGGAGGTGTGGTTTGTAAAGGTGCCCTGCCTTATATAAAAAAGACAAAGTCAGGTTACTGACAGAGCCTGCTGTTCTCAAGAAAGATCTGTTTATGTACACCATGCCTTGATCAAAACAACTTTCAGAGGATCTCAGAAGAATTGTTGAGATGCATGAAGCTGGAAAAGGCTACAAGAACATTTTTAAAGATTTGAGTGTTCATCAGTCCACTGTTAAGAGAAATTGTCTACAAATGGAGGAAACTCAGTACTGTTGTTACTCTCTCTCCCGAGGAGTGGGCATCCTGCAAAGATCACACCAAGAGCACAACGTGCAATGCTGAAGGTGGTGAAAAAGAACTCAAGGTTAACAGCAAAAGACCTGCAGAGATCTCTAGAACTTGCTAAAATCTCTGTTCATGTGTTCACTATAAGAAAAACACTGAACAAGAATGGTGTTCCTGGAAGGACACCACGGAGGAAACTGCTGCTCTCCAATTGCTGCACACCTTAAGTTTGCAAAAGACGACAGTTGTTAGGACAGTTAGGACAATGTTCTGTGGACAGATGAGACAAAAGTTGAACTTATTGGCAGAAATGCACATTGCTATGTTTGGAGGAAAAAGGGCACTGCACACCAACACCAAAACCTCATCCCAACTGTGAAGCATGATGGAAGGAGCATCATAGTTTGAGACTGCTTTGCTGCCTCAGGGCCTGGATAACTTGCAATTGCTGAGGGAACAATGAATTCAAAATTTTATCAAGACATTTTACAGGCGAATGTCGGGTTAGCAGTCTGTCACCTTAAGTTTAGTAGAAGTTGGATAATGCAACAAGACAATGATCTGAAACACGAGAGTAAATCAACAACAGAATGGTTTAAAAAGAAGAAAATTCGTGCTCTGGAATGACCAAGTCAGAGTCCAGACCATAACCCAATTGAGATGCTGTGGCATGAACTAAAGAGGGCTGTTTATGCAAGGCATCCCAGAGATATTGAAATGGAACAGTTGTCTATGTTGTCTAACAGTTGTTCCCGGAGAAGGAAGGATTCAAAGGGGGGAAAGGGGCCACAGTGGTTGACAAAGGAAGTCAGAGATTGCATAGCATTAAAAAAAAAGTACAACAGAGTGGGAAGACAGATGATTGGGAAATTTTTAAGGAACAACAGAACTTAACTAAAAAGGCAAAACGGGGAGAAAAAAATTAGGTATGAACGCAAGCTAGCCAGGAATATAAAGGAGGATAGCAAAAGCTTTTTTAGGTATGTGAAGAGAAAGAAGATAGATAAGAACAATGTTGGGCCCTTGAAGAATGAATTGGGTGAAATTGTTATGGGAAACAGAGAAATGGCAGAAGAATTTAATAAGTATTTTAGATCTGTCTTCACTAGGGAAGACACAAGCAATCTCCCAGATGTATGGATGGACCAAGGACATAGGGTAACAGAGGAAATGAAACAGATTGACATTAGGAAGGAAACAGTAATGAGTAGACTGATGGGACTGAAGGCTAACAAATCCCCAGGTCCAGATGGTCTGCATCCTAGGGTACTAAAAGAGGTGGCTCTGGAAATTGTGGATGCATTGATAATCATTTTCCAATGTTCCTTAGATTCAGGATCAGTTCCTGAGGATTGGAGAATGGCTAATGTGATCCCACTTTTTAAGAAAGGAGGGAGGGAGAAAACAGAGAACTATTGACCTGTCAGCCTAACATCAGTAGTGGGGAAGATGCTAGAGTCCATTATAAAGATGAAATAGTGGCATATCTAGATAGCAGTGATAGGATTGGGCCGAGCCAGCATGGATTTACCAAGGGCAAATCATGCTTGACTAATCTATTGGAGTTTTTCGAGGATGTAACCAGGAAGTTAGACGGGGGAGATCCAGTGGATGTAGTGTACCTCGATTTTCAGAAGGCATTTGATAAGGTCCCACATAGGAGATTGGTGGGTAAAATCAGAGCTCATGGCATTGGGGGGAAGATATTGACATGGACAGAAAACTGGTTGGCAGATAGAAAGCAAAGGGTGGCGGTGAATGGGTGTTTCTCGAAATGGCAGGTGGTGACTAGTGGGGTGCCACAGGGCTCGGTATTGGGACCACAGCTGTTTACGATTTACATCAATGATTTAGATGAAGGCATTGAGAATAACATCAGCAAGTTTGCTGATGACACTAAGCTGGGTGGCAGTGTGACATGTGATGAGGATGTTAGGAGAATTCAGGGTGACTTGGATAGGCTGGGTGAGTGGGCAGATACTTGGCAGATGATGTTTAATGTGAATAAGTGTGAGGTTATCCACTTTGGGAGTAAGAACAGGAAGGCAGATTATTATCTGAAAGATGTAGAGTTAGGTAAGGGCGAAATACAAAGAGATCCAGGAGTCCTTGTTCATCAGTCACTGAAGGTGAATGAGCAAGTGCAGCAGGCAATGAAGAAGGCTAATGGAATGTTGGCCTTTATTACAAAGGGAATTGAGTACAAGAGCAAGGAAATTCTTTTGCATTTGTACAGGGCCCTGGTGAGACCACACCTGGAGTATTGTGTACAGTTTTGGTCTCCAGGGTTAAGGAAGGACATCCTGGCTGTAGAGGAAGTGCAGCGTAGATTCACAAGGTTAATTCCTGGGATGTCCGGACTGTCTTACGCAGAGAAGTTAGAGAGACTGGGCTTGTACACGCTGGAATTAAGGAGATTGAGAGGGGATCTGATTGCAACATGTAAGATTATTAAGGGATTGGACAAGATAGAAGCAGGAAATATGTTCCAGATGCTGGGAGAGTCCAGTACCAGAGGGCATGGTTTGAGAATAAGGGGTAGGTAATTTAGGACAGAGTTAAGGAAAAACTTCTCCCAGAGAGTTGTGGGGGTCTGGAATGCACTGCCTCGGAAGGTAGTGGAGGCCAATTCTCTGGATGCTTTCAAGAAGGAGCTAGATAGGTATCTTATGGATAGGGGAATCAAGGGATATGGGGACAAGGCAAGAACCAGGTATTGATAGTCGATGATCAGCCATGATCTCAGAATGGCGGTGCAGGCTCGAAGGGCCAAATGGTCTACTTCTGCACCTATTGTCTACGGAGGAATGGTCTAAAATTCTTCTTCGTCATTGTACAAGTCTGATCAGCAGCTATAGGAAATGTTTGGTAGAGGTTATTGCTGCTTAAGGTGGTTCTACCAGTTATTAAATACAAGGGTTCATATACTTTTTCCAGCCTGGATTGCGAATGATTAAACTACATGTTCAATAAAGACATGAAAATTACTATTGTTAGTCTATTATTATGACTTTGATGAAGATCAGACCATATTTCATAATACAGAAAACCACACAATTGCAAAGGGTTCACAAGCATATTCTTGCAAATATATATAAAGAGGAAAAAACAGAAGGCAATAAGAATCCATATTGCATGCATCTTCATTCATTGACAAAACAGCCCTTAACATTGTAAAGGTTTTTTTTCCTGCAGTTTTTGGGCTTACTAAGGCACAGAACAGAAAGGAAGAGCTGTTATTAGCCATGTATAATTATTATTGTCCAAAGTACAAAGGTCTGTAGCAGTGTTTATCAGAACTGAAGAACATTATACACAATACAAATGACATATGGTACTAAAATTAAAATGGACTCTGTGCTTTTATTGATAGCCTTAGACTAAAAGTCAAACCTTTTATTAACTCTTGCACACCTGACCCACATGATATTTACAGAGACAAAGAATGGGAAAAGGGTATCAGCCAAGCTGGAAGTGGTGTCTGTCGCTCAGTTCTGATGCTCTAAGATAGGTCTGCCTCATGAATGAGCTAACAGCATGTGGTCAATTCTTCAAAAGATCTGCCATCAAAATCAGTTTCAAAAATCAAGTTCCACTACGTGGTACAACTGGACTCACTTCAGTTTTTAAACCAACTGTTGCCTGTTACATATTTTGAAGACGACCATGCTCAGATTATAGACTGTCTTGGGAAACTTGAAGGGATGGTGTCAAATGCAGAAAAGCTTTGAGATGAGGTTATCCAGTTCCATTTTTTTGAAATCTCCTCCAGTCTTCAACTGGGCTACACACAAAAAAACTCAGTAGGTCGGTCAGCATCTGGGGGGGGGGGGGGGGGAATAACCTGTTTATTTATTCTCCGCCACAGATGCTGCCTGACCTGCTCAGATCCTCCAGCATTTTGAGTGTGTTGCTCAAAATTTCTAGAGCCTCTTATGTTTATGATCTCTAACTTAGCTGCTTATATGACATCCTAATTGAGAAGCTCGGCTACAGTACTGAAGGCAAATGTCCCCCACCAGAACCATTACTTTGTCAATGACTTTCCTTCTACTGCACGGTTAGAAGTGGGGATGTTTGCTGATGATTGCACAATGTTCAATCCTATTCACAATTCTTCAGTAAATCAAGCAATTCATGCCTGCACGCAGCAAAACCATGTCATGGGCCGATGTGGCAATCAATAACCACCTCCAGCTGCAGAAAATCTAACCATCTACAGTACGTCAGACCAGTTGCTCTGTGTGTCTCATCCCTCAGCCCCTGACATTCTAGAAAACAGTCCAAGTTTGACCAGCTTCTCCTTACAGCTAACATACTCCAATCTACACAACATCCAAATCAATCTCTGCTGCATCCTCTCCAAAGTCTCCACATCCTTCCTGTAGTGTGGTGATCAGGACTGCACACCATATTCCAAATATGGCTGAACCAGCTGCAATATGATCTGCCAACTTTTACAATTAAAACTCTATGGCTTTATCAATGAAGGCAAGCATGCTAAAAGCCTCCTTTACCACCCTCACACACTGTATTTGCTATTTTCAGGGTTCCATAGACATAGATCCAAAGATCCTCATTCGTCTAAACTCCAGCAAGTAAAGCCCAGAGCCATCAAACACTCCTCATACATTAATCCTTTTATTCCCAAAATCATTCTCGTGAACCTCCTCTGGACTCTCTCCAATGCCAGCACATCTTTTCTGAGATAAAGGACCCAAAACTGCACACAATACTCCGAGTGAGGTCTAACCAATGGTTTATCAAGACTCAGCATCACACCCTTGCTTTCATACTCTAGACCTCTTAAAATGGGTGCTAACATTGCATTTGGCTTCCTCACCACTGTCTCACCCTAGGGAAGTCTGCAAGAGGACTCCCGAGTCCCTTTGCACCTCTGATTTTTTAATTTTCTCCCCATTTAGAAAAATAGTCTATGCCCTTATTCCTTCTACCAAAATGCACGGCTATACACCTCTCTACATTATACTCCATTTGCCACTTCTTTGCCTGTTCTCCATGTCTCCATCCTTCTGCAGACTCCCTGCTTCCTCAACACTACCTGACCCACCACCTACCTTCATATCGTCTACAAATTTGGCCATGAAGTCATCAATTCCTCCATTGAAATCGTTGTCATTTAATGTGAAAAGAAGCAGTGCCAATATCAACTCCTGCAAAACACCAGTAGTCACCACACTTTGCATCCTGCCAATCAGCTGATTTTCTATCCATGCTAATATCTTTTCTGTAATGCCATGGGCTCTAATCCTGTTAAGCAACCTTATGTGCCCCACTTGCTTCTTTTAAACTCTCTCTCCCACTACGCAATCCAACATCTCCTGGAGAACTATGGCACATAGAATGTCCCAACTACCCCTGCATACTTCCTTTAAACTCTTTCTCACTACGGAATCCAACATCTCCTCAGGAATTGTGGTGTATCAAATGTCCCTCCTTAATATGAGACTGCAGTTACTAGATTAGGCTACTCCAGCAGCAACTCCCAATCATGTGACCCTTACCACCAGGAGGAAAAGGGGCAGCCCAAGCAAGGACATGTCTCAATCACCATAGAATTCTGCTTCCAGCACACTGCTCCCCTTTCATGCCTTCTCCTTCATCCCTCCTGAACTACTCAGTTCTTTATACACCCAACACACAAAATGCTGGTGGAATGCAGCAGGTCAGGCAGCATCTATGGGAAGAAGTACAGTCGACATTTCAGGCCAAGACCCTTCATTAGGACTGGGAGGGACTCACTCTATTACCGTACTCTTTTCCCTCTCTTACACCCACACCAGCACGCACCCCCATCACCATACTTTCCCTTGCTCCACCCACCCAAAATGCCCATCACCCACACTCTTCTGCCTCTGGTTCTCCTCTCCTAAATTATTCCCACTTGCTTTCCCCACCTTCCTCACTTGATTCCATGCACCACCTTCCTTTCCTATTAGAATCAAATAGCTGCAGCTGTTCGTAACCTTTCAGCTTCTGCTGTTTTCACTTGCCCTCCCTCCATCTGCCTATCACCCCTCCTCACCTGAATCCACCTATCATTTGCTAGCTCTTGCTCCACTTCTTTACACCATCTCCCCTCAAGCTTTCAGTCCAGATGAAGGGTCTCGACCTGAAACGTCGACTGTGCCTTTCCCTCCATGGCTGCTTCTTGACCTGCTGACTTCCTCCAGCATCTCGTGCATTGCCCCTGCAAGGTCCCACCATCCAGACTTCATCCTGAAACTCCAACAGTGTGGGAGAACTATCAATGAAAGGGACAGGGGTGGTTCAAGAGGAGATTAATCACCAAGGACAATTAGATATGGGCAATAAACACTAGCTTGCTAGTGCCACCTTAAACAAATTTTCATTTATTTTAAATTTAGAGATAGAGCTAATTTCAGCAGCACACATGCAAGCTGTTGTTGTTGCTTGACTTGGGCTCTTCTGGCCCAATTGCCCGAAAAAAATCAGATACTTCCTTGAACTCCACCCCCTACCCGTAGTGCTGTGAAATAGCAATCTTTTATCTTCCCTCCCAGTCCTAATGCAGGATATCAATCTGACATATTGACATCTCTTGCCTCAAAAAGATGCTGTCTGACCTGCTGAGTTTCTACATTAGAACATTACAGTACATGTGCCCTTTTAACCTACTCTAAGATCAATCTAATCCTTCTCTCCTGCAAGGCTCTCTATTTTTCTATCACTCATGTCTCTTAAATGTCCTCAAGTTCTTCCAACTTTCTCTCTTTTTTAAATTATTTTGCCTGTTTTGTTATCTAAGTTCTTGCCCACTAAATGATCACCCATTCACCAGGCAATCTTGTCTACAATTTATCCCTATGGTACACCCTATTGGGATGATTCCTCTCCATCTTCCTTACAGCTTAACAACCTGCTTCCCAACTCAAACCTCAGATGAGGTTGAAGGGTCTTCAATCCCAAACATTAGTTGTTTCTTCTCTTCCCACAGATGTGACCTTACCTGTTGAGTATTTCAATACTGTTTGTTTTAATTCAGATTTAAAACATCTGCAGACTGCTAATTTCAGCAGCACACATGCAAGCTGTTGTTGCTGTTTGACTTGCGGATTTATTGAAACTCAGAACACCAAAATGGATGTGGCCAACGACAGAATCCTGGACATAACTGTTTATTGGAGCCCATTCAGCAAAGATAGTTTACAGGCCTTAGAAGTTTCTAAACATTTAATTGACTGATGATCAAACCGATCAAACACAGTATTATCTTTTGATATCACGTTCATTTTAATACTGAAGTTCTGCCACTTTACAAAAAGGTATATCAAATTTAATAACTTGCAGTAAAAATAAATCTCTTCCTCCTTTCTCATCTCTCTTCTTGGGGCAACCTATTGCTGATCAGCAAGGGTGAACTCTGTTCTGCCACATTTTCTACCTATTTTCCATCAACTGAGAAGCATGGTTGGAGGGTAAAGAGCCAAAATATTTCAAAGGCTGGGATTTTCATGCTTTTTAACAATTTTTTTAAATAATTAAGAAATATGTACAATATAGGTGCTGTCACAGTACAGAGAGAATTAAACTGCAATTGTAATAGAAAATTCAAATCTTGATCCAAGCAACTCACCTGCAATTGAAGAAATGGAATATTGAAAAACTTGTGCAAGTACTTCAACCCAAAACCATTCTTCATTGAAGATTCTGCATATCGAATATATGATGACCTGGGTAACCTAATGAGGAAAGGAAAAGCAACATTAGTTGGAGGAAATAAAGACTGATCAGATTGGTGAATGGGATCCTCAGTGACACCACAGCTAATACTATCAGTTACAGAAAGTACACAAAATGAGAATGAGAGTTAGTCCAACTCACCCACACCATTGTTGCTGCTCTACATGAGCTTGAATTTGAGCGTGAGCTCAAATTATTTGCCAATATATCTCATTTCCTTCTCCCTCAGATTATTATCCATTTTTCCTGCATCCCTTCATGCTACTTGTCTTAACTACCTACATTCAATAAACAAGTTATATAGTGCTACCACACTCCAGGTAAAAAGCTTTCCCCTCAATTTCCTTTAAACAACAGTGACTACAAGTCAAAAAATACTTCCTTAGCTGCAGGGAGCTTCGGGGCATCCTGCGATTCTGGAACATGGTTTCAAAATGCAAGTCTTTCTTTCCATCAGATTTGCCCCATCAAAAAGGCACTCTTTTTTTTTGCACCAGTTGCTTAAAGGCTAAGCTTTGACCAAGAAGCCAAGAAAACTGCTGCTCTTCACCAACAGCATCCCAACACAGTTCCCTAATTAAATGCTGCACTGTGACAGCACCTCTGATCAGCAATTAACATTCATCAATGTCAACCTAATAACAGGTTCGAATTATGGTGGAACTTCAGGCTGTGACCCTCTTAGAAGGATCCAAGCAGTAACAACTGCCTTCAAACAAGAACAAACAGAGAATTCATCTACTAATTACCTGCCACAATTGAAGCTTTGATTTAAACAATCCTTATGGGAGAACTGCACATCCCCATTGGTGAAGTGATGCTCTTTATTATCACCCTAACTGAAAACACTCTATAGAGTCACTAGACTGAAGCGCATGACGGAATGAACCCACTCCAAATGCACAGTTGGACACAGCGGCAAAATGTTGAAGGCAGCAAAGCTAAGCTCCAGTGGCAAGAGGTATCTCACAATGTGCTAATACTTCTTTGATAGTTCTCGTCTCAAATGAACATGCAGTCAAGGGAAAAGGAAGGACAGCAGGATTTGGGGAGAAAACAAAAACACCAGCAATTCCCCACTAAGTGGAGAGAACGCTACCAGATATTCTCTCTGCCAGCTATCTCCATGAACCGGGGGCAAGTTTAGCACTTTCTTAACGACGACGTTCGCTGGCCAAACACAGCCAGCAGGATAACTCAGGTTAAAAAAGAAAATGCAACAGCAACTGAGATGCTGTGTATATGATAACAGGTTACTGTGGGATTAATCTAACACTTCAACTGTTTCCAAAAATAGATTGTAACAAGAGTACTTCTGGGAAATTAAGCTGTTCACAATAGAAATACACAGAAGTAACATTACACTGCTCTCTCACCAGTATAACAGATCACCACATCTGCACAACAGACTAAGATGCCTATTCTGTGATGCAGTTTCTCAGTCTAGAAAAGCAGTGCAAATATTTTCTTTGTCCAGTAAAAGCCCACAGACAAGAGACAAACAGGACTGACAAGTCTGAGCCTGGTGGTTGCCAGGAGCAGAGAAAGGCAGTGTAACTATGTACTGAGCAGTGGGCAGGCAGCTCAACATTCCCACAGACTAGCCTAACAATTGCAACTTCCCATTCTTCAGAAGTTAATTCTGCTTTTTTAAACCTGGCTCAAGGTTTTTGAATTGGAGCACAGAAAACCACAGGGGCCGCAGTGTGTGAAATTTCTGGGCAAAGCTCCCCACCTGACATCAACTGTTTTGGTGCATCAACTCTTAGTACACTGGCATAAACACGGGGAGAAAAAAATAGTGTGTTCTGATCTACCTCGAACAATATTACTTGTAACATTCTACAAACACCAGCTGAACAACCATGTGTTTAACAGGTTATGATTGGAAAAGGAGGGACAATGTCCAGTGTCAGGAGTCAGCTCTAATGATTTCTGTCTGCAGTTTCGTTCACAACCTCAGGACATCCAAAATGCTTTGCAGCTAAAGCACAGCTATTTTAAGTGTAGTCACCGCTGAGCTGTGGGAAGCATGGCATACAGCAAGCTCCCATAAACAACAATATGATAATGACCAAGTACTTGCCCAGAATTTCTACCAGGAAGCTGGAAATTCCACATGGAACTGTGGCTTGAAGCTCCAAAGCTGTGTACAAGTTCCTGACTCCATAGAAGTGAGCACAAACATAGAAGTCCTAAACTTACACACAGCTGAGTGCAGAGGATTTCGCAACTGTACTCCAAAGTTGGGATGAGAACTTCCGTGGATATGCCAGTGCTTATGCTGGGCAATCTGACGAACACAGGAACAGTCAGCCCAGTCTTTGAATAAAGAGGTACAACTGCAAGGGAGAAGGGCAAGGAAAATGTAAACGGCTCATTTTTAATTGAGTTAATTTAAATGTATTAATAAATTTGAAATGAGTTCTAGTCCTTTCAGTGTTCTGATTTGGGTGCTTTTGAAAAAATTTTACATCATATTTGAATACAAAACATTAGGCACAATCACAAACATTCAAGGATTTGACAGTCCTGTTTTAGTGTGGCCATTTTGCTCATGGCCTCTCCCATCAACTCCCTTGTGAAAGTTCGAAGGGGAAATCCCACAATGATAACAATGGTTTAAACAGGAACTAGCTAAGTGAACATTGCAGGCCTTTGGCTGGGGTGGATAAAGGCTGGGTCCAACAGCAAGGAGAATTTCTTTGTTGCCACTGAAACATACTATTCTATTTCAACTGAACTCCCCAGAACTCTGCTCTAACCCATTCAGTCTTTACAGTTTCATAAATGCAACTATTAAATGATCAATAAAATCATCTAGCAATTCCACTGTTACTTCTGCCTTCATACAAAAACAGCTACAGTAAATCTGATACATTTAGAACAGGCAGCAAGAAGTTAAATGAATGAAGAGCTATGGTTAGTGCCAACAAGGTTTCTTTCCAATGGGAAAACAATAATATTGTGCCTTAAGAATTCATCATTGTGAATCAATCCATAAATCTTCATGACCCTTCAAGCTTCTAAGTCATACATTTACCTCATCAGATCTATCTTTAGACATCAGGACTTCACTGAACCACATTAGTCCACAATGAAGAATACTTCAGGCACCAATGTCTGTTAACCCCCCCCTTTCATCACTAACCTTGATGACACCAACCCATAGCTCTTTCCATGTACATTCTTGCTCTCTGCTCTGCATACATCTGGTTTATTACTGCTGCTACAGCCATGAAACTTGACTTGTACTTCTGTAACATAATTCATTAGAGTTAGGGTTAAGATTAGGTCAACAGTACTGATTAAAAATCTACACATACCATAAATCTGAAATAGGAACAGAAAATGCTGAAGCTATTCAACAGGTCATGCACTGGAAGTAAGAGAGGAACAGAAAGGGTAAAGTAAATGACTGACAGGATGTTGGGGGCAAGTTGTTGAAGTCACCTACTTGATAAACTAACGAGATTAAACAGAGGGAAAGAAAAACAAAGCAATATATTACAACTACGAAATGTAGGTCAAGAATGTGTTTTTGTTTTAGATTTCAGCATCTGTAATCTCTGTTGACTTCACCATATCACTGCTTGGCGTGGATCATTTCAGTTATAAGAAGAGAGAGAATAGGCTGAGCTTGCTTTCCTTTGGAGAAGCTGAGGGGAGACACAAGGTTCAAAGTAGGAAACCATACTGCAGAGCAGAGGCATGTAGAACAAGAGGGCTCAAGTTCAGGATAAGGGGTAGGAGGTTTACAAAGCATCTGAGAAAGGACTTATTTTTTTTACACTCAGAGAAAAGCTAGAACCTGGAACATACTGCCAACAGGAGTACTGAACAAATTGCACTTAAATGGATATTGAAAAGTGGTCAGAGAGTTATTTTCTTCTAAAGGTCATTTAGTTACATCTCCTACAAGCTGTTGTTCTGTATTGCACAAGGCAAACTTCCTAAGGCATATTGGAAGTCGAATTAACACTCACACCTCCATTGGTTTTATAACTAACTGTACTATAATTACTCAAAGCAAAACTAACTATTTCTCCCTGCAGCTTTGTTTCAATTCAAAAATAATTCAATTGACTGTACCTTTTCCCCACAGCGGTTATGGCTTATACGAGAACATCCTGTTAAGGTGACTGGAGGAAATTTACAGGATACGTCAGAGGTAGGTTCCCCCCCACCCCACACAGGGTGGTAAGTGCATGAAATGCACTGTTGGTGGTGGAGGCAGAGGCAGGTACATTAGGGACATTTAATAGGCTCTTAGGCACATGGATGAAAGAAAAATGGAGGGTATGTAGGAGGGAACGGTTAGATTGATCATGGAGCAGGTTAAAACAGCGACACATTGTGGGCCAGAGTTTGTAACATGCTGTACTGTTCTAGGTTTGCTCCCAGTTGTTCTACTATCAATTACCATGCCCTACTTCTAAAAAACTCCATTACTACACTGCTGCACCATAGACCTCCATCAATTTCATCTAATTCTATTACTTTGCTCTCTCCCTTTATCCTTGTATTGTTCCCAAACTAATTCCAATGCTCATCTTTGCCCATAACTTGAATTCAATCTAAACTAATACTTGCACATTCACTTCACGTAGACCTGAATCAGTCCCAAGGCAATCTAACTTTGTGCCCCCCCAAAGCCTTGAAGCATTCTGAAACAAACCAGAATGGCTTGTTCTGTCCATAGAGCCAGATTAATCCCAAAATCCTTCTCCACTGTTAACAGCCTTGAGGACCAATCACCAATTTCACATCCCTTCACAATGGTGATGTGGCGCTGACGTGTTCTGGGACTTAATTGCACCTTATTTTCTGTTGCTGTTTTAGCATCTATTTTTGCACCATTCAGCTGCTTTGTACTCGCCCCTGTTGCTATTGCTGTATTTATTATTACCATGTGTGCTCGTTACCAACTGAGCTTTGTGTGAACAAGGAATATCATTGCATAGAAACATAGAAAATAGGTGCAGGAGTAGGCTATTCGGCCCTTCGAGCCTGCACCGCCATTCAGTATGATCATGGCTGATCATCCAACTCAGAACCCTGTACCTGCCTTCTCTCCATACCCCCGATCCCTTTAGCCACAAGGGCCATATCTAACTTCCTCTTAAATATAGCCAATGAACCTTCCTCAACTGTTTCCTGTGGCAGAGAATTCCACAGATTCACCACTCACAGATTGCACCCTGGTGTATATGACAACAAACTAATCTAATCTCAGTGGTGCCTTCTCTCTGCATCAAAACTAACTTTACCCTCTGCCCCACTCCCTCTCCATAGAACAATCATCACTAATCCTATTAAGCTGGTGGCAAAACATCAGTATCATACATCAATACCACATCATAGCCTTGCAAAAGGAACAGCACAAGAAGGGGTCTTTGTGAGAGAAAGACAATGAAACAAAAGGGGATCCCTCTGACTTCCTCCACAATCTGAGCACACCCATTTTGCTTCCTTATCATCCATCAATGTGAAAGGAGTCCGAACCTCTTGCATTGCAAATCTGTCATTTGCTTTACCTGTTGATACTCTGAATGAGCTCCTTGACATCATCAGGAAGGATGACCCGGTGCTCTCCCATGTCACGGTGGTTCCCAAGGACACAGACTGGAATATGGTCAGGCACTTTGGGAAGTTCTTTCATGATATAACTGAAGGTCCTGCAGGGTAAAGAATCAATATATCATTTGCTCTTTTGTGTACAGTTTTATCGATTTATCGATGAAGTTCAGTGTAGTGGGTACAGTGCCAAAACTAATTATCCAGACCAAAACTAGAAAATGTATTCAAGATGAATGAAATGATCTCTTCACAACAACAAAAGCAGCCAGAGGCAAGAATGGAGCAGGAAAACACAGCCAAGGGGCATCTAGATGAAGGGGTCCCATTTACCACCACACACCTGGGCAGCTACATATCCATGGAGAAATTTGGTAGGTAGGGACAGAATAAAGTAACCTGACTCACTCTCTTCAAGAGCCACAGCTCCATGTTCACTTGGGAGGAATGCAGAGAGGACGGAGGCACAGAAAGGGGCCTTAATCCTCTTGGAGAAGGACAAAGTTAAGCCTTAATCCCTGTGGAAGGTCAAGGAGTACGTCACTCCTGGATCCTTTGGTTCTACCACACTTCTCAGTACCCTACTGCTCACTGTACAAGTCCTACCTTGGTTTGTCCATTCAAAGTGCAATATTTCACCCTTGTCTGCCATTTTTCAGCCCATTTCCCCAGCTGGTCCAGATCACACCGCAAGCTTTAATAGTCTTCCTCACAGTCCACTATGCCCCCAATCTTGGTGTCATATGCAAATCTGCTGCATCAGTTTACTACATCAACCAGGTCTTTGACATGAACAAAACAATAACAGGCTTATCCTTAGAACAAAAGAATATCAGCTATCCTCCAGTTCCCCACTGCAATTTCTGACAGCTGCCAGCAAGGTCCAAGGGAACACCTTGTCAGGCTCTGAAGACTTATCTGCCCTAATTTGCCACAAGACATCAAGCACCTCCTCTTTTATAATCCATGTATGCTCCATGACCTCACTGCTGTTTTGCCTCAATTCAATAGACTCCATCCATCTCCCAAATACACATACAATAAACCCATTTAAGATATCTTCCATCTCTTTTGGCTCCATGCATAGATGACTTCACGGTTCCTCAAGTAAACTGATTTTATCCCTTACTAGACTTTTGCTCCGAATATCTGTAGAAGCCCAAGCAATGTTGCACCTTCTTTTAGCCCTGATTTCCCTCGTGTTCTCTTGCATTTCCTATACTCCTGAAGCACCTTATTTGTTCCTTGCTGCCTATAACTGCCATGCACCTCATCCTTCTTAACTAAGGCCTCAATATCTCAAAAACCAAGTTTCCCTGAACCTGTTATCCTTGCCTTTTATACTGAAAGGAACATATACATTGTACTCTCAAAATTCCACTTATCATGCACACCCTTGGCAGAAAACAACCTATCTTCATCCACACTTGCCCAATCCTTTCTGATGCCATCAAAATTGGTCATTCTTCAATTTGGAATCTCAGTCTGAGGACCAGAACTATCCTTCTCCAGAGTTAACTTGAAATGAATTAACTTATAATTCACAGAGTAGAGCAGACCTAATTGGCCAAATGACCTAATTCTGCTTCTATGTCTTATGATCTAGATCCAAAGTGTTCCCCTACACGCAGACTTTCATTACCTGCCCTGCCCCTTCCCCTAATAAGAGATACAGTATCACACTCCCTCTAATTGGGACCTCTATACTGATTAAGGAAACATTCCTGAAAACATTTGACAAACTCTATCCCATTTAGTTCTCTTACACTCAGTATGGGAGTCCCAGTCAATGTGTGGAAGTAAAAATCACCTAATATCACAATGTTGTGTTTTTTGCAACAGTCTGCAATCTCTCTACAAAGTTACTCCTCAAAATCCTGCAGACTGTTGAATGTTTTATAATATAATCCCATTAACACGGTCATCCTTTTTTTAATCCTCTGTTCTACTCATACAGCCTCAGTAGACAAACCTTCCAGTCTGTCCTTGCTGAGCATTGCTGTGACATTTTCTGTGACTAGTTATATCACTACTCCCCCTTAAATACTATCCTCACCTCTTCATCACCCAAGTGATCTTGTAGAGGCAAGATTATGGGTTATTTAAAGAAAAAAACAGCTTGATCTTACAAAAAGTTAGGGCTGTGGAACCTGCGCAGAGAGACTCGAGACATAGGATCAAGGGAAACTTGGCTGTATGAATTCAGAATTGACTTGACCACAATGGGCTGAGCGTGCTGGTAGATGGAACGTATTCTGCCTCGAGGCCAGTAACTTGTGGTGCTCTGAGACTCCTACTTTTTGCGATTTTTATAAGTGGCTTGGATGAGGAAATGGAAGGATAGGCTGGTAGGTTTGCAGATGACATAAAGGTTCATAGTGTTGTTGATAGTGTAGAAGGTTGCCGTTAGGTTACAATGGAACACTGACAGGATGCAGGGCTGGGCAGAGGAGCTCAATCCAGAAAAGTGTGAAATGATTGAATTTGGAGGCAGAGTACAGGTTAGTGGCAGGATTCCTAGCAGCATGGACAAACAGTGAGATCTTGGGTTTCAAGTCCATACAGCTTTCAAGGTTGTCGCACAGCTGATAGGGTGGTTCACAAGGCATATGGTGAGTTAACCTTTATTAGCTGGGGGACTGAGGTCAACAGCCATGAGGTAATGTTGTAGATCTATAAAACTCCGGTTATATGGTTATATCATACTTGGGAGTATTGTGTTCAGTGCTGGTTGCCTCATTATCCGAAGGACATGCAAGCTCTAGAAAGAGTGCAGAGATTTACCAGGATGCTGCCTGGATTTGAGGACATGACTCATGAGGAAAGGTTGAGTGAGTTAAGGTTTTTTTTACTTTAGAGCAATGGAGGATATCTGTTTAAGGTGAGTTGAGGGAATTTTAGGGAAGATTAGTTGTTTTTAAACATAGAGAATGGTAAGTACCTAGAATGCACTGCTGGGTTGGTGACAGAAGCTGATACATTTACGAGGCACGTAGAAGTAAGAAAATAGAAAGTTATGGGCTGTGTCAGAGGGAAGGGTTAAACTGGTCATGGTTTATATAAGATGGCACAACATTGTGGGCTGAAGGGCCCATACTGTGCTCTACTTTTCTCTGTTCTATGAGACCTGGGCAGATCAGCCATGATCACATTGACCAGGGCAGGTCTGAGAGGCCAAGTGACAATTTTCTCATATTTTCACTCAAGATTACTTCATGCCTGCAGGGCACCATCCACACCCCAGGACAACTACACCCTCTACCACTGGGTGCCATAGCTGCAACTGTGAACAAGATGTACAACAGGAATTTGCCATAGTGTCAAAAGAATCTCCTAAAAACAGGAAAACTCTTCCAATGAGAGCACAGGCAGCAGGTGAATGGGCAGCTGTCTGACTCGCATGCTGTCCTGTGCTGGAAATGTAATCCATCCTTCAGCTTCATGGCAGTGACCTTTTGCATAGTAGTACCAAGGGAAATTATGATGAACTTTGTTCACCACATCCCACAGGAGAATAAATAAAAGGGCGACTCAGCAGAGATAATTCCCTTTTCATTAGTCACTTTTTAAAACTGCAACTTAAACCAAAGCTCCTAAAAGTTAGTGTTATGCAGAGTTCTACATTTACAGAATCACATACAAATGGGGATCTGGTGTAAAACACTGAAATAGTCTTACCATTGTTTGGTGATGTCAAACATCATTATAACGCCATTACAGTTCTTGTAGACATCGAGGAATTCTGCATCCAGAGCCATCTCTGCGTCCGTCTATCAAAGTAAAACAGGGAGAATTAATTTTTCTCACTGCAAACAACTGTTTGTGACAGCAGTGTGGCATCCTTGAACCTGGAAACGCAATAAACCTGCACCTCTTAATTGCATCTGGTACAGTGCTGGGCTCAGAACTAAATCAGAGAAATGCAACACAGAAAAATGTCCTTTGACACAGAGTCTGAGTCAACCATGAAGCATCTAATTAAACTATTCCCTCTGTTACCCCTATTCCCCTCACCTCCCAAATTCCACCAGTCAACTACACACCAGGGGTAATTTACAGAACAACCCACACATTGCTGGAAACCACAACACCTGGAGGAAACTTATGTGGTCACAGGTAGAACATGTAACCTCCATACCAACAGCACCAGAGATCAGGACTGAATCCAGGTTGTTGGAGCAGTACTGTGCCCCAGTGGGAGAACTCAAACAGCTGTGGCAACTCTTCACCTGTGAGTCTGTTGGGGTCATATAGTGTTTGGTGGTCCCGGTGTGGCACCTCATATATTGGCGAGACCCGGGCGTAGGCTGGGAGACATTTATCCGAGCACCTGCGGTCCATCCGCCAGAAAAAGTGGGATCTTCCAGTGGACACCCATTTTAATTCCACTTCCCATTCCGATATGTCTGTCCATGGCCTCCTCCACTGTCGTGATGAGGCCACACTTAGGTTGGAGGAAGAACACCTTGAATTCTGTTTAGGTAGCCTCCAACCTGATGGCAAAAACATCCATTTCTTGACCTTCTGACCCCACCCCCCACCCCCATCTGTCCTTCACCATTTCTCATCTCATTTTTCCTCTCTCACCTTAACTCTTTGCCCACCCATCGACTCCCTCTAGTGCTCCTTCCCCTTTTTCTTCGATGGCCTTCAGCCTCTTTCACCAATCAACTTCCAAGCTCTTAACTTCATCCCTCCCTCTTCAGGTTTCACTTACCACCTTGTGTTCCTCTCTCCCCTCCCTCCACCTTTTAAATCTACTCCTCAGCTTTTATTTTCCTCCAGTCCTGCAGAAGGCTTTCGGCCCAAAATGTCGACAATATTCTTTTCTATGGATGCTGCCTGGCCTGTTGAGGTCCTCCAACATTTTGTGTGTGTTGCTTGGATTTTCAGCATCTTCAGATTTTCTCTTGTTTGTGATTGGATCCCCAGAAGGAGGTGCTTTGAACAGGATACAAGGTGGCTTAATGAGAAACTGTTTCCTGTGCTGGCAGAACAGGTATAACCATAAAACTAAAGCTTTACTCTTCTGACTCCTCGGGAAACAATGGACTGTGGAAACACAGAACACTGCTCCAGGATGCTGGAGATTAATTACATTTAAAATTGGGATTGGTAGATCTTGGGAGAACACAAAGTGTGAAACAAGGCAGGTTCATGAAGCTAAAATCTCACTAAAAGGTAGAACAGCTAGAGGATAAAAATTGCTGAAAATCTAAAATAAAAAAAAACACATGGTCTGGCAACATTTAGGGAGAGAGAAACAGTGTAAATGTTTCAGGTCTAAGATCCTTCATCAGAACGAGTGCAAGATTTTAATGTGCAGGGAAGGAGAAGGTGGAGAGAAAGGAGAACTGTGATAAGGTGGAGTCGAAGAAATCCAGGTTATATAAATGATACTGAGACTACAAGGTAACAAATGCTTCCTAATCATATCCGATCTGTCTGGAAGAAATGTAGAGGGTGAGGAATGAGGGCAGAAGAGAAGAAAAATAAACAAACTACATCTTGATTTCAAGTACTTAAACACATACAAGGGATTAATCTTCTCTTTGGCTGTTCATAGATTTTCGATGATGATTGAGGCCTGGGCAAGGTTGTATGGAAGACTGGCAGTTGCCCATTAGTAGGCATTAACAGGGATTAATAGGTGTCTGATTAACACACAGTAGCTGAAGGAGCAATATCTTCCTTATGATATTGATTACGGCAACCTCGCCAACAAAGAAACCAGTTGCCGGCATCTTGTAGAAACCAAGGTCATAGTGACCTGTTGTCATTGCTCCCACACCTCAGGCAATCTGCATTACAGATACATTCAAAGTCAGAGCATGATGGACAAGGATAACTTATTACTCATTTACCTTCCTTGAGCGGAGCTTAAAGCCAAAAACTTGTTCCCCATGATAACTGATATTGACACATGACTAAGAAAGCCAGCTTACTAATTTAGTTCATCCACATAGAATGATCAAAAACTTCCAGCTGGTTGAGAAATATTTGTAAGTTTGCCCTTATTTTATTAGTGTTTAATAAAAGGTTGAAATGGTGAAGAACTTCCTGACATTTAACCTAATTTGCATCTGTATTTTGTTTCTCTGAACAACTTGGAAATTTATTTAGGCTTATTTACCTTATCAGTTCTCGCCCTAGCCTATTTGCACTATTACTCATGGCAGAGAAGCCCAACTGATTAATGTCAGCCAGGCTTCCTTTGCAATTTACTCGATGTGGGTGCAGTTGCTGGCATAGTTACAGGATCCGGAGCTGCAATATGCAGGGTATGGTACATCTGTGCAGCTTTTCCCTCTGCCCTCTTCTGAACATGGCTACAGCAGAGTGAAACACTTCTCCAAAAGCAATGGACTTTCACCCTGCTTTCCACTGATCTCGAGCTGGGCTTGAGTAAGCTTTAGCTGTCAGCCTCAGCCTGTGTGCTGCTCTGTCAAATTAGTGGGCTTAATACTCAAGAACTGCACTGGCACTCAAATATAGCGAATTCTATCTACTTCCTAACACTTCAAGTAAACACACGGTTCAAGTGTTTCTCCAGTGTCAGTGTGAAGACTGCTCGAGGATGGAAAAAGATGACCTCCGCACTTAAGATACAGGCTAACTTGATGAACCAGTGAAATGAAAAGGCTGCCAACTAATGTGAACACAAACTAACTGCAAGACTGGAGACTGATGCAGCCCACAGAACATTTCATTCATTGAAGCTTATCAATAGGTCATACTAGACAGATGCCATCATATCAGCTACCAATCCTGGATCACTGCAGTCATTAACTAAAATACTGCCTTTGAGCTTCAGTTCTGAGACAATGCACTGAACTGCTAACAAAATGGAAATGAAGTGCACAAGTATGCAATCGATGCATGTGATACCTCAGACATGCATATACACCTGGAGCCTCAGCGACTAATAACTGTAAATTAATGTACTTATGTTTATTTGGAAAGATTTATCAAGTGGCAGGACAACTTATGTAAATTTTGCACTGCAGCTTACATTAAATACAACTTCCAAGTGATAGCTGCTGACACCCTTGACGACAGAAAACAGAACCAACATCCCACTCCCCCACATTGTTCAGTAAAAGGTTGACCAAACTGAGGGCTTCACTTCCAACACATGGGAAGTATTACCCAGCTATTTTACATTTTCATATACAGACAGATTCAGGACCAAGTGAGATTCCAGGCCTCAACCTGAAACATCGACCATCCCTTTGCTTTTACAGACGCGACCCATACTGTTGAGTTTTCCAGTAGTTTGCTTTTTGCTCTAAATTCTAGTACCTGCAATCTCTTTCATCTTCTGTGATTCTGAGATGTCATTCCATCTCTATTTCCATAGAATGCTACTGAATAAACAGCAATCTTTGCTGCAATTTGAGAATGAAAGAAAATAACAATCAGAGCATAAGAGATGGGAAATGAAGTGGACTTCAGCGCCACCAATAGCTGAAAAATTACATTTCCAGGGGGGCATGGGCAGTTCACGTTTTAGATATGGCCATGAGAACCAGATACTGCAAAAAATTTGACAACAGGAAGATTTAGTGGAAAAGAAGTAGATGGAGAAACAATGTCTATAATACATTACAAGCAAGGAGTCTCTATGGAATGTTTTGACAACAATCAATGTCAAGGTCATACTGCAACGTAACTCCAAATACATCAAACATTACCTCTTGTGGGTCGTTCTCCAGTTTCAAGCCATCTCCTTTTCTTCGGCTTTTACCTGAACAAGGACAACAACTGGTTAATAAATTGTATGTCTTAATTTCCTTCCAAATATCTCACCAAACTATACGTCACATCAGTAGCAGTGGGAGGGATGAACGATGAGTGAACAGCCTGGAAACTTCAACTTGGCAAAGCAAAGTCCTCGGGGATCCTTTCCCATCTATTGCGTACTGAAATTACTTTGAATATTAAAGTTTTAGCTAGTTGCCATTGTTACATTTCTTAAATTGTTTTTAGAGTCTTTTGATGGGCCAGTTAAAAACATGTCAAACAGAAAGCAAGTGATGAAATTAGCTTTAACTGAGTCAAATATTTAAAATCAAATTGCTAGTCAAGTTGCAGAACAGAAACCTCTCTGGTGCACTAACATGATTTTTCGAGTTTCAAGATTCAGGATTGTTCAATGTTATTTCCAGTACACAGGTGTACAAGAGAACAAAATAATTGTTACTCCAGGTCCGATGCACCACATAAAAACACACTAAGATAAAGCACAAAATAACAAAGAAAAACACAATAAATAAAAATACACAAGTTATCTTGTATACATAGATTGATATATGGACATAAGGCGATGTTTGGTACAGGAATGTCTGTACCTTAGGTGACTGATAGGAGATGATACATTTTGGTGGAGGGGTTCTCGTAGGGTGGGGGTGTTGATCAGCCTTATTGATTGGGAAAACAATAGTTTTTGAGTTTGGTGGTCCTGTTGTGGATGCTCTCTGATGGGAGTGGGACAAGCAGTCCATGAGCACGGTGGGTGGGATCCTCCATGATATTTGCCCACCTTGATCCGGCAGCTTTCTGTATACACGTTCTTGGTGGCAGGTAGGCTGCTGCCAGTGATGTGCTGGGCAGTTCTGACTACCCACTGTAAAGCCTTCCTGTCTGCCGCAGTGCAGTTTCTGTACCATGCCGTGATGCAGTTTGTTAGGATGCTCTCTACTGCACATCTGTAGAATAACTTGAGTATAGATGTGCATAGTCCAGCTCTCTTCAGCCTCGGCAGAAAGTAAAGGCGTTGGTGAGCTTTCTTGATTACCTAGGATGTATTCTGGGATCATGAGAGGTTTTTCCAGATTGGCCCTATTATTAATAGGATTTTGATTTTTAAAAAAAATCAGGGAAGCTAGCTACCTTCAAAGACATATTTATAAACTTCTATTTGACCTGTAGAGTGATGTAAAACTAAAAATAGTTCCTTTTGTAGTCTCTGCCCAGAATAACTCAATATGATCATGTTCAATGATATTCCCTAAGTCCCCTAACATCAATATTGCCCAACGTGCCACCTGGGCCAGCCACAGTTGCAGGGTATCATATGGTGAGTGACCCATCTTTTGACACCATAGTCAAACATGACAGACCTGTGATTGAACACTCTCAACTTGCCCGGGAAAGTGCAACTCCAACAGCAACCCAGATAGTGGGGAAAAAAGGCACCAAAACACATCTTAGCAGTAACAATCATGATTCAGTTATGCTTAGCATTGTTAGGGAAAGGGATAAAGGTGAAATGTGCTAAAGGTGAAATGTGGTGAAGGTTCAGAACTGAGGTCTGAATGCAGGGATTTGACCAGACACACCGACAATGCCACCCACCATACTGTCTATCTCAAACAAAAACTGTTCTTCAGCATATTGTCCTTTGCTTCAGATCCATTAATTGGATCCAATAAGCTATATAGAGGCCAGTAGAGATTTATGATGTTGCTGTCATGATTCAAGGAACTGAATTATGGAGAATTGTTGATGCATTTGGGAAAATTTTCCCCCACTAGGACATAAGGGAATGAGGGACCTTTTTATAGAGATGATATCATGAGAGGCATAGACAGGGGTTAATACATACAGTCTTTCTTCCAGGATTGAGGAATCAAGAAAATAATTAGTCTTTTTCCACAGGGTTAGGTAGTCAAGAACTAGGTGGCTTTGATAAGGTGAGAAGGAAGAGATTTAATAGGAACCTGAAAGGTAAAGTTTTTACCCAGACAGTGGTCAGTACATGGAGAAAGTTGGTGCATTAACATTTAAAAAGGTATTTGGACAGGTCCATGGATAGGAAATGTTAAGCGGGATATAGGTCAAATGCAGGAAAATTGGACTAGCTTAGATAGCAATCTTGATTGGCGTTGTCCAGTTGGTCTCACGGATCCATTTCCGAGCTGTGTGACTGTCTGCAATAATAAAAAATAAGAGTGAAATAGCTAAAGTGGAGGTGTATGGTAGATAGCCAAAAAACTCAAAATTGTAGCAAGTCCACAGGAGTTTAGAAGAGTGAGATCTAAGTGGAAATTAAGGCTGCAAAGAAAAACATTGTGTTATTATCAAGGAAAAACAAAACCCAAGATGCTTCAAGACCTCAACAGAAGCCTGGTGTGCAGGTGGAAGGTATACATGTATCATTCCCAATTAACAATTCATGGAAAGGGAACTGATATGAACACCGATGTTACAAAGTATTAGAAATGACAAACACTGGAAGACACATTAAGCAGTCAAACAACTTTGAAAATGGATGAACTGGTAGGCACGGAAAATGTACTAAATAAGGGAGAAATCGTTTAGGTTATAACTAAGATTCTATTCATATTTGGCTACAAGAATGGCACTGGAGGGACATGTGTCACTGTCGTAAGTACATCTTGACAAACAGGAAGGGGTGCAGAGTACATCGTGGGAAAGTGTTTAATGGAAAATTACAAAGGAATTTCCTATTATTTGCAGTGTAAGTACTGCTTTTGTTCCCAAGCCTTACAACACATCAGCACAAATATCTGAAATAATCAAATATGACTTATTTGCAATCAAATCTTAAGATAATAAAATCATACAGAACGTACCCTTTCAGGGTATTTACCAAGTAAAAGGAAAATAAAATAGATTAGGTCAAGGTTAATGTAAAATGGGTGCTTGACAGTTGATGTGATCTCGGGACAGAAGGGTTTGCTTCCATGTTGTATCTCTCTCTGATATCCCTGATAGGGCAGACATACCCTCCAGACACCGAAAAGGGCTCACTGTCTCACAATTAGAGTTTAATCATTGAAGACAGATGAAATAATTTTTCTCTCTCTCTCATTGAATTGTCAGTCTTTGAAACACACTTCCTCCAAAGCAAGTGGGAATAGAATTCTTGATTGGCAAGGGGATGAAAGGTTACTCGACCGGAGAGGAATGAGGTAACAAGCAGGTCAGCTGTATTCTTATTGAATGGCAATTAGGCTCAATGTGTTGAGTTGCCCACTCCTGCAACTTCATGGTAAACTTGCATAGCATCTTAGTGGTGGCAGGAGGCACAATGGTTCTATAGATACCACACACCTCCAGAGACGGAGGTTCAATCCTGACCTCCAGTGCCATGTAGAGATTTCACATTCTCCCTGCGACTGCACTGAACACTTCTGGGTCTCCCCACATCCCAGTGGTGCACAGGTTGGTTAGGTTAACTGGCCACTATAGGTTAATGGCAGGAGAAACAGGGTGTGTGGCAGGGGATATTAACGGATATGTGAGGAAATAGCTAAATGGTGAATGGAATGGCCCTGAAAGCTGGCACAGTGGGGTGAATGGCCTCCATCAAAATCACTAGGAAATGTGACATGCAAGTTATGACTGATATTCAGATAAAGGGTGACATTGGTGAATCCGAGTTTGGAGTTTATGAGGAATACACACAAAATGCTATAGGAATTCAGTAGGCCAGACAGCATCTGTGGAAAAGAGTAAACAGTCGAGGTTTCGGGTCAAGATCCTTCATCAGGAGGCTACCCAGATGGAATATAAGGTGTTGCTCCTCAAATTGGAGTGTGGCCTCATCACAGTAGTTGAAGAAACCATGGACTGATATGTCAGAATTGGAATAGAAAGTGGAATTGAAATGGGTGGCCACTGGGAGATCCTGCTTTCTCTGCTGGATAGAGCATAGATGCTTGGTGAAGTGGACTCCTAAGCTAAATCAGATCTCACCAATATACAGGAGGCCACTAGAAGATCCTGCTTTTTCTGTTGGATGGAGTGAGACCCAATGCAGATTGGGAGACCGTATTGAGTACACTTACATTCAGAGACAAATGTCCTAATTCATGCCGACTCTCCCAGACTCTCACATACCTCTAAGTGTAGATTCATATTGTCACTATATGCCTTAATAATTTACCTAATGTGATGTTAGAGATTGACTGACCCACTATCTCTCTGTAAATGATTATATCCTTTGATTTACAGATTCACAATTTATGAATTTTAGTTTAAGCATAATTCATACTATAGGTTATATGTCTTTGAATTTGCAGTACATAATTTTAGGGGCAGAGAGAAAGATTTGTATCAACATTTACATTAAGTTGCAATTAAAATCCCAAGTGTTGATGGGAAATCTATTCAAGTTGTTTTCCATTGGCTACTGATGCAAGTACCTAACAAAATGAAACTGTGTATTAGAAAATCAGAATAGGCCTCATTTTATTCTCAGAAATCAATGAATCTATTGTAAAGAAAAGATCACTCCCTACTTGTACATAGTTCTTTCCTTTTGCTTGTTTTTTCTTTCCACTCTTTTCTACGAGTGTATACCTCAGATAAATACTTTGTGGAGATTTGTGATATATATGATTATATGATATATATGCACAATGTCTGAAATACATCTTATGAAAATGTTTGATGATGAACTTCAATAAAAAAAATTACAAAAAAAAAAGAAAATCAGAATCAATGAAATGTGTTTCTTTTTCACTTTTTCGTGAAAATTATTCTTAGAAGAATAATTCAAAGAATGTGGGGTGTAGGAAGTGATGATGCTTCTGAAGGTGCCAGTAAGTTCAAGGACAGCCATGGCTGGTTTGAATGTTTCAAGAAATATGAAGGGCGACATTGCTGGTGTGTGTATGATTCCCTTGGGTTTATAAAACTGGAAAACCTCGAGGATCATTTTCAGTTGGTAAATGAGGCCGAATATGAAGTAGAATACAAGGATAATATAGAAGGGGTTCATGCAATATAGTAAGGAGATCAAAAAAGATCTGTTGGAGTTAAGCAACAGAGGTTACAAGAAGAGAAAGGACCCACTGATGTAGAAACATGACTCCCGAATGAGCAAGCTTTCGGAGCTTTCTGATATAGCATCAAAATCAGGTTTAATATCACTGGCAGATGTCGTGAAATTTGTTAACTTAGTGGCAGCAGTACAATGCAATACTTGATAATATAGGAAAAATAAATCAATTTTAAAAAGTGTGTGCACACGTATTAAATAGTTAAATTAAAAATAGTGCAAAAGCAGAAACAACTAAAGTGAGTTAGTGTTTATGGGTTCAATATCCATTTAGAAATCAATGGCAGAGGGGAAGCTGTTTCTGAATCATACAGGTTACATCCACACTAGACCGTAAAATCTTGAAAATGCTGGTTTTGTGTAAAAACGATAATAGTCCACACCAAGCACTTTTGAAAATACCTTCGTCCACATTAAAACGGGTACTTGGGCGAACCTCCTCCTACCCGGCATGCGCAGGACACATCTACAGAAAACAAGCGACATGTGTCTCGCTGTGAAAGTGCGCATTTGTGCAGTTAAGACTAGAAAAACTTAAAAGGAAATTGTCAAATGACGGACAGCTGTTGGCTCTCGTGCACGAGGACTTAAAACTAAAAGAAAACAAATACTGGAGCATATGGAGGCAACCAACAGAGAGTTCACGGATTTATCTGGTCTAGTATGGAGGTAGCCTGAAGAGTGTTCTTTTAGGAAAGACACACTGATGAGAAGAAGGCATGTCCTGGGTGTTGGGGGTCCTTAATAATGGACGCTATCTTTCTGAGACACCGCTCCCTGAAGATGTCTTGGATACTACGGAGGCTAGTACCCAAGATGGAGCTGACTAGTTTTACAACTTCCTATAGCTTCTTTTGATCCTGTACAGTAGACCACCCCCCACTCCCAATACCTGACAGTGATGCAGCCAGTCAGAATGTTGTCCATGATACATCTGTAGAAGTTCGAGCGTCTTGGGTGACAAACCAAACTTCCTAATGAAATATCGCTGCTGTCTTGCTTTTTTTTAATATAGCTCCAGCGATATGTTGGGACCAGGTGAGATCCTCTGAGCAATTTCAAGTTCCTGGGTGTCAAGATCTCTCTCTCTCTATCCACTTCTGATCCCTCTATCAGAACTGGTTCGTGATCCCTCATCCTACCTTTTCTGAAGTTCACAATCAGCACTTTGGTCTTACTGACGTTGAGTGCAAGGTTGCTGCTGTAACACCACTCAGCTAACTGGTATATCTCACTCCTGTATACCTTCTCCTCTCTATCTGAGATTCTACCAACAATGGTTATATCCTCAGCAAATTTATAAATGACATTTGAGCTATGCCTGGCCACCGTCCTGGGTACAGAGTCGAGCAGTGGGCTAAGCACACATCCCTGAGGTGCGCAGAGTTATTAATACCAATCTGCTCAGATAGTGCTCTTCCGATGATGGAGTCAAGGATCCAACTGCATACAGATCAAGAAGCTTATTGCCATACAAAACCCTAGAGGTACTCAGCAGGTCAGGCAGCTTCTGTGGAAGCAAATAAACAATTGATGTTTCAGGCCAAGACCAAGTCTTGACGAAGGGTCTCCGCCTGAAATATCAACTGTTCATTCGTTTCCACAGATGCTCCTGACCCGCTGAGTGCCTCCACCATTCTGTATGTATTACTCTGGATTTCCAGCAACTTGCATAATCTTATGCACTTAAGACTACGTCCACACTACACCGGATAACTAAAGCTTTTTCTCTTCGTTTCTACCCTCTGCCCATACTAAAATAGCATTTTTGTCCCCGGAAAACGGAGAAGTTCAGAAACACTCTCCAGAGTGTGTAATTTTGAAAACACCAGATTGGCCGGAGCAGTGTGGATGGGATAACCGGAGAAATCTAAAAATGCTGTCATGACGTGCCGGAACAGATGGTGACGGCAATGCACCATTTCACTGTTTTCTTGAACATAACCTAACAATTTCAGAACAAATAGCAACAAGACTGAAGCCAGAAGAGTTAGAAATGTACTCACCAAATACTTTGACCTATGACTTACTGAATAAATAAGTATACTCACTTTGCCCTGTTTTCTGTCCTTGCTCGTATGAAGGTGGTTTACCTACTTATGCAAGTACTTCTGACAATAGATGTGTAACAGCCTAATGTAACATTGTATGGAAATACAAGATAATGTTTTATACATTTAACAAGGGGCTTTATTAATGCAACAGAATTAGTCAGCTTTTCAATGTTCGTCGTCAGCCAAGTCATACTGTCTGTGAACTCCCTGTCGTTTGCCTCCATACACTCCAGTATTTGTCTTTTTTAAAGTTTTAAGTCCTCCTGCGCGAGAGCCAACAGCTGTCCATCTTTAAGTTTTTCTAGTCTGTAACTTAACATACACGCACCAAGTCTTTCACGGCGAGATTCGACACCAAACATGTTGCTTGTTTTCGGTAGATGTGTTCTGCGCATGCGCAGGAAGAGATTAGCCGATATATCCATTTTAATGTGGACAGAGATTTTTAAAAAAATGCTTAGTGTTGACGCCTATCATTTTTACGCGAAACCAACATTTTCAAAATTATCCGGTCTAGTATGGACATAGTCTAAGGAAGTAGTATAAGGTAGTTGGTGATAGGTAAAACCAGAAGAGAGAGAGGGGTGAAGTAAAGAGCTAGGAAGCTAATAAGTGAAAGAGATAAAGAGCTGGAGAAGACAGAAATCTGATGAGAGGGTAGAAAACCATGGATGAAAGGGAAGGGGGAGGAGCATTAGAGGGATGTGATGAGTAGATAAGGAGATTAGGATGTACGTTCTCTGTCTTCTGCTGCTGTAAGCTTATCCAGTTCCAGGTTTGATGTGTAGTGCATGTTACTTGAGTTACTGTCACGTTCCCATCAGCTTGAACCATTCTGACCATTTTCCTTTGACCTTTCTCATTAACAAGGCATTTTTGCCCACAGAAGTGCTGCTCACTGTATATTTTATTGTTTTCCCACACCATTTTCTATAAACTCTAGAGAGCGCTGTGCGTGAAAATCCCAGGAAATCTGTATTTTCTGAGATACTCAAACCACCGTGTATGGCACCAATAATCATTCTCTTTTGTTTCAAAGTCAACCCAACCTAAAAATCTAACCAATACTAATAGAAAAATTAAAGGAATCTTCTCTGTAATCGTTCCATTCTTCCCAAGTCTGCTGCAGTTTCAGCAGGATCAAGCAACTTGGTCACTTAGATCACTTTTCTTCCTCATTGTGATGTTTGGATTGAACGATTGAACAATTGAACCTCTTGACCATGTCTGCATGCTTTTGTGCACAGATTACCGCCACATGATTGGCTGATTAGATGTTTGTATTAATAAGCAGGTGTACAGTGTACCAAATAATTGGACACAGCATGAAAACCTGATTGATCAGAAAAGCACGTGGGATCCTACGGTAAATGATAAATTGGATTCAAAATGCAAAGATTAGTTTCAAAGCTCCAACGGTTCATGGACAAAAGGTTCTGTAGGACCCAGCACTTAATTCCCCGAATTACTGGTACATTTTAATAAACTGGATTAAGAGTATGGACCATGATTAAGAAGTGTGCCAAAGGTAGCAACTTTAGCGATGTGGCCAATAACAAGTAATCAAGTTAAACACAAGGAAGAAAGCAATAAACTGTTTCGTGTGCACAATAGTGCCAAATGTAATTCAACTGACAGAAGTCTGTGAAAATACAATTTCAAAAAGCAAACAGAGGAAGTAGATGGTAAATGGTAGATGTTATGTGTAGAAGAACAGAGGGACCTTGAAATGCAATTGAAGGCAGTGTCATAAAAAATGAGATGGCTGAGAAGTGAGCCTGCTTTTATTAGCTGAAACAGAGTATAAGAGTGGGGAGATAAAGCTGAATTTGCAGCAGACTTGGGAAGAACGGAGTGATTAGGGAAGATTCCTTTGATTTTACTATTAGTATTGGTCAGATTTTTAGGCTGGGTTGTCTTTGAAACAAAGAAGAATGATTAGAGGTTTAGTTGAGACACAAAGTTTGAATACCTAGACTGACTGCACAGGAAGGACTTGGTGAAATAAGGATCTCCAATTGGCCTACATGGCAATGGACTGGAGTGTACCCAGCAGAGATGCAATGGGCTGAATGGCACCCTTCTTCATTGCAATTTGATGAACAAGCCGGCTGGAAATCTCAGCAAGTTGAAATGTGGGTACAGAGATCAATCAGACATAGCTGGCAGCAAAGGGTGAGGAGGAGATGCAACACGTGGAATGAAAAAGCCACGTGGACTACAAAAGGTCAGTTGGGGCAACACAGAGTCACAGCAGGCAAGATGCAGCCTCAGAGGTCCAGCTGCCCTGGTTCAGTTTTGATCTCCAGCGCTGTCTGTGTAGTTTGCATGTGAGTGGGGTGTTACGAAGGTGAAGCAACTCTGAGGGGCCGAAGGGTACAAAGTCACCCCCTCCTTTTTGAGAATCGCAAGATCGCTATTATTTCGGGTCTGAGACCCAGGAAATGAGAGAGATACACATCATGAGGGAGAGAGACACAGAATACACAACCAGGTGGAATGTGTCCTGACATCAGCGGTACGGAACCACTGACTACTGCTATTGTCTCTTGGAGAAGGAATTGTGTATTGAGTACTGTACTATTCATTGAAACCCCTCAGGGGACAACCAGAGTGGTCTGGTTGAGGGACTGCATCAGCCCAACCTGATTGACATCTGAGACCCCGTGAGCAAGGATAAAAGAGGGGTCTGGGGGACACCCCTTTAGACGCACCAGGAGAAACGCTAGAAATCCCGTGACAGCGTTTTATAGCGAAAGCCGGTGGGGGCTCGTGTGCGTCCTCGCTTGACAGGGTGGCGGGCTCATCACGGAAGAACGGTTTAGCTAAAGGAGAGGTCACACTTGAACGGCCACAACAACGAGACCCCTGACGGATCGAAATCATAAAGGAAAGCCGGCAAGTTTTTCTTTTTCTCTCTCTCTCTCCAACAAAGTGCAACACAGCGACAACCAAAAGACGGCAGCTTGTGGAACCGCAGTGAACTTTATATTTCCCTCGGACAATACATTATCCCCTAGACAACGATAGAGCTTATTTCTTATTGATTATTATTAAACCCGCACTTTTAGATTTAGTATTGACGACGTATATTTGCATTGATATTATTTTTGTGTATTTTTACTAATAAATACTGTTAAAAATAGTATTATCAGACTTCAACGGACATCTTTATCTTTGCTGGTAAGTCACCCAGTTACAGGGTTCATAACAGGGGAAAATGGGATTCCTCTAACACTAGCAATGGGGTGAGCATCTATAATTGCCAGGTCAGGAGCAGTAGAGCTTGTGATGCATAACCTGTACTAGTACCACCTCTGAAAATCCACTCTCTAACTCTCCAAAACTACACTCAACAGGAGTACTGGCAGCTGGTTGATATTTTGGTCCGTAATTAAATGCCCAAGTTTTGATAAACAGAAGCACAGAAAGTGAACAAATAGCTGGAGAATTTGGTGAAAGGATCATGATAACGACTGGTAAAGGACAAAGCACATGCAGGTTGGCAGAGCATCAGGTCTCTATGTAGGAGATGAACATTGCCAAGAGAACATATGGTATCTGGCCTTATTAACAGATCTATTTCAAAAGTGATAGACAACCTGGAAGATGTAGAGAATAACTCAGTGAATAATTAGGAAGGTAAGACTACCTTCCCTCAGATTAGTCTCAAAAATGAATCACTATTTCTACAGCCCTTGTAGATATTAACTTTTCTCAAGGATCACAATAATGCAGAAGCTTGAAGAACAATAAGAATTTGTTCACTTACTGAATTACAGCATGACAGTACATCAGCCACATACAAAGTTCTCAACATCTTCTAGTTAGGATGTTAAGCCAGCAGAAATTTTCCCTCTTTCTCTCTTCTACTCCTTTGTACAAAGACTTCTGAAACCAATCATCACCCAAGCTGCACACAGTGACTCTCATTCAACTCCACAATGCCAGAGTTCAAGTCTCTATTCCAAGAGAAGCTTTGTATAAAATGTGCCCTCAAGTATTATCTCTAACCCCTTTTCTCACTGGCATTCAAAATCATAGAAACATACAGCACAGAAACAACACTTACAGCCACTCTATCTATACTGATCATTCAAGCATATCCCATTCGCATCAGTCTAGACCGTAGACAAATGTCTTTTAAACTTTGTGACTTACCTGCACCTACCCCCTCAACTGGCTGCTTGTTCCAGATAACCACCATCTGTGTGAAAATCTTTAAATTTCTTACCTCTTACCCTAAACCTGCTTGTTCCAGCTTTAGCCTCACCAAGGAAAAAGATTTTGACCATTTTATCTTATGCTCCTCATATCTTTGTAAACTTTTGCAAGGTCTCAGCCTCCAAGGTTTCAGTGAAAACAAACCCAGCTGATCTAAACGCTTTTATAACTACAGTCTTCCATTCCAGACAACATCCTGGTGAATTTCTTCTGCACTTTCCCTATTACTACCAAACCCTTTCTGCAGTGTGGCAACTACAATTATGCACAATACTCTAAGTGAACGTACTTTGAACGTCTGCAATGTAAGGTGGTGGAGAAGACACTTATAAGGTCAGTATTCTAGCTTACATTTCCACCAAATACTGAGAAACAATGTCACGATCATGCAGGCAATGCAAGGACCATCAACTGTTACAAATTTTTATACAAGCGGGCAAGCTTCAGGAATTAAAATTTAGAATTATAATCGCATCACTGATCAGCGCAGAAAGTGGTCATATTAGCCACAAGTATTTCTAACACATCTTTTACATCTTCACACACAAGTTAGTTTAAATAATCAGTTTAGTAATAGTGATTAAGACACAGACAAATGAAGTGTGCCAGGATACCAGAGAGAAACCTCATGCTCTTTTTTGAATCATGCACTCGGACCTTCCAAAGCCAAATTAATCATCTAGTAATTCTATAGTCAATCTCACCAGTCTCAAAAACAAGGCAAATTCCACCAGAGGCATAGTAGTTTAATTCTGAATAATTGCTAGAAAGAACACCTTGTATTAGTAATGAGGATGATGAAATGACTGGATCAATGCAAAAACCCATCTGGTTCAATAATAACATTCATGATTATTCTTAAATACCCTTATTTATAAGTAATTTTGGACGGCAAATAAGTTAAGGCCTGGCCAGCAATGTCCATGACCTGTCATTCAATGTACACAATACGTTGATATGCATTTTATATTCCAATTTGCAGCAAATGAAGTTTAACCAAGTTTCCTAACATGGCACCATGAAGGGAGCAAGATAGGAGGTACAGTGTGCAATGTTTTGTTATTATTTAGGAGAGAAATAAAATCAATGGAAAGTTTGCAGAATAAATCTTCCCAAAACCTGATGTCCAATTCAAAGGCAATTTCAGACAGGTTTGCATGTGTATTTTCAGATAGGTTTGCAAGTGGAGATCATATAGTTTGATCAAGATAGGATTTTAAAAAAATTCTTGGATATTTTTATTTAATTGAAAGATTAGTGGCTATGGTAATGTGTAAAACCAATCACAGATGGAGAAAATCTATTACAATCGGTCAGCATTGGTAATGTAAAAAGTGCAAAACAGCTGGGCTGAAAAACAAACTGATCCAAAACTAGGAACAGGAAACGGAACTGAGTGCAAAAAGGGTTCATCAGGATGTGCAGAGTTACTGTATGCAGCTATTGGTGATTCTCCAAGCAATCTCATATCTCATCCTAACACCTTCCGGACACGGCAGGCAAATCTCAAATTCTCGCAAATCATAAAGTCAGAGTGCCATAAAACAGCTGGTTAAAGGAGTTTACGGGAGTGGCAGCAGCCACATCATCTGATGGCTAGTGATAAGCTAAGTAGATGTAAACAGTACGAAATGAAACCTAACCATATTTTGCTCATCTGCTCCTTGGGCAATCTCTTAAACATAACATCACGAATAAGAACAGACAAAAGTTAAGGCCATTGCCAAACTGTAGAACCATGCATCAGCGAAGGTCAGCACTCAGGTTATTATTTAAAACTCGAAGGCTATAACTTGTGGTGGGAGGGGAAGGATGCAGCTGATATCAGGGCAGAGTCATGCACAATCTTTATCCATGATTTTGCTGAGAAAATGAAGCGCAATAAGGTCCAAGTTTAGTAATGATGGGAAGCTGGGTAACAGTGTTGGGTGTGAGGTAGAAGGAGAGGCTCCAGGACAAGTGGTTGGATGCGGACAAGACAGATGGAATATAACTGGTAAACTGAGAGGTCACCTATGATAGGGAAAAAATAGCAAGGTTAAATGACTTTTTTTTTAAAACAATCAGTGACGGACTGAAAGATGCTGGTGTTTCAGAGAATCTGAGGACTCTGGAAAACAAATCACTGAAAACTCATGTGCAGGAACAGTATGCAATAGAAAGTCTTAATCGCAAGAGGACTGAAGTAAAAAGTTATCCTGCATCTGTGAACAACCCTGCTGTGATTGCATTGCAAACAACTTTCAGGTCCACTTCCCTGTCATGGGAAGGACATGTCCATGGAAGAGCGAGTAAGATCAAGGGTCACCAAATTGGCTCTTATGGGATTGTCCTACAAAGAGAGGTGAAACATGTTGGCCCTGTCCTCTAGAAAAGTTAGATGAATGAGATATGATTTAATTGAAATGTACAAAATTCTAATGTAGCCTGACAGAGTGGATACACAGACGATGTCTTCCCTGGCTAGAGTATTTATAATTGTGATACCATCTGAACATTAGAGGACAGCGATTAAGGTAGCTAATGAATTTTCTACTCAGACGGTGTGGGGCTAGTTGCTGAGTTTATTCAAGGAAAAGATCAATGGAGTTTTGGGAAATCAAGACATATGGACGAGTGCACAGGAGAGTGTTAATGAGATCAAAGGTAAGCAGTGATTTGACTGAACAGCACAGCTAGCCAAGTGCCACATGGCTGATTCTTGCTTCAATTTCCAAGTATTTGAGTGCTGTGCTGAGAGGCCATATCGGTGGGACTGTGCCCCAGTCAGAGGCCACATCGGTGGGACTATGCCCCAATCAGAGGCCACATCGGTGGGACTGTGCCCCAGTCAGAGGCCATATCGGTGGGACTGTGCCCCAGTCAGAGGCCACATCGGTGGGACTATGCCCCAATCAGAGGCCACATCGGTGGGATTGTGTCCCAATCAGAGGCCACATCGGTGGGATTGTGTCCCAATCAGAGACCGCATCAGTGGGACTGTGCCCCAATCAGAGGCCACATCAGCTGCAGTGCAGCTAAGTCAGTATTTCTGGAACTCTATCCCAGTGAGGTCAGAGCCCATGGAAAATTCTCCATTGAGAGTAAGCATGCATAGCAGCAATCGATAAACTGATGAAAGTAAAATGCAAGATGTAGACACTAACTCTACATAGAATATACTAGTCACTGCAACCACATGCACCTGAGTCAGTACAAGACTATCAAGTTCAACATACGTCTTACATTTGCAATCAGATTCTGCAGTTAGAAGCTAAACAAAGTCATTGTCAAGCAGACTAACACTCACCCAATGTACCAGTGGAGGAAATTGCACCACCTGAACAAAATGAATTCAGAGGATAACCATGACACAAAGTGAAATGAGGAGCTTACGAGATGTAGAAAGAGCACTTTCCCAAATTCACCTCAATGGGATTCGATAAGAGGGAAGCCAGGGAATTTTTCCACGTTGTAGAATAACTGACAGGGAACTGACAAGGAGCTGTATTTGGCACGTGGATGAAAGGAAAATGGAGGGTTATAGGCTATGTAGGGGGGAGGGGTTATATTGATAAAACCATAAGATATAGGAGCAGAATTAGGCCATTCAGCCCACTGAGTCTGCTCTGCCATTTCATCATGGCTGATACAATTTTCCTCTCAGCCTCAATCTCCTGTCTCCCCATATCACTACATGTCCTGACTAGTCAATAATCTACTAACTTCTGCCTGAAATATACATAAAGATGGGGCCTCTGGTATTTCTTTGCCCGTTCTCCTAATCTGTCTAAATCCTTCTATTGCCTCCCCACTTACTCAAATCTACCTGCCTCTCCATCTATCTTCATATCATCTGCAAACTTTGCAACAGCACCATTAATTCCATCATCCGAATCATTGACATATGATGTAAAAAGAATCAGTCCCAAAACAGACCCCGAGGAACACCACTAGTCACCAGCAACCAACCAGAAAAGGCTCCTTTATTCCCACTCTTTGCATCCTGTCAATCAGCTA